>NC_041825.1:21312680-21612680 GCF_900964775.1 Scleropages formosus
CAACAATACAGCGTACAGCAGTTGCTGCTGGCAACGATATGTCTTACTGCCGTAATGCCATAGTAATTAAGCATAAACACAGTACTACCCAAAGACCCAAAAGCTCCTGATTCGTGTCCCAGGACAAGCTGCACTGCAGTGGCCTTCAGCAATTTGTGTTTTACCTGCTTTGCTCCAGTAAATTATTCAGCAGTCAGCACAGGTTAATCAGAAAACTGTGAAAAAATACATGTCAACTGGACAGGTAAATATTATCAATTCACTTTAGATGTACACATTTCCCCACTCAACCAAAATTTCCCAAATATTTAACTATTTCTATGCATCAGATGTGCAACACAAGTGATGAACAACCTGAACAAAACAGCCAGGAACATTTTGTTCGCATTAGGCTTTTCCACAAAAACAAGGAAGAATATTTTGAAGCGATGGCACTGCTTCCCACGACGCTTTTATTTATTTCAGAGAGCGGAAATGATGTGCAGCATTGGCTTCTTTTACACACTGCTCCCTTATGTAGAGTTGTTCGCTGATCTTACTGAACACATTCTGACAACTTTATGTTATATTCACCTAAACCTACAATTTTCATTTGTCTTTAGGATCCTGCTTATTGGAACCTGGCCATAGGAGAAAAGTCCAACTTTTGCCTTCAAAGCTTACATTAGTGTATATCCAGCTTAAATAGTCAATATACTAGTTGTTCTTGCCCTATATTTATTTACTTGATGTCTTCTGTAGTGTTCTTTAATCTTTTTTATATAATTAAATTGATTTTATAGCCAACTCATGAAAGTTATAAAGGAGCATTTACTGGTGTACTTGAAAATATGAAAAGACAGCTATTGTGAAGAGTTCACTGTTAGATTAAATACACATTTTTTGTTGCATTGTAGAACAACGGTGCGGGGAAAAATGCCTTATATATCCTGAGAACAGAGCCTCTGGGCGCATTAGAAGAATCAGAACGAGCTTTATTGCCAAGTATGTTCACACATACAAGGAATTTGTCTTGGTGAGAACACACACACACATTTTCAGAACCGCTTGTCCCTCACGGGGTCACGGGAAACCGGAGCCTACCCGGCAACACAGGGCGTAAGGCCGGAGGGGGAGGGGACACACCCAGGACGGGACGCCAGTCCGTCGCAAGGCACCCCAAGCGGGACTCGAACCCCAGACCCACCAAAGAGCAGGACTGCGGTCCAACCCACTGCGCCACCGCATCCCCTTGGTGAGAACATTGATCAGGATTTGCGCATGCATTCAAAGAAAAGGAAGCGCTCAGATAGTTGGACCCATGCTTGCATGAGCTGAGAAATCAGGTGCAAACCGGAAGTAAAACTGCAGCCGTTGAGATGGCTGGGAGCTCTTGTATCACAGCGGAGTCCGTGAAGGACAGTGGTCAGTGGTATTATGGAGTGGGGTACGAGCTCAGTGGGGGCTGGGAGTGAGGTGAGGATAATTGCTAGGGAGACAGTTTCTAGGTGTTGGTTGGGAATCTATTATGATAACTATGAAGTGTATATCTAGTTTACAAACAATGTGCAGCTATTTGTAGAAACATCTGATACGAATATGTAGCGCTGCACCTTCTCTTTTATTTATAATCACTGGAAGTTAATGGTTCATGTTTTTACATTTTGTTGAACAAACCTGCTGGTCCTGCCCAGTGAGCGCCTCCACCCCTCAACGGGCAAGAATTGTTCCGGTTTCGGCCGAACGTATGCAGCATATTCAGCAGTCTTGGATATTCTCTGCACAGCAACAAATATAAGCATTAAAGTTGATTAATGGTCAAATCCTTTGCTGGATCCTACATCATTTCATACTTTTCTGCCAAAAATAGAAAATCACCTATTAGTAATTGTGTTTGCTAATGTGAAATTCTTCGAGTCACGTAAATTAAAACGACCAGTGAAGCATTTTTCCCCCCACCCAGCTTAAAAACGACGGGTACAGTCGGCGAAATGCCACGTGGATTGCATCCTTAATCTTTTACAACAGCAGGGTTGCATGCAGCTGTTTACGCTCTAATGAATGCCCTCCATTATATTGATATTTGAACATAAAACAATCCCAATCGTGATACTGAAAAAGGTTTTATTCCAGAAAGCACTTTAAATTACAAAATTACCTATTATTCATGGAGTTTTACTTCAACAAAATATTTCAGCTGTTAATGGTAGAGTGCATTAAATATGATGTCTCAAAGCATGAAACACATTTATGATAATGTGAGTACTTTTACATACACATATTATATGCTTAATTATATGTATATAATACATGAGACAGAAAATTTTCCATAACCCATTTCGTTTAAATTTTACTTTACAGGGGAAAGCAATGTGGATTTGCAGCGCTTAAGTAAATCCCAAAATTAGCCAGTGACTTTCTGTGATCCTCCTCAACCTTACAGCTGCAGAATAAATGTAACCACTGAGCCATTGGGAACATTTCAGCTGAACCTAATCCTAACCGTGCGTAGCGTAGACATTCTGTGAGAAGGTCATGAAGAGATGGTGACGATGATGATGATTTCTATTTCCATGTTTTGCTTTCAAAGTAGAGACCCACACACAGTTCCCCACTGGGACTCAATGTCACAGAGAGCAGTGAGATGTCAGGAGGGAACTGGCCTTCTGCACCAGCATCAACAGCTGCAGTGGAGCGATACTCTGCTCAGAATCCACACATGGACCTCGTGGGGACCTGAGATCCCAACAGCTCGTATATTTTTGAAAGTTTAAGGAGCTGTGACTCGGTCCTCTCGACTGATGACCAAATGCCGGCTTCGTCCCTTCTGCTGTGCTCGCTTTGCGCTCCACGAGGAAACCTGCGGCTGTAGCGCCCTCTGCTGGTGAGAAAGTGCACAGACACGCGAAAGGAACGCGCTGCGGTCAGAACCCGAAACTCGTGTGTAACCCGCACCTCACCTGTTCCTTCTCTCCAGAGGACGCGGAACATTTTACATTTTACAGATTTATTTAGTTGACGCTTTTCTCTAACGCGGCTTACAGTGTTGAGGTTGCAGGCATTTAACCATTTAATGCAGGAGGGTAATTTCACTAGAGAGCGATTCGGGAGGGCAAGCAAAAGCAAGAACTAGTAGCTTCTTGGCCTCAGGTCCAAGTGGAGGCCCTTACAATAACTGCTTATAATCCTGGCCAGGGGTCACAGCCGTCCGGAGCCTATCCCGGAATTACTGGGCGACAGGATCATGGAGGGAGGTGTACCAGTCCAGTAGCCACAGACACATGCCATACGATAAAACTTTATTCATCCCAAAGGAAATTCTTGTGCCAGAGATTGCTCAAAGAGATTAACCACAACAATTAAATATAAAAGTTTTAAAAAAGTACACAAAAAAAAGTAAGAAAGCAAAATGGAAGGCAGAAAGTGACACGGCACATGAAATTACACCTTATATTACATTATTATATTAAAGTTTAAAAACAATTGCACATGATATTGGATGGTTATATTGCTAGTAATGTTGAAAGAATTTTATTGTGCTGCATACTCCTACTCTGTGTTAATTTCAAACGCAACACTTGAAAATCGGAACCGTTTCATACGCCTCCACCATTCACCAATGGCCACTTCTGTTGTTTATACGCCATCACAGTCAACCAATGAAATATCGGTTTGATAAGCCGTCGCTCGCGAACCGACGGTCTTCTAATGACATAGAAAGGCGGCCATGTTGAATGTGGCAGAACTGCAAACTTTTTGTCAAAAAATGTTTTTACGGTTAGGGATTTCTTTTTATTCAGAATAGCTGGAGAGTTACTTTATGAATCACATGACATGAACTTATCTCTGAATAAAAAAAAGACGCGCAAATGTCAACTCTGTGAAAAGAGAGTCCTGTTCCTGAGCAAAAAAAGCCAAATTAAGGTTAAAAAATAGTTTTTATTCACGGACATTTTAAATTTCTAACGGGATGTATGCGTTGTAAATGTTAATAGATGCAGCATCTATTTGTTGGTCTTTCCAGCAGAAGGTGTAATTTAGATAACTTAATATATACAATTTATGGTAATTCACAGTACTGTCCACTAGAGGGCTTCACCTGCAACAACACTAGCAGCTGAGACTATTAAATAGACACTATACATAAACTATACTGTGCAGTGTGACTGTAGTCTGCAGGGACACACTGTATGTTGGGGTAAAGTGGTGTCAATTACAGTACACTGGAATGATCTCTTAATTGATATGTGCTTGAACATCCAAATTACAAGTAATATTTGCTCAGGGAAGCCACCAAGCAAACAAGTTATCACCGTAGTCTCAATATTCATGATATTTGAAATTACAAATAACTAAGAAGTTAAAATATGTAAATGATCAAATATAGAACCTCATGTACATTTAAATGTGTTTGGCTCATATTGTAATGTTATTCATTTTAGATAGGAACTGTGTGTGTGTATGTGAGAGAGAGAATTTTTGGGAAGATGTAACTCAGTAAATGAGATGCGAGATGGTGTTGAATCCTCCACTGGTAGGAAGCTGTACCGGCAGTGCGCTCCATTCTCATCACTTCTTCCAAGAACTTTGGAAATCTAACACTGGTATGTCTTGCAGAATGAGCGAGGTAACTTTACACAGCGAGCGCATTACTAGCCCTGCCCAGTGGGTACACATGTAGACATGGGAAGGGTATGAAGCTTGGTGATGATCCATCATTCATAATTTACCAGCAGTGACAATAGCAAGTATGTAACACTATATCTGCTTCCTTCTCTTCTCCTGTCTAATAGCTTCACTGGCACCGCAGCTCCACTAACCACACTGCGAGACACTGACAACTTCCGACTCATCGTCAACGCACTATATTACATTACGCTACATTATTTACCCCTTTATAGGTTCTATCCCATGATAATAACAAGAAGGAATAAATGCAAAATTATAACATAAGGCACACACAGAACTTGAACGTTTGTTTAAAGTCATTTATAAAACATAGGATGTTGGGATGTTGATGCATGCAACTCGGTGTGCAAATGAACTGCTGCTCGAAGTGCCGGTTATCAAACATTTCGATGTCCTTTTTAAAAAAAACCTACCTGAAGTAATGTGAGCGGTGATTTCCTCTCACAAAACATAGTGATCTGTGGGATTGCATGCAAGTCCTCTGTATTGACAATCACTTCTTTTTACTGTCATAGTTCAGTGGTAGAAATACTTGCGCTTAGTCACTGTGTTACCTGTCACTGCGTTTGACCGCGGTAAAGGAGGCTGGCCGCAAGTGGCCTTGGCTACAGAAAACGGTTCCTCCGTGAGCTGCACAGGCAGGAGCAAAATGTGGCTGTGTCATCTTGCTCCTTGTAGCGTGACAAGCACTTTGTCTGTTGTGTGACTTACAGTAACTGAAGACCTGCATTTGAGCCCCAGTAGTTCCACACCTGTTACATCGGTGCCATAACCTGGATACTTGAGCCTGACACTTATCGGTTGCCTGAAACTGCAGCCTGTGTGTGGAAGGAGACGGTACCGGAACCCATGCAGTGTGTGACTGGGAAACACATACAAAGTCATCCTAGTGAGCGCACAGCACCGCCTGCTCAGGCTGTGGCTTTTGTGCGGATTTTCTCAGCACTCAGTTGAGCTGCAACTCTTCCACACATCATGCCTTTGTGGTTCATCACCATCTTGTGAAATCATTTACATTTATTCACTTAGCAGATGCTTTTCTCTAAAGCGACTTACAATGGATACTATGTAGTGTAATCAGCCCACGCACCTTATTCACCGAGGTGACTTACACTGCAAGATACACTACTTACACTGGGTCACTCATCCATACATCAGTGGAACACACTCTCTCTGTGTCACTCACACACTATGGGGGAACCTGAACAGCATGTCTTTGGAGTGTGGGAGGAAACCAGAGCACCCTGAGGAAACCCACACAGTCACGGGGAGAACATGCAAACTCCATACAGACTAAGCGAGGATCAAACCCACATCCTTTCACACCACTCAGGCACTGTGAGACAGCAACACTACTCGCTGTGCCACCATGCTGCCCCCATCCACCCATTATGCGTACCAGACAGAAAACTATTAAAAACAACCCATTGATTAACTGAGCTTGACACTTTTCTTCAAAGCATTTAACAATGTTAAGCTACCTACAGTTATTTACCATTTGTACAGCTCAGTCATTTTTACTACAGAAATTCACAGTAAGTACCATGCTCAAGGGAGGATTCAAACCTATGGCCTTCAGGTCCAAAGGCAGCAGTTCTACACTACAAGACCAAATACCCATATCACTGCCGCAAATAAGATGTGAAATTGTTTTGGAATTGGGACTTGAGAGGCAAATTTAGTTATATTCTTTACTCATAATGTACTTAATGCAAGGGGCGCGGTGGCGCGGTGGCGCAGTGGGTTGGACCGGTTCCTGTTCTCCAGTGGGTCTGGGGTTTGAGTCCTGCTTGAGGTGCCTTTGACAGACTGGCATCCTGTCCTGGGTGTGTCCCCTCCACCTCCAGCCTTTCGCCCTGTGTTGCCAGGTTAGGCTCTGGCTCCCCGCGACCCCATATGGTACAAGCGGTTTCAGATGGTGTATGTGTACATGTACTTAATGCTTCATACAGTACAGTGACGCATTTCATCAAAGAGTCATACTAGTTCAAGATTCAGCATGCTCTGAAGCAGCATTTCTACAAAGGGAGGAGGTCTTGCTATTTCCCAAGTCCACTGCAATCTTTTTCTAAACCATCAGTTCTGGACATGTTCATTCATCATCTGAACACAGTTGTTTACATTTACATTTATTCATTTAGCAGACGCTTTTCTCCAAAGCAACATACTTCTCTAGAAAATACAAAGTGTTCATTACATTAGTAGGAAGAGAGACGTTGATGCGGATGCGTGATTCTTAAGTAGGGTTAGTTACTTTCCATCATATGAACCACTGTTCATCACATGAGTAGCTGCATAAAACTTTATCCGAATATTCACGATTCCTGATCACCTTCCTAGTATTCATTTATTTATTGAGATACATATAAACCTTTACATTACATTACAGGAGTAGTTGTGTGAAGGTTTATCCATTGTTTAACAGGCATGATGTCATGGGTTAAGTGAGTCTGGAAGGGGTGAGTTTTCAGACCCTTATTACATGTGGACCGAGATTCAGCAGTTCTGAGTGACAGGGGGAGGTCGTTCCACCACATCGGAGCCAGAACCGTGAACCTCCGCACTTTACCTTTCGTGCGTGGGACCACCAAGCGGGCAGATGTGGAAGAGAGTAGCAGTCTTTTAGCAGTTTTATTCAGCACATGGAGGCAGGGATCCAGAGCCCATCCTGGTAACATCAGGTACAGAAGAGGAAGTGACCCCGGACAGGATGCGTGCGCGCGCACACACACACACACACACATACACACACACACACCATACCACGATCAATTAGGTGTGAGCAATCCCCCTCAAGTGCACTTGACTTAACACACATGCTGCTACAGACAGTTCATCCATGTGGTTCATGTAATGCTCAACATAGGTGCACCACAATGTGTCACACAATATGTACAATGTCGTTCCGTCCAGGGTTTAGCGCCCCCCCCCGGGGGACTCCGGGATGGGCTCCGGACCACCGCGACTTTAGTGAATGAATGAATAACTGTCAGTTGGGTGACAGCCCAGCACATTGCAGACAGATTGTTTTCTTCATAAAAAAACGATAATGAATACAGACCAAATGTGGTCTTAGAATGTATTAGGTATTCTTTACTGAAAAAAAGACTTTTCAACTTATGAATCGGTTAGTGAAGGACACTGGCAAAAAGTCTTCAAAGTAAAATTAGAAATGATCAGACTTGCCAGTTCTTTCCAAAGACTTTCTGAAACCCTTCATGTGCAGAAACATTAAAATATTCACAGATCAAAAGGCAGTGTGAGAAAAATCGCTTCGGTGCGCAGTTTCCAAGTTTGGAAAGCGCTTCGTTCCCCATCCGCGCAAAAAAACAAACGTGCGCGCTTTGTCTACATTCCAGCGCAGGACTGCGAAGAAAAGTACTCGAGAGTCCCCACCTACACCTTCCAATCATTGGTGCGTTTCCGTGTCAATCAAAGTAAGGGCGCGGTCATTGGCCATTGAAGGCGCTCTGTGTCGGGACAGCCCGTGTGTCCCGGCCCCTCCGGTGGCGGCGCTGCTGCGAATCACGTTAAGCTCAATAGCGGCTCTCAGATCTTCGCTCCTTCTCTACAGTGTTTCGGACACGCGTGTAAGAATCCTGCGCTATGGATCCCGACGAAAAGAAAGACTCGTCGAAATATGGTAAGAGGATCTTTGACGTGCTGCTCCCCAGTTTGTTTTTCTGCGGGTGGTAGGAAGGGAAGGCGGGGTCGTGGAAACAATGCGCCGCCGTGGATGGATGAGTGGATGGGTGGCTGGTGGGTGGGGACCCCGGGCCGGGTGGGGAATGGAAACACACACGCAGGCTCGTCTTGTGTTACTGCGAAGTGTATTAATGATTAGTGCGTGACCAGTGCGATCAGGCGATTTTTTTCGCCACGCGTGGGACGGCGTGTCTGGGATCCGCGGGATCTTCTCGGTTCCACGAGTATCACTTACTTACTGTTGTTTGCTCCCTGCTGTTAAAATGTAATGCAGTTTTCTTGTACAACAACTCATCGTCATGTGACTTAGATATACTTTGTATTCCCTTGACCCTCCCTTGCTGTAATGAATGAGTGCAAAGAAGAGATTGATGTCGATCATGATGATCCTGATGTTAATTGCTGTGCCATTCTGTGTTTCTCCTCATATGATATGGCCTCACTTCCGAAATGTCACGGTTAACAAAATCCCCTTCCTGAAATGTGATTTTTTTTTTTTTTTAAATCATGGTGTCTTGTTGAGTGTTGAGTCAACGTTAAGTTTCCATACATGTGACTTGTGGCCTTCCGAATGACTTTGAGTGTTCCTTCTCCCCATACGCACACCCGGGACGTTCTAGATGATGCGCAGCGTGTGTCGTGTTCTCGCACGCCTGCTCTCCTCTAACCCTTTCTCAAACCTTATGAAACCGCATCAGGTGAAACCCTTGTGAGCCGTGCACCGGTGCCGCACGTCCATCCGCTCGCGCCGACTGCTCGTCGGAGAAAGGAGAGAGTGTGAGCCCCTCGCAGGAAACACGGGGTGTATCCTGGACGCTGGACACGGACTCATACGCTCAGGAATTGTTGTAAACCGCATGTCTTAGCAATGGGGTGGAGACTCACTCAGAAAAGGCCACAACATGCTGACTCCTCGCAGACAGGGCTTAGTCGGGATTCAAACCCTGAACCTGGAGCTCTGCGCTGTTACGCGTTTCTATTCTCTTGTTCCCCATTGCGCAGGACACCACTCCTCACTGTGTCTGATGTGGGTCCGGGCCAACTGGAAGCGTAGTGGTTAGAGCTACTGCTGTCTTTGGACTCAAAGGGCACGGGTTTGAATCCCACCTCCAGCTGTAGTACCTCTGAGAAAGATATTTACCCTAAAAATTGCTCCAGTAAAATTACCCAGCTCTATAAATGGGTAAATCGTCGTAAGGCCCTTAACGTTGTATGTGACTTTGGAGAAACGTGTCGGTGGCACAGCGAGTAGCACTGCCGTCTCACAGCACCTGCATGGTGCGAGAGGACGTGGGTTCGACGCCCGCTCGGTTTGTGTGGGTTTCCTCTGGGTGCTCTGGTTTCCTCCCACAGTCTAAAGACATGCTCTTCAGGTTCACCCATAGTGTGTGAGTGAGTGACAGAGATGGTGTGTTCCACTCTGATATATGGATGAGTGACCCAGTGTAAGTAGTGTATCTAGCAGTGTAAGTTACCGTGGTGAATAAGATGTGTGGGCTGATAACACTACATAGAGTTCATTGGAAGTCGCCTTGGAGGAAAGTGTCTGCTAAATGTCATGTTTCGCAGTGGCCTATTCCAGCTCTCTTTCACAGAAGCGGACACGCTCAAGTACGCTCCTCGCTCTGATGCCACCCTCGTCTTATGGCTTCTTTGCTTAGAATAAAATTCTACTCAACTTTGTTCCCTCAAAATAACATGCTTTAATTGCTCTTCACGCAATTGTGGTTTTAACTGTGCTGAGATGCTAAATAATTTGAACTGAATTTGTGTGTTTTGGGGATCCTCTCAGCATCCCCGTTAGAAGCAGAAGAATGACGCAGATAAGGAAGGTTGCTGTCTGTATTTAGTTGTTACGGTGTTGGTTCACATGACAGTGTTGGTTGAGACCTTGACTCTGCAGCTACTCCCACAGTCCCAGTGCGCTCAAGGAAAGATCAGAGATCAGAGAGGCCCGGTGGTTTGTGGGTAGGCCTCAAGGCCCTGTTGATCGTGGTTTCATTATGACCATCTGTGGCACACATGGACCTGGTCCGGAAAGCAGACTGACGAGGTCTGTGCATTCCTGCTTTGGCTGGAGTGGGCCGAGGAGCACAGCGTGCTCAAGTCAGCTGGAGAGAGGGAACGGTCAGGGCAAGGCGATGAAAGACAACCATTGTTGGCGCCGGCCGCTGCGAGTCCTCTCACGGACGCATCGGTGAGGCCCGATCGCGCCGCGCCGCAAGGAAAAGCGATGGAAGGGAAGGGCAGGGCTTTGCAGAGCAGGGCTTGCTTTGGCACCAACAAGCTGGAACATGTGGAAGCAGAAGCTCACGTAGAAATTCCTTCCCTCTTCCTCTTTTTTTTTTTCTCCAGAGGTAGATCCACACACCGGGAGCATTTTGGGGTCTTGAGTTTTTGGGGCTTGGTTCCGTAGGCAACTCTCGACAGCGGGGCGGAGCCTGTATTGGGTACCGTGTTGCAAGTGCCCGGCGTGTCCACTTGCACAAGGCGCCAATTCATTTCAGGAACTGGCAGTCAAGCGGAGGGGGCGGGGTGACGCAGTGGGTTTGACCGGGTCCTGCTCTTCGGTGGATCTGGGGTTCGAGTCCCGCTTGGGGTGCCATGTGATGGACTGGCGTCCCGTCCGGGGTGTGTCCCCTCCCCCTCCGGCCTTGCGCCCTGTGTTGCCGGGTTAGGCTCCGGCTCCCCGCGACCCCGTAGGGGACAAGCGGTTTCAGATAACGTGTGTGTTTGTTCAAGTCATGTGGCTCCGCTCCCGCTAAAACCCTCGGTCCCTCCTCCCCCGGTGACTCACGGCCCTGTTGCCGCACTCTCGTCTGACACCGCACGTCACGGCACCGAAGTCAAGTCTGCGTCCGTTTCATCTTGTTCAGTCATATGTTCCGCTTAAATGTAGGGAAGAAGTGTCTGCTTGCCCGCTGACGGTTGTTTACTATGAAGTGTAAATGAGCGTTTCAGTGGGCGGGGAGCACCGAAGTACCACTGCCGGTGGAGGCGGAGCGGCGACCCGGACGCAGGACGTGCCGGCGGGTTCCGCGCGAGACGTGTCGTGCAGTTCCGCGGTTGGTGTTGCTCGTGGCACGCAGCGAGCGTGTTGAAACGCGATGACTGACGGAAGGCCAAGCGGTCGGGTGACGTTTCTGTGGCGCGTGAGGAAGGGAAGCGGCAGGAAGGCTGCGAACGGAGCGAACGAACTCCTTGGCGCGTGGTCTCGGTTTCGTTTCTGGCGCCGGACCACGGGAGTTCTGTGCGAAGCTGTCAGAGAGTTGTGGATGTTGTCTCCTCGCCTTCTTCCCTTTTCCCCCCTGCAGTCCTCGGCGTCTCGCGTTCACCGGACCCTCCCTCTGGGTCCTGCAGCTCTTCTGCGTCGAAGAAGAAGGCTCTGTGAACGTCCCCTTTGCGACGAGAAACGTGTCTTCCAAGCAAATCCTCAGAATGTTTTCTAGATCATGTTTAACGAGAGATCCTTTCTGGGATCGTTGTAGTGAAGGACACTTCAAGACACGAAGACTAGCTTCTTTTATGATGTTCTTCACTTCATCCTTTAAAAATAACTAATTTTTTTTTTTTTCTTCTTTCCTTCTCCAAATCCTTTACACTGGATATGGAGTATGCATAAAAATTTATTTTATTTGCATACTGTGATGTTTCATGCTGCTATGGAGAACCGTATGGGATTTTAATGGTTTAATTATCATCATTAGGACATTTGTCAAAGACTGCAGTGAAACTTCTTCTGAGGAGAGGGAGAATGTGATTCTTGTGGAGGGGTGTGTTATTTTGGAGAGAGGTGCAAAAGGGGTGTTTTGGGTCTGTGTGGTACTTCTGCATATCCATATGGGTGGCACAGTGAGTAGGGCTGCTGTCTCACAGTGCCTGGGTGGTGCGAAAGGATGTGGGTTCGATCCCCATTCAGTCTTTGTGGAGTTTGCATGTTCTCCCCGTGTCTATGTGGGTTTCCTCTGGGTGCTCTGGTTTCCTCCCACAGTCCAAAGACATGCTGTTCAGGTTCCCCATAGTGTGTGAGTGACAGAGAGAGTGTGTTCCGCTGATGTATGGATGAGTGACCCAGTGTAAGTAGTGTATCTAGCAGTGTAAGTCACCACGGTGAATAAGGTGTGTGGGTTGGTAACGCTCTGTAGAGTTCATTGGAAGTCACTTTAGAAAAAAAGCATCAGCCAAACAAGTAAATGTAATTCATCAGCATTCGCCTGATGAAGATCCAGTCCTTCCTTAATGTGGGTGTTGCCCCATGCATCCGGTGTGTTCTTCTACGCACTCAAGGGCATTTTCATTCGTTCTGGATTACGACGACGTTGTGATTTGATCAGTCGAAATGGGTATTTCAATTTGATTCCGTTCCCCAGGTCTTTTCTCCCAGGTGTCGCTCACCTGCTTCTTCTGCAATGTACTGTGAATGTGAAATGTCTCAGGCTGTAGCAGCTGTTTGAGGGATCCTACCAAGGCAGGCAGTTTTCGTAATTCGTAAGCAACTCTCTGTGATCGTATCATCGCACGTCTTCTGACGGGAGAAGAATCCCGGCGCAGGCATTTTAACGATTACGTCATTAAATCTAAATTCGTGCGACAATTGCAAAAAGCAGAACCGGTGTTGGCTGCTGGTAAAGGAGGGACATGTATAGATGACCGGTGCTTTACTTGGCTTATTATTTCTAAGGAGGAGCAACAGTGTGTCAGCTTGTGACTTACTGGGAAAAAAGACATAAAAATGAGCACGTTCCTTGTGAAGTTTATTTTTTGACGCGTGGGGTTCGATGGAAAGAACATGTTCCGGCGTTTAAGACGAGGGCACCCAGGGCACGCTAGGCAGGCGGCTGATACTGAAAGTGACACGTTTTGTTCTTACTGTAAAGGCGGAAGACAGAACTGCTGTTTTCTCATTGTTTTCGAAGGATCGAGCTCCATGCTAAAATTAGACTGCCGTGGACGGTCTTGGAGGGTAGCGCTAAACTGCGAGCCAAGGGTGCAGTCAGCGTCTCGAAGAGCGGGCGGGGGGGGGGTCTGCTCCAACACTGCGGCCTTCTGAAAGTGGGGGGCGTTGCGGGGCATGGGGGACACAAGTCCGCAACATATGTGCGAGACACACCGCTTAACCCGTGTTTTTGACAGACCTTGTTCAGTCCAACCCTTGGCAAAGACCCCTTCTCGATGACCCTAAAGCGAGCGTTCGGTTCCCATCGGGGGAAGAACCGAAGCGCCGCTTGAGAAGATGGGGGGGAGGAAAGTGAGCTGGAAACGAAACGCAAGCCAGTTTGTAGAAAGAGGGCAGGACTCGGTCCTTTTCAGGGCGAAGGGTTGTGTGTCTTGAGACTCTGCCGGAAAAGGAAGTGAGCAGTTTCAGCGAGAGCCCTCAGAAACGCACCGTGTTTTCGCTCCTACAGCTACCGAGAAACCGTGTAAAGGAAGAAGATGTGGCATCGGTAAAGGCTGCTCATTTCTAAGTAAACGCGTACATAGAACAACGTACTATGACGATGCCAAAGGAGAAAAACGGTAAGAGTTATGGGTCATGGTTCTTTTTTACAGCATCCTTCACACCTGACCGTTGTGCGACCGTGCCAGCCTTTTTTTCGTATTTGTGTTAACCGTTCTCAGAGGTGGGGGCATGGTGGCGCAGTGGGTTGAACCGGGTCCTGCTCTCCGGTGGGCCTGGGGTTCGAGTCCCGCTTGGGGTGCCTTGCGACGGACGTGTGTCCCCTCCTCCTCCAGCCTTGCGTCCTGTGTTGCCAGGTTAGGCTCTGGCTCCCCGCGACCCTGTATGGGACAAGTGGTTTAGGCATTGTGTGTGTGCGTACACGTTCTCGGAGAGGATGCGGCACATGCCGGCAGCTGCAATAAGAGAGACGGGATCATGAACGCAGCCATGTGTGTACAAAGTGGAACTGTGCTGCAGCAGATAGATGAACGCCCTTCACCCATCCGAGCACCTGCGGGACCTGTGAGCTCGGCCCATGTTTTCAGACGCTGGTTAAGGACTGCAGGTTCTTTGCTGAACTTATGTAATCAAGCCGTTTACTACGCTGAGCAGATGCTCCACGATCTTAGCAAGTATGTAAGCGTGAGAAAAGCCACAGCAGGATGTTTTGCAGATCTAGCAAAGGAAACGACAGGCAAACTGTTGCTTCTACTGGGTACTTGTCGCATTTTTAAATATGTGCATTGACATTTATCTGACACTTCTCTCCAATGCAACTTACAATGTTAAGGTTACAATTATTTACCCATTTATGCAGCTGGGTAATGTTACTGGAGCAATTTTAGGATAAGTACCTTGCTCAAGGGTACTACAGCCAGAGGTGGGGATGGAACCTGCGACCTTTGGGTCAAAAGGCAACAGCGCAAATGACTATGGGAGCAGCTGTCCAAATTTTTAAAGCTTTGTTTAATTTCTAGGAGAGGTGCGGTGGCGCAGTGGGTTTGACTGGGTCCTGCTCTCCGGCAAGTCTGGGGTTCGAGTCCTGCTTGGGGTGCCTTGTGATGGACTGGCGTCCCGTCCTGGGTGTGTCCCCTCCCCCTCTAGCCTTATGCCCTGTGTTGCCGGGTTAGGCTCCGGCTCCCCCGCGACCCTATATGGGACAAGCGGTTTCAGATAATGTGTGTGTGATTTCTGCACTGGATGACACTGATGTGCATAATTTTCAGTATGTAACACAGATATGTTTAATAATTTGGCTCAGTTTGAATGTAGTTCCTGTTGAATATAGAAATAGAAATTAGTTTCTTCCATATTATGTAACAGACGTGAGCAGTGTGTACACACAGCCTTATTCTTCTTTTGATTCATGAGTGAATAACCCACTTTCATATGTTACTACTTTAGTAGCATTTCAGTAGACAGCAGTTGCCTTCAGATACATATTGTAGCACGCTGTGCACGGGGTTCGGACGGGGCAAAGAATGACAGCATTCATTGTGAACGTTTATTGGAATGCTGGCACGAACACAAGGAAATTTTTTTTTTTTTTTCTTCCAAACTTTATTTAATAAAGTTATCAATAATACACACTACCAAAACAATACATTAAAAATCCACAATCAAACAAACCCAACACCATTTTCCTACAGTTGGTCAACAAAATTACTAAACAACCATTCGTATCATAATACATGCTTCCTTCAGAATACATGAAATACTTCTAAATTACAGTATAAAACTTGATCATACCCCTAAAAACAGACAAATAAATACAAAAGACATACATATGAGTAGTCATCACTACAAAAACTCAAAGTGCACAGAATCACCTGATAAAACAAGGCCATTAAAATCTGTAGATAAAATGCTATGCAAATAAAACCCATACAAGTTAAAAGACCCCTTCTCAGGCTTTTCTTCAATTTTTTTTCTGCCTGACAAACTCACCCCCTTATATTCCCCGTAAGTTCCCACAACGGTTGAACACATAATTCTATTTTACCCACAATCCCCCACTATTTACAATAAACCCATTTTCCCACTCAAAGATGACACTCCCCAGTAACGTGGCTCGTTACAGTATTTCTTGTAACTCATCCATGAATAGAACGAGTTTGTATGTAAAGTGGGGGGTGCAGTGGTGCTGTGGGTTGAACTGGGTCCTGCTGTCCGGTGGGTCTGGGGTTCGAGTCCCGCTTGGGGTACCTTGCGACGGACTGGCGTCCCGTCCTGGGTGTGTCCCCTCCCCCTCCGGCCTTACGCCCTGTGTTGCCGGGTAGGCTCCGGTTCCCCGCGACCCCGTATGGGACAAGCGGTTCAGAAAATGTGTGCGTGTGTATGTAAAGTATTAGTCATGCAAGTTCTCTTTTTTGAGTTTTTCTAGCTATGTCATGTTGAGTTCTTATAACGGGCACAGAATGAAATAACGGTACTCAAAATAGGCTTGTCTGAGCTTAGCGGGAAATTTTTACGTTTTAAGGGGATCCTCTTTAAACAATTGTACATTTTTTTTTTTTTTACTGTTCTTTACGTGATCATTGTGTTTGCTGCCGACATTATGTAAATTTTTTTAAGAGAGGGTCATGCTAATGTCTACAGGGTTTCAGCTAATTATATTCATACATTTACTCATTTAGCAGACGCTTTTCTCCAAAGCGACGTACATCTCAGAGAGATATAAGACGTAATTGCAGGCGTGTGATTCTTAAGTAAACTTTGTTTCTTTCCACTTTATGCACCGATGTTCATCGTATGAGAGTAGGTGCCACGAACAGAGGTGGGAAACAGGAGGTGGGGGTTTGGACCCAAGTGCGGGTACGTTTATTCTGGGACAGTCGCGGGATAAGGCAGAGAAACGGAGGTCGGGGACAGGTGTGGGTCTTCCAAGGTGCAGACATCGTTATCCAGGGCAAAGCAGATCTCAGTAACCGAGGGAACAAGCAGGGGTCAGAAACCAGGAAAAGCAATAGCACTACAGGGAACAGGGAACTGGCAGTAGATCGTTGAATCACAAGTCAGGCAGGATGACATTGTAAGATTCCGCAACCCGGTGTGGTGACGGTGCTCCTTTTATACCCAGTCCTGCTGATCAGCGGCGGGTGCGGTCGTCTGCTGTCGAGGGCGTGGCGTGACAGTAGGTGCATAAAACTCAGAATAGAGGATTCCTGATCACCTTCCTACATTTTTTTTTTTTTTTTTTGTAAGGTACACAGACATTTACGTACAATACAGGAGTAGCAGCTGTGTCAAATAAAATTAATCAGAACTACTTAAACATATTGTAGCCTGCAGACTGTTGTCATATAAAGCTCCAGGGGCAAATTCAGGCCCAAATTCCAAAATAAGGATGTGATACGAAGGGGGTGCAGTGGCGCAGCGGGTTTGACTGGGTCCTGCTCTCTGGTGGGTCTGGGGTTTGAGTCCTGATTGGGGTGCCTTGCAATGGACTGGCATCCCGTCCTGGGTGTGTCTCCCCCTCCCCCTCCAGCCTTGTGTCTTGTGTTGTCGGGTTAGGCTCCAGCTCCTTGGGACAAGGAGCTTCAGCAACTGTGGATGGGATACAATTTTACATGAGTGGAACAGAGTGCAAAATATTGTATAATCAGCCCTCGACTCCCTACATTTATTCCCCTGACAGTAATCGCTAAATTACTATCATTAGTACACAGAATTTTTTTTCCGTTGTTATCTGTTCTGGTAATACCTTTTGTTTGTAGCTCCTGAATCAATATTTTTCAGACCTTTTTGTCCAAACGGATTTCAAAAGATGGTAATGTCAGGTTTTTAATTTTTTAAAAATTTTTTTTTAAAGAATCTTGCATAACGGTTCACAGGAAATGAGTCCAAAACAGACTAGAAGCACTTTTCTCATAAACGTGGATGGAAAAAGTGCATGAATATATTTCAGACATGCCTTCGACCTTCAAAACCAGACTTGGCGTAGATGTGCTGCAGGCCCACATTCAGTCCTGACTGCTGACGCCTGAGTGCCTAAAGTAGGCAGCAAGGCCAGTCGCCATCCTGACACTTTAAGTTCTTATAGCAGGTCCATTTTGATACACCATCTTTTGTGTGGACTGGCAGGATACGTGTAAATATGAGTGTGTGTCGCACACACACACACACACACCCGTACTGGTGATGTGAAATCAGGATTACTGCGTTATTGATGGTTTTAGTGCCGCAGACGCTGATTCCTGTCACCCATAAGATGACACTTTTTCCTCTTTCTCTTTGCACAGGTGAGGCTAGGAAGTTCGACCCCAACTTCAAAGGTCCCATCTATAATCGGTAAGAGTCCATTCCAATCCCTCGCCAAGGGGAGAGAGACATGATGCACCTTGTGTGTCCCGCAGTCTCCATGCTATTGCTGGTGGCGGTAATGGAAGTGGTGGTTTAAGGCATCCTGTGGCTTCTATAGGGCAGGACGTTGACCACGGTGTGGCGTGGGACACGCTCTTCCCACTGACCAGCACTGAATAACTGACGAACAGGTTGTTGACCTGCAGACTGTTTCCTGGGCACCGCTGTGCAGTTTAAAGGAGTAACGTGCTACTGAGAACCACAAAAAAGTCATACACGGTTTTGGACACGTAGACTGACGTTTGTTTTCTTGCGCAAGAGAGGTGGTTAGAAAAGATGAGTTTACCTGGTGGGAGGGGCCAAGATTTGTAGAGAAGTCTGTAGATACCCAACAATAGCTCATTTTCCCATTGACCTTTCAGTGTTCGTAGACCATTCAACGTACAGTAAGGAGAAATGTCGTTTTTTTTCTGACCGTTTCAAGTCGCGGCCGTCTTTTGTAGCGCTGTGAATGTACGCAACATAGTGTCACAGCATAACATGTCACCTGTTCGTGTGTCTCACCTGTCCAGGGGTTGCACTGATGTCCTTTGCTGCATCCTGTTCGTTTTGGCCTTGCTGGGCTACTTTGTGGTGGGGATAGTGGGTGAGAATTTTGCTCTTCCATTTTGCATAAAACAAGGAATATTACGTTTTTTTAATTGAAAAGTTTACTTTTATGTATGTATTTCAAGGCAAATTTGATGCAGGCTACAGTGGGAAATAACATGTTGGTTTTTCTCCTATGCATGTGCTCGTTGTAGGATTATTATTAATTATTGTTCTAAATGAACACCAATGCCCTCTCTTTTATTAGCCTGGTCCCAGGGTGACCCCAGGAAGGTGATTTACCCCACAGACAGCAGCGGTCAGTTCTGTGGCCAAGCAGGTACCCGGCTGGAGTAAGTACGGCCCCGTCCCACCTGTTCTCTGAAACAGCTGTCCTCATGTGTCGCTCCTCCGGCTGCCCCTCGATGGTGTGTGTGTGTGTGTGTGTGTGCGCTGCCGTGCGTCGTGTACCTCTGTGTAACCGAGTGAAATGTGCTGCAGGAAGAAGCCGTTTCTGTTTTACTTCAACATCATGAAGTGTGCCAGCCCCCTGGTGCTGCTGGAGTTCCAGTGTCCCACCACTCAGGTAACGCAATGCCCTACGCCCCCCGATGACTCCTCGCTGGGGTTTTGTCTTACTGCTGTGCCATTTGCTTGTACGCTTTGTCAGATCTGTGTGGAAAAGTGTCCTGACCGGTTCTTGACCCTGAAGAAGGTCGTTTCGAGTAAGAACGACCAGGATTACTACAAGGCCTACTGCAAGGAAGGGACCGACCTTTCAACAACGGTGAGCACAGGAGGTGGATCGAAGTGAATAAATATCGTAAATTAAATTAATATGTGATCTTAATAAACTCACAAATATTGGGTTGATGGAGATGCCACTGTTGCATTAATGGCCTGCATGACCACTTTATGTTCCAGAACCTTCTTCAGATTCTGAAGGATGGCCTGTGTCCTGCCATGGTTATTCCCAGCAGGCCTTGTGAGTCATCTGCCTTCCTAACCCCAGCCTGTGCCCCGCCTTCCTCCATCTGTCTCTGCCTTGTCCTCTTGTTCCTCTCTCCTTTTCCTCCTATTCACCAGCAGTGGAGGGGTGGGGGAGGGCTCAGTAGGTTTCAGTTAGTGCTGTGGTTAAGAAACCAAGAAACATCATGACCAGTGCTTAGTATGGGCTCCCGCAGAGCTTCGTGTGAGAAAACAAGTCATATTTTAGGCAAATGTCACTCTCTATAAGCAGATAAACAGTGAAGGAGAAACATTTTAATGGATAGTGCCAACAGTGTTTTCTTCAAGTATTTGGAAAAGAAGCAAATAAATGATTAAATGAATAGAACTGAGCGACAGCTGTGAACTATTCTTGATTCGGTGGCCTCTCTTCTCCTGTTCAGTTACACACAGGTGTTTCCCGGCTCTCGGCAAAAACAAAGCCGGTGCGGTCGTCGTGGGCAACAGAACCGTGTTTGATGACGGGTCGGACATGATAAACTCCACAGACCTCCTGGAAGGCGCAAAGTTGGTTTTTGGCTCTTAAACATGTATCACTTGTTGGGTTTATTTGTGCAGTAATACAAGTTACAGGATAAGAGGTCATGATGTTGTACTCTGTGGGTATTGTGCGCTATGTTATGGTTTTTGAAGCTTAATATTTTTGCTCTTTGTCACTCTACAGAGGCAATTAAAATTCAAAACACACAGTTGTAATTTCTTGCTCCAATCATCTTCTCAGTTGTTTGTGTTCAGATTTATTAGTATTAACATACAGACTCAGATCAGACTCCCACAGAGGTCCAGAGAGTTTGGGTTCTCATTGGTGTTGTGTTTGCTGCAGGAGTTCTAACAAAGTTAAGGAGCTCCGTTTGGTGGCCATGAAGATCTTTGAGGACTACACTCGGTCCTGGTACTGGATCCTTCTGTGAGTGCTGCCCTCTCTGCATTGGCCAACTTGGACCACCCAGCACAATATGCAGACCTTGTAGACATCACAGTCGCTTTTAGTTTAATTTCAGTTCCGTCTTTCTGGGATATTATTTGCATCTAATGCACTTATAAAATAATGGATTGCAGTGCAAATGGATAGTGATGTAATACATTCTGAATGTCTCATTGGCTCTCTCCTGCCTCGTCTTATTGCAGGGGTCTGGTGATTGCCATGGTCGTCAGCCTCATTTTCATCATCCTCATGCGCTACTTGGCTGGAATAATGGTCTGGGTTATGATCGTCATGGCCATCCTTGTTATTGGATATGGTATGATATAGGTCCAGAACACTAAAGCTGCCTTTAATCTATTAAAATACTTACCGTTGTGTTCCAATGCAGAATTACCACTGATATTAAATTACTCTTTGTATGTTTCATATTGTACTGTAAAGGTATTGAGAAGCATGTTATGGTTTTTTAAGGTTTCTTTTCAATTTTTCTTTATAACTTAGTGTAAAGAGGCAGTTAAAATTCAAAATATATAACTGATTCCATCCTTGAATTATTTGTGTTTAGAGTTATAGGCACCTGTTATTTTGGCCTGTCCATATAGGTCCATAGATTTTGGTTCTAACTGATGTTGTGTTTCTTGCATTCGTATCTTTACGCCACTGTTTTCATGTAGGTTGTGATATCTAATGGCACCGAGCAGTGCAGATCAACATGAAAAAGCCTAGGAAGACATTGCCACCGCCTTTCTAATCCAGCTCTGTCTTCCCTGGTGTCTCCCTCTTATGGCTGCTCTGTGCTTGGCACGGCAGGGATTGTCCACTGCTACATGGAGTACGCCAGACTGAAGCAGCAGCCAGGCTCTGACATCACCCTCCAAGACATCGGGCTGCAGACCGATTTTGCCGTCTACTTGGAGATCCGCCAGACCTGGCTCGCTTTCAGTGAGTCTCAATCATTGTCTTCGATCACCTTGAACAGCTTTTCGGCACAGCAGTGATTGCCGGGAATTTCGTAAGACAGTCCTCCCACAACCTTTCACGTAACTGGATTGTTAGATTAGATAGTAATTGTGAAGAGCTCAGCTTCTGTTTCCCTCGCTTTTTTGCCATAGTGATCATTCTGTGCATCCTGGAGGTGATCATTGTTCTGCTGCTCATCTTCCTCAGGAAGAGAATCCTTATTGCCATCGCCCTCATCAAGGAGGCCAGCAGGTGAGGCAGTGGGACAGCCCTGCGCATGTGAAATGGTGGATTTTTATACTGGGAATCGCATCAATAAGGACTTTCTGATGCAGTTTAATTTCCAAATGCCTTTTTAACATGCCTCCTGATCTGGTTACTTACAGGGCGATCGGTTATGTGATGTCTTCACTCTTTTACCCTCTGCTCACGTTTGCCCTTGTCGCCCTGGTGATTGCATACTGGGCCATCACTGCCGTGTATCCTTTGATGTAGTCGAACCTCTGGCCCCACTGTCCTCACATTCCATGCGGATGTGATCTCCTGTAGAGTGTAACACAGGACCTTTGTTATCGGTGGAGACATTCACACCCACGTGTCTGACTGTTAGCAATGACCTGCTGTGTTCTGTTCATTTTCGTCGCAGGAATTGTTTTATTTCGCAAATAAAGCAATTTCTGTAGCTGATGAATCTGTACTTTGTAGAAGCTCAACAACAAGGAGGTGGAAATATACTGACTCCTTGTATTATGAGCTAATTTTCAAATCTCCAAACATTTTTCCAGTTGACTTATTTCTAATGAAAATTTTTTATTTTTATTTTTTTTTTTTAACTTATTTCTTTTCTAAAATTTCTGTCTGTTACAGAACAGAATTGACTTGTAAACAGTCAAACAGTCAGTAAATGTCAGTCAAACGCATTGAAATGGAATAGGAGTATGGACCCGCTTAACAGTAATTCCTACTGTTCCTGAGAGTTAGTGATCAATAGGAGAGATTGGATATGTAGCGCTTTCCTCCAAGTGTGGTGCATGACCCCATAAAATGAGCAACCTGTAGACTGAAAAGCTGCGAATGGCTGACCGCATGCAGATTCCATTAAATTCAATTCCGATTATTTTTACGATACAGGGCACGGGAAAAAAGAAAACAAAAAGTTCCAGGGAAAGATACAGTACAGAGTAAGCAGCAATTACAGTTAACTATCAGGATATGTCAGGTGACAGCTGAGGAAAGGAAAACAAAAAAACTCCCAATGTGAAGAAGGGGAGAAAAACGAACCTCTGGGGTTCCAAATACCTCGGGCATCCTAGTGTTCGGACAAGGGATGTGTGTGCGTATGTCCAGTACGAAAGATTGGTCTGTCTGCGAAAGAGCCTTTGTCTGTGGAAGCTAAGCTCGGTATCCAGGCCCAGATCTGAGTTTGTGTCTATGCTTGCTGCTTTACGTTATTTTAAAGATATAGGTGTCGTGCTTCGGAGGGAGCGCAAAAGTATCGTTTGCAAGCCATGTAAATTTAAATGTCCTGTCGCACATCTGAACGAATGCGTTGTCCCTCCTTGAGCCGAGTTCCTGAACTGACCGTTTCAGCTTCCTTTCCACCTCGAATGAACCCGTCTACAAGGTGTTCAATGAGACAGACTGCCCACATTCCCGTGAGACCTGTGATCCCAAGGTGAGTTCTCCTACTTTGGGTCCACGATTGTTACTTTATCACCTAGATGACATAAATTGACAAATGAGTTCTGGCAGATATTTCTTTCCTAGTGTGGATTTTTAAGTCATGTCCAGGAACGCCTTGCTTCAGCCTTCATCCCCCTCTCATTCCCAGACGTTCAACACCTCCAACATCTCGGCCGTTTGCCCCGATGCCCAGTGTCTGTTTGCCTTCTACGGAGGAGAGACGTACTACCACAAGTACCTCATCCTTTTCCAGTTCTACAACCTCTTCCTCTTCTTCTGGTGTGCCAACTTTGTGACAGCACTGGGGCAGGTGACACTCGCAGGAGCTTTCGCCTCCTACTACTGGGCTCTGAAGAAGCCTGATGACCTGCCAGCCTTCCCCATCTTCTCATCCCTCGGACGGGCACTCAGGTACCCAGGGCGGAAAATGCTTTGTGTGACCGTATGTCTGGCTAATTCTGACCGGACTGAAATTGTTCAGAGCTTTTGGGTCTGATACACTGAAATAAGTGAAACCTGTTCTGTGTTTGCATAGCATCCCTTTGGCAACTGGTTCGTCTGCACACTATAAGGATATACTCCTATTGTAAAGTGGTGACTCTGAATTACCCACATTCTTTGAGTAACTGTTTCTGTGACTGATTGACATGTGGTGGACTGGTGTCCTGTCCAGGAGATAACCAGCCTTATTCCCCCAGTGATTCCCGGGATTATAATAATTGTGACCACCCCCAAAAAGTGGTCAATGTAAATGAATGGATTAATTAACTGTGTGTATTTCCCATTTCCATCATTGCGTCACCTCAGCTCTCTGCCTCCTGCTCAGGTACCACACAGGTTCCCTGGCTTTCGGAGCTTTGATCCTGTCCATTGTCCAGGTGATCAGGGTGCTGCTGGAATACCTTGACCACAAACTGAAGGGTGAGGCAGGAGTAGGGAACTGAGATGAATGCGGCCATAAGTCCATGACACATTTCCATGACAAATAAACTGCTTTAATACATCCTGCTCATTGTCACATTTCAAATTGCTTATGAAATTCAAGCGATGTATGGGGGTATTCTGTCAGGGGTTTTTGTACATTCCGCTTGTATGCACTCAAACTTATTGTAGCACCCTTTGATTGTTTTTTTCCACAGTGGAACAGCATGTACCATTTACAGCACAGCATTGGTATTTGTTGTTCTGAAAAAATCCTGTAATTAGTGACTATGCAAATGAAAAGGTGTTTGGTGATAGAGTAGAACTCTGTGGCATCTTCTGAGCCTCCCCAAATGTTATTCTAGAGGGAAATTAAACTCGGTTCAGCTCACATGTAAAAGCATTTAATCAGTGGGGTTACTAAGCAGAACGCTGTCTGTAGTCTGGTGTTTGTATGAAAGCATTGTGCTCTCCTTGTTTGTCCACTGTCTCCCAGGAGCCCAGAACAAGTTTGCCAAGTTCCTGCTCAGCTGTCTCAAATGCTGTTTCTGGTGCTTGGAAAAATTCATCAAGTTTCTCAACAGGAATGCCTACATCATGGTATGTGTGTAGTGTGTGTGCATATCCGTGTAGAGTGGCGAAGTTATTAAACAAATGGCAAGTAAGAAGTTGTCGTAATGGTATAAATTGGCCTGTTTGATGGACAGCTGGCCTGCGTCACGTACCATTGTCTTCCTCCAGATGGCGATATATGGGAAGAACTTCTGCTCATCTGCCCGGGATGCTTTCTTCCTCCTGATGAGGAACATTGTCAGGTGAGAGCCTCAAGGAATGGCCCTGAATGCTTGCTGTAGACAGGGTGTATTGCAGAGTGCCTCCATCAGTCTGCATTTCGCTCATCCTGGGCATCCTTGGGTCCTCAGGGTGGCTGTGCTGGACAAGGTGACAGACTTCCTGCTCTTTCTGGGCAAGCTTTTAATCGTCGGCCTTGTTGGTGAGTGACAGAAAAGTTACACCGATGATCATTATGATCATTTTAGACAAAATGAGCCATCGTATTTTTCCCTCATCATCTGTGGGCACGAGGAACATAGAAACAAAGATCTGATTTGTGATCCACTATAAAAAAGCCTGATGAGTCCGACGTGAGAAGTCATCTCGTCCCTTCGACATCTCAGAATATATGTGACAGCTGTCTGGTTCGCCCTCTTGTACGACGGTGCGCTTTGAAAATGAATTCATTCTCAGCATAGGGTTATCAGGTGATTTAAAGTACCTCGACACTACACTATACAGCCTTACGCTGTTTTTCCAGTTCAGATGCAAAGTACAAAGTGTGTTTTTTCGCTGTTTCTCGCAATCCGGCAACTGTGCTCAGGTGAACCCAGTTATTACTGCTATGTTTTGTGTTCACCTGTGACACCCCAACTTCTGTTGTCGTTGCCCAGGGATTTTTTCATTCTTCTTCTTTTCGGGGAGGATAAAGGCCACTGAGGATGTAGGCTTCACTCTTAACTACTACTGGGTACCGATTCTGGTAAGTGGCAGAAGTGGTGATCAGAGCTTGTGGAAAGGTTTTTACTCTGCCGCACTACACTGAAATTCATTACTGATGACGTGCCTCGTTTTTCACGCTAAAGAGTGCCCGGTCAGGATGAAGAGGCAACTGCAAAATAAGCTAAAATAGTGTTGTACATTTATCTGATGCTTTTCTCCAAAGCAACCTACAATTATTTACCCTTTTATACAGTTTGAGGTGGGATTTCAGACTCCGCCCTTTGGGTTCAAAAGCAGGTCTAACCAGTTGTTATAACCAATTAATAATGATGATGATGATGATGATGATGATGATGATAATGTTTGAAGACCCCAGCTATTTTTTCAGTCTGACTCTTTATTTCTTTGTACCGCTGTTGGTGGCATTCATATTTACAGTATGTGTGTAATTCATATAATAAAAATACACCACAGCAATAATAACTATAAACACAGCAGACAAATGAAATCGAGAGACGTGTATGATATTGTTTCAGTCAGTTGTTATGCGTCTCTGATGAGTGTCTTCTCCTTGGGTTGGACGACATGGTTGTGGTGAATCACAGAGTAACGCTGTGCTGGTCTTTGTCCTCAGACGGTGGTGGTCGGCTCCTACCTCATCGCTCATGGCTTCTTCAGCGTGTACGCCATGTGTGTGGACACACTCTTCCTCTGCTTCTGTAAGTCCCACCCATGTCCTTACATCTGGCTGCCTTGATCTCCCCACAGACTCACAAGTGTAGGTGGCCCTCGAAGGGAGAGTATAGCATATAGACCGTGGAACACAACTTTAGAGCCAACCTCAGTAGAATGAGCAGGCGTCAGGGATTCTCCCACGGATGAATGAGAGCTTTTGGACGCGATTCTCGAAGGGAAATCCTCATTCCTATGGGATGTGGGTTTTTCAGACGTCCCAAGAGTTGGTCTGTTTAGGTGCGGTATCTGCAGCGGTGATGGTTATAAAATTAAAATCATCACAGACAACTTGAGCAGCTGTTTCATTTCTGAAAAGGTGCCTCTAAACGTTTCGTCTCTAATGTCTCCACTGTACGTTCCACAAATTCGCATAAGATCCAGTTGTAGGTACCGAGTGTTTTGTAAACGCTACACGTCGCTTGTACAAGTGTGTTGTTAGTCACGGTGCTTCTTGAACTTTCCTTTTACTAACCCCTCTACACTTGTACCTCAACTCAACAAGAGGTCAGTTCGTAACTTGGAATTGTTCGTAAGTGCACCCACTGCGTCACGACTAATGAAAGCTAAATAATACGGCTTAATCCTTCTAATTATTTGAGAGGTGAAAAACATGAGATAAAGGAAAAATGAGCTTAAAATTTTCTAGAGTTTGGAATCTGGAACTCCAGGCCATTTTCTGCTCTGCAGTAGAGAGCAGACAGGTGAAGGAAATGTAATAAACGATAAATGAATAGACAAACCTGGAAATGTTCATATCCTCAAAGTCGTAGGTCAGATATTCGTAACAGGAGCTACAAGTCTACATAGGAAGCTTTTTCTCACTGCTTTGTAATAGTGTAACGGCTTGAAGTGTCTGTGTAGGACCTTTTCCTTTCTGCTTCTCACTTTTGTCTTTCTCTTTGTCTCTTTTTCCCCCGCTTGATTTCACTCCCATGGCGCTGTACAACCTTCCATGCCTCTTCCTTCCTCCCTTCTTCGTTTTTCCTCTTCCGTCCTGCCTTGTCCTGCCCTGTCCTCGGGTCATTCTAAATCACGCACGCATACGTGTGTGCGTGCGCACGCTTCCAAGGCGAGGACCTGGAGAGGAACGATGGGTCAACCGACAGGCCCTATTTCATGTCACCTGAGCTGCGTGACATTCTGTCTGTGAACGAGACCGATGAGGACGTAGAAGAACCCAGGAAAGATGAGGATGTGGCGCAGGCAGAGGCACAGGAGCAAAGAGAGGAAGACCAGGACATAGAGATGAAGCAACAGGTCATAGAGAGGCAGGCTCAGGAGCAGGAGGGGGAGGAGGAGGAGGCTGAAAAACCTCAAGAATCAGGCGAGGAGAAGCCGCAGTGATGTGATCCTGGAAGAGAGGAGGTGTGCAGGCCTGGCGAACAGAAGGAAGCAGGAACTCCACCGTGCAGCAGCACAGTGAGGAATAACAATGGACACGGGTTGCCTTTATCCTTCCTAGAGCGGGAATACATTCACGCAATTGATGGAGGAGTCATTGGACCCAGGAACTGTACGCTCATTGTGTCGTTTTATCCTTATAAATGTTTGGTATTACATATTTTCCTGTTAATTTTGAAAAAAGGAAGCTCTATAAATGGAATGGCCAAGTTTTTTTTTTTTTTTTTTTTTTTTTTTTTTTTTTTTTTTTTTTTCTCTCCCCCCCCCCCTTCTTTCCATCTGAAACAGTCTCAGATGACCAAGTGCTTGTGACACTGAGCTGGACGTGTGCCTAATACCCATTGTCTATTTATAAAGTCCCTATTGTTTTGATCCTTCTAATACCGCATATGCAAAAATACTGCTTGCACTAATGCAGTTTGTACACTTTTTACAGAAGAACACAAATGACACATGCGTGTTCCTTGCATTTGCGTTGATGCCAGCTGAAGCCAAATGGTAAAATCTGACGCGAGAGAACAATACACGCTGCGCCAAATAGCGAGAGCTGGGCTTCAGATACTGTATGTAACACATATTTGCCTTGGAGTGTCCCACTGCTGTCTGTAGCAAAGTCCCATCTACAGGCCGTGTGCCGTGGGCTCCTCTGTCTGACAGCTTGTCCTGTTGCATGTGGCCAACAAGCCCTTTCGTGTGCTATATTAAAGCCTACTGTCTTTCTATGATCTGTTTTCTTTCATTTCTTTCTGCAGTCTGACAGCATGTTGAACAAGTCAGGTGTCTTTAAAAAAAAAAAAAAAGGACAAAAAGCCTCTCGTGACACCAAGTACATGCCATGTACTGCAGCACCCAGGATGTGGTTTGATATTCGGTTAAACTCAGCTCAGGTTCTGTAGAGTTACATTTAGCTGATGCTTTTCTCCAAAGCAACTTACAATTATTTACCCATTTATACAGCTGGGTAATTTTACTGGAGCAATTTAGAATAAGTACCTTGCTCAAGGGTACTGCAGCCAGAGGTGAGGCTTGAACCTGTGGGTCCAAAGGCAGTTGCTCTAACCACTACGCTACCAGCTGTCCCTAGAGTTAGATGTTCTGTCCGTGTTCAGGTGGATTTCCTCCCACAGTCGAAAGACATGTGTGGAAGGAAACAATGGTAAACCACTTCCACGAAAACCATGCAAGTGGTCTCCGCGAATTGGCTTCGGCTTGACTCCATTCGCAGTACCCTGCTTTATATCAAAGTCCAAGCTGGGAATGGAAAGGGTGCTTTTAGTTTGGTGTAAAGCTCATACGTCGGGTGAGTGTTGGCACTTCTAGATCTGTTCGTGAAGAGATGTAGACGTAGAGTTTTAGCATGTTAATAGAATTAACTGCATTAATTGACTGAAACAAATTCTTGATCTTTTCATATTAACTTTGTGCATAACAAATACATTCATCTGTTTAATGTTTTACCATCTGTCTCATTCCCTCACCATCTGCCTTCTACCCTTTGCCCCTACGTCTTCCCCCTCTGATCCCGTACCCCTCTCCCCTCTGTACCGGGACAGTGGAGGACTTGGAGCGGAACGACGGGAGCATGGAGAGGCCATACTACATGCCGGAGAGCCTTCTGAAGGTCTTGAAGAAGAGGAACGATGCCAAGGCTGTGGATTAACCCTCTTTTTACTGGAGGCAGGAAGGAGTTGAGGTTCGGGATCGGAGACTAAATCCATCCGGTGCAGCTGCCATTAGAGCAATACTTCTGAAGAACAATTAACTCTGTTGCAACCGTCTTCACCTTTTGTAAGAATACACCATGTAGAGTCTTTTGTGCTACAGGTATCATTCCGTATCAGCAATATGTAGGAAGAGCAGTATCGCACCTTCTGTGGAGATCTGTGTGATGCTGGCGAAAACCACAAGTATTGTTTCTTGGGACCAGTCTAGTTTTTCGGGTATAAAGTGCATTTATTAAGACATATATTTTTTAAATATAACAGACAGCTTTCTACCACTGTGATAAAAAGGATCTAACCATTATCTGTATGGGCTGTGTCCTTGTTTTAGTATGCACAAAGAAATGTGGTTTTTAATATGAGTGATATCAGGACAATTAATCATATTTTTTCATAATTTGCATATGGCACACTGTAATAAGAGACTGCATATTTTCAGCTTTGCAATTGTTACTTATTTTTTAGTTGTGGAAATATTACACCATAATACAAGCACAATGTTTGGGATTAAAAGCCATTAACAACACAAATACTGGCAAATATTTAAGGTACACTTTTAGTCTAAAACAGATATTTCTTGAGCTTTGTAAATAAATTGTCTATATATTATTACTGTAGCCTTGAGACATTCTGTTCTAAGTAATGGTTATACGCTTTTGCCTTAAAATGGTGTGACGTGTTTACTAGAAGTTACATTTTCAAAATTGCAGATCTGTAAAACATGGTAATAGCACACACACACGTTGTCTGAGAAAGCTTGCCCCATGTGGGGTTGTGGCAAACCAGAGCCTAACCCAGCAACACATGGTGTGAGACTGGGGAGGGGTTGGGGTTGGGGTTGGGGTTGGGGGGCACACCCAGGACAGGCTGCTGCTCCATTGCAAGCCACCCCAAGCAGGACTTGAACCCCAGACTTGCGATAGAGCAGGACCCAGCCACGTCCACTATGCCACTGCACCCTCTGGTAATAGCAAAGCAGTACAGTACTTTTTACATGTTTTCTGGATTTCTGTGTATTTTTGTATTTTAAATAAATGTTGTCAAATAATAGCATGTTTTTACCTCGTTTGCTGCATAAGTTCCTATTTTTTTGTCATTTTAAATTTTCTTGCATTTTGGAATATTCAGAGACCAGATCTGATTCTTACTTCTACAGTTGTTCTGCAACAATTTGTTTTATAATGGAACAATTCATATTAAAACCCAGACGGACACTTTTTTCATTTGAATCCAGAACCCTTTATTCACGACTCATGTCCCTTGTTTTGACTTTTAGAGACATTCATATATATATATATATATATATATATATATATATATATATATATATAAATGAATTTCTTTCATTAAGTTTTTATTATTCAGGTGTCATTTAGTTCAGTTTAGTTTTTATAGAGTACTCTTCTCACTAGACATCTTTACTGAATGCAATTTATAGTATTTGTATAATACTGAACATACTAGAGTTTATCAATTTATACAAAAGGTTATTCTGTGTGGAGCAATTTGGACTCAAACTGGGAACCAGATTACAAGGCAATGGATCTACTCCACTGGCGGCCCTCTCTTGGCAACCCTACATCTTACAAAGTGATAAACATGAGCAGCTACCGGCTTCAGTGGTCTTCGGGGTATATTCCAGACTCTGGTTACGGCCTATAAGATGGTCAAAAATGTGAATGCTGATACCTACACACCCTGTACCCCAGCAACAGTACCCTCCTCCACCTATGGCCACTTGATCACTCACGAGGGGTCCAAAGCTGAAAATCTGTACTTTCTCAGTTTTGGCTCTGATGGTTGAATGAACTCCCCTGGTCCCTCAGAACTGCTGAATCCCTTGTAGCATTAAAGCTTTGTCTTAAACCCAATTTCTTCCACACCCACTTCTCTCAAAACAACTCCATACATTTTCATTGCATCATCTGTCATGATGTTTCCAATCTGACTCTCATTTCTATAGCCACTTACTTGAGTAATGTGTACAAATATTTTTGCTGTGGTATCATGTAAATAAACTGTGCAGAGGCATCTGGTGGCATAGCGGTTACAGTGCCTATCTTTGGACCCAGGGTGACAGACTCAAACTCCCACTTCAGCTGTTGTACTGTTGAGCATGGAACGTACTCTAAATTTCACCAGTAAAATTACCCAGCTGTAGGAATGAGTGAAAAAATATAAGTAGCTTTGGACAAAACCGTCAGGGAAATGAATGAATGTGCTTTGATAATTGTATGTTTGGATCTAAAGCTGTTGCGAAATGCACTTTTGTACTCACTGAATATGAGAAAAGTATCTGCTTTAAATAAATGTACGGTAAATCGGCTGTAAATTTACGCAGGTGATAGTGCGGCAGTTTCAGCTTTTGCCTTCAGACCTGAACTTCTGAAGGTTGCAGGTTTCAATCAGGTTTGCTGTCGTTCTGTCAAGCGAGGTTACTCAAGTGTATAAATCGGTAAATGGTTGTTGGTAGCTGAACTCTGTAAGTTGCCTTGGAGGAAAGTATCAGCTAAATGAAAGAATGTAAACGTGTGGGGAAGAGCATGATTCTGTCCTCAGTTACCTGACTCATTATTAAATACACATCAGAAACTGCCAGTCCAGTAAAGCAACAAAACTTTATTATGTCAGGCAGCCTTCTTCTTTGTGAAAACGCAGTTCACGCTCATACAAAACTGAGTGTGTACCAAAAAAACAAAACTTCTTCAGTCAGTGACACCAGGCTGTAGCCTGTAGCTTCCATTGCTCTTCTACTACTCAGTTTCTAAACCACAACTTCAACAAACTGCACAATTGCTAACCATCAGCTTTCAAAATGAGAGTACAACAGGAAAAATAACATAAAGGCAGAGACAAGCATGCACTCTGTCAACAATAAACATGTACGACACTTTCGATGAAGTGCGTACTGCGCTCTGAGGCAGACCGGCCTTCTCTGAGCTCCAGCACACCGCACCTCTCCGCGGTCCACGTCGCAGAGAGAGCGCCCCCCAGCGGCAGAATCGCCCATCGACCGCACCGGCGAACGCAGCGGGCAGCGGTAACCATGCGCACGGACACTGTTTGCCTGGAGACCGAAGGGCCCGAGCGCTGCTTGCGCGTCCGCAGCCGCTTTTCCTGCGAACTACATTTTCTCGCGACTTCTCTCGCGCGCCGCAGCCAAAGTGTTCTTTATGATTTTGTTTTCCCGTTCGGCTGGAAATACATCACTTCGTATTAGAAGTCAAAATGCCAGGCCCTTTCAGTTCCGAAGACCATAAGCTTCCCCTTCATCATGACCAAATAGCGGAGATGCAGCGGAAAATTCAGCTGCTCGGTACGTAATTCTTGATTCTCATTTTTGTACATAATTATTTTACGATGCTCTATACTGTAACAGCAGATTTGTTGTAGTTTTTAGCTTTAGTAAATTTTAGTAAAGTATGAATTATGATGATGTTTTAAGACTTAAAATAATTATAACTAATAATAAGCAATTTCCAAGAAGTATCAAGTGCAAAACTGTGATTTCTGCAATTCAAAGACATCATGATCATCATAATAATATTATGTGGGGTATTATATGAAGTGTGTAAAGTAAGTGAGTAACCCACTCAGTTGAGCTGCCAGTTTGGGACACACACACACACACACATTTTCTGAACCGCTTGTCCCATGGGTCGCGGGGAACCGGAGCCTAACCCGGCAACACAGGGCGTAAGGCCCCCAAGCGAGACTCGAACCCCAGACCTGAGGAAGCCAGCCAGTGGTGACAGACAGTTTGGGACAGTACACTCTTATTTGTTGCAGTTCAGTAAAAGAAATAAAAGTTACTCTTATTTGCATTTTCATGTATTCACTTAGCAGATGCTTATCTCCAAATGGATGTACATCTCAGAGAATGATAGAAAAAGTGCATTATATCAATACAAGGAGAGTTAGATGAAGACACGTGATTCTAGAGTACAGTCAGTTTGTCACATTGCACCACATGATCCAGTGTACATTACACCAGTAGCTGCACATAGGCTTTTCAGCAGTTGCACAATTATGAAAAATGAAAAGAATATTTATAATTGAATTAATATGTTTGTGTGTGTGACGGAGAGCAAGAAAGAAAGGAATATTATCAAACAATTATAACCAAGTTCTGCAAAGTTATTTACAATGTTAAGGTTATTATAAGCTTACAATTGTTCACTCACTTATACAGCTGGGTAATTTTACTGGAACAAGTTAGGATAAGCACCTTTCTCAAGGGTCTTACAGCCAGAGATGGAAATTGAACCTGTGGGTCCACAGGTAGCAGCACTACACTACCAAGGTGTGCTAGTCAGGTGCACAGGAGTAGCTGGTCATCAGAAGGTGCCATTTTACATATAGAAAAAGCAGACACTTTCCCACCTGGAGCATTCAGGTTTGCGTTAGCACAGCATTTCAAAGTCAAAAACTGTCTCCGATCTTTGAGACGCAGTAGCTGCTGCTCATCAGTCTGGACAAAAATATAAAGCAATTTCCAAACAGTATGGAGTCCCTAATTGCAACGCTATTTCTGCAATTCAAAATAAACTTGTGTTTGGCCAACAGAGTGGGACAGAAAGGCATATTATGAGAGCTCTCAGGCCACAATGAAGAAGAACAAGGAGACCATACTCCATCTACGACAGGAGAACAAGAGACTCCGAAGGAGGTTGGCTGAGACACACACCGTATGTATCGTGCTTTAAAAAGCGTGAAAACCGCATAGCAGCCTAGTCTGGAAATTTGTAAGATGAATCAAGTTGTAACATGCCTTAGAATTTGACAAATAAGAATAAACCATGACATAGCAGTTGACTAGTTTCACAAAACCGCACGCAGAGAATCTGAGCTGGAGCAAAGCTGGTCATTTTAGCGGGGTTAACTGATCTCCATCTCCTTTCCTGTTGTCTGCTGCAATTCAGGTGGATGAAAAGATTGTAAAAGATGCATTTCACAACAGAGGGATGGAGAAAGCTGCCTTCAAGAATAAATCGGGGAAGGTGAGGTTTCCTCATAATTTAAATGCTACACACACTGTATAAGGTACAAGTAGGTTTTAGACTGGAGATGTGTATCATTTGTGTTTTTTCAACTGGTTGTGTCTCCTCCTGGTGCACAGGAAACGCTCCAGATCCTTGATCAGAAAGTATGTGACAAGATGAAGAAACTAAATGCCCTGAAGCACCAGGCAGAGACTCGCCGACGCCACCTGGAGGAGCTACAGCTGCAGTACAACAGAGCACAGTCGGAATGTGAGGGCGGCCATCTTGTTGCTGAAGACAGGAAGGAAGAGGACAAGGTATATGGTGCACACACTGATAGTGAGTGACAAACTTACGAGCAGGGAAAGAGGCACTAATAACCATACAATGCCTACTAGTAATGTCACATCAGTACTATAAAAAAGAAGGAGGGAAAATAAAAGTGATGGAATGACTTAGTCAAAGTCCTGACCTGAATCCGACCGAGATGTCGCGAGAAGACCTGAAAACAACTGTTCACGTTCCTAAACCTGCAAATGTCGCTTGAGCTGAAGCAGTTCTGCGTGGAAGAGTGGGCCAAAATTCCTCTATAGAGATCTGAGACAACAGCTGTAGAATCTGTTTCGTTGCAGTCATTTCAGCTAAAGGTGGTGCATCCGTTGATTCACTATGAATAAATTCATTGTTCATTTCTAGTAGAACTGGCAAAAATGATCCGATCAAATTTAATGTAAAAACCTTACCTTCAAAGATAGAGAAGATTGGAAAGGGGCAAATGCTTTTTTTCAGCACTATACTGTATATCTCAGGGATTTTGAACATGTGGTCTTAGGTTTCCAGAAAAGTTCAGATTTTTTGGACTTGGTTTTGAATTAGATCTTCCTTCTGTTTCAGAGCTGAGGCTGGAAGTGTGCACATTTGGCGAAGAAAATGAACAAATCTTTTATGACTCAGGAACACATTTATTTTTATCATTGAAATTGGTGACATTGTAAAGTAATTCCCTTTATTAGTAAATTTCAGGATGAAATTACATCTATTATGTGAGGAAACCCAATATTTACTTTGAAGCACCCTCACCTGGAATGGGTTCTGTAATGATTTATAAAGACTTTTAGTGGTCCCTGACATTTTGCCCTTGTCCACAGAGTGAAGGAGAGCTCACTGAGGACCAGCCCCAACAGGTTAAAAACGCTTCTTCCCATCAGCACAGTACCAGAGTTTTTACCATGCTACCAGTATTATGTTACCACAGTAAAACTACCAAAAGTTTAGGAAAAGAAAGCATCGTGCAAGTGTCATGCGAGTGTTTGTTCTGTGTGAATGCTGTCTGGTGTTTGTGTAAACAGTGGCACTATGTCTGGCTCCCTGTGTTTGTGTGTGCATGTGTTTTTTGCGTTACAGAAATTGCGTGTCTTGGGGAACCGTCTTGAGAAAGCTCAGCTGAAGTGTCAGGAGGCAGAGCACATCATGAAAGGATATTTAAAACTCAAGGCCCATCTGCAGGTAACCCCTGCATACACGGTCTGTTCAGATATTATTTTTTTACTTGAAGTTTCATGGCTATGAAAGTTCTGTCTTTATTCTGTGACCTGTTGGGAGATCTTTGTGGGTGGGTGATTTTGCTCAAACTTTGAAAAGAAAAAAATAAATTTCAGCCAGAGGTTCATTTTTTCCTAATGAGGTCAAGGAAAGCTTTTACTTGTACTTCTAACAAAGAAACTAGTTTGAATGCTGAGTTCTGCTGGGCCAAAACATTTTAGAATGTGAATAATAATTTTTTTCTCAGCACTATGCAGGGATTGTTAGTGGTCAGTAGTGCAGAACTTCGGTCATCACACCCTTCTCCCTTTCGAACGATGGCCTCTCTAGATGCGATGGCACTTTGCCCACCAGTACTAGTTCTGGAACCTCTCTTAGTTTCTCTCTTCTCTACAGGATGAGAGTCTAACTTACCAATCTCACCTGGATGCCCTGGAGGCTGAGATCCTGAAGCAGAGACAGGAGCTGCGTGAATTGCAGGTCATGAACAATGGTGCACAGCTGTCCAGGGATATGGCCAAGGTGAGCACAACAACCGCTCCACTCACTGCCTAGAATAAACCCCATCGCCTCTGCCTTACAAGTGCTGACGCATCAACCATCAATTTAAATGAAAATTTTTTATAGAATAATTCCATAGATAGACAATGCTAACAAAGTTCCATGCAATTGTGTTTCTCTGCAGAATTTTTTAAAACAAAGGAAGCAAAAATGTATCTGTAAACATTCAGCACTTATGAACTTATTTTCATGTACAGTATGTTTTATTAGATTTAATAGAGTCCTGTAAAAGTGCAGTGACAGAACCTGTGTGTTCTGTGAGTGTCAGTGTCCAAGTTGCTCTTTTCATCCATTTTCCTATGTTTATGACTACCTGCTTCTCTTTCTGTCCTCCATGTTCAGGTGGAGCTGCAGCACCAAGAGGAGTTGGTGTACAGGGAGAGGAGGGAAAGAGAAAGCATCCTGGCCCGATACAAGAAGCAGGCCGAGGAGTGCAAAGCTCACATCAAGAAGCTAGAGAGAAGGGTGGGTGTATTTCCTGTGCTTTCAGGAAAATGTGACTGAGAGGAGGAAAAGGAAATCATGCTCAAAAAATGGTGCTAAAGCCATTTTTAAACCCTCTTATAGGAATCAGTCTAGGTGGAGTTACAGTGAGCACACAGAGCAAGGGGTTGGTTTCTGAAGTCACGTTTGTATGTTTTCTCCTCAGGCCCAGAGGGCTACCATGCACGCCGATGAGCTGAGTAGCGAGGCCCAGCGCAGTGCAGTTGGTGTGGGGGAGGAGGAGAAAACCATCTCCGCTCTAGAAGAAGCTTTCCAGTGCATCAAGGAAGCCACTGGTGTCAGAGATGCCCAGGTAGATACACCTGGGGCCAGTGCAACACATACACACACAGGAAGATGTATGTATGCAGTTGTGAGAAAACGTTTGTGAAACCTTTGGAATGATCTGGATTTCTGCAGAAATGGCTTTGAAAATATGACCTGATCACATTTGAAGCCATAACAGTAAATAAGTAGTGTTTTTCAAAAAACAGCACTCATTTTACATTGCCATGCCGTAATTGAACAACTGGAAAAAAGTACAGTATGCCAATCGTCATAATTAGTAGAGTATAATATAGTATGATTAGCATCGAAGCAGCCCCACATTATTACTCTTTGGTGCTGGTGTGCAGTGGTTTTCAAACATAACACTGTTTGCATTTACCAAAAAGTTCAACTTTTGCTTAATTTGTCCACGTAACATTTTTCCAGTAGTGCTATGGAAAGAACAGTGGCTTTCTCCATGGTAATGTGAAGGCAATAAAATGTGAAATTTGTTTGTTACACAGGACTCATATTATTTTGGCTTAAATGAAGATTGGGTGACATTTTAGGAGCCATTGATGCAAAAATCCAGATGAGAGGGCTCACAATTTTTTTCACCGTTGTAGATTGTAGACATAGAAAAAGTTACACACAGACTGATACTTGTGTTAACTGATGAAACCTGTCTAGGCATCTGTAGGTAATTCTGACTTATTGTTGTCAATACGCGGTGGATATTTTAAATTAATCCCTTCTTGGAATGAATCTCAGGTAATGAATCTGCTTTTCTGAGCACTGGAGTGTACACACCTTCCTGACATTTGTACTGCTGTACTGTCATCAATCTCTGCATGTGTGTATGTGTGTGTGAGCAGGAGGTGGTGGAGAGGTTTATTGCTCAGGGGAAGACTCAGAAGCACCTGGAGAACCTGAAGGAGGAGAACGAGAGAACTCTGCAGCAGCTGAAAGAGCAACGTGACCAGCTGCAAGACCGCTTCCAGGAAATGAAATATTCTGGGGATGCCAAGCTGTCCAGGTGAGGGAATAACTTCTGTATTGGCTCAGGTGTATAAGTTGTACAAGGTGTGAAAATCATAAGTAGGCTTTGAATTTATTATTAGCATGAGCTCAGATGCTGCTGATTGTAAGGATTCCATGTGTGTGCTAAGGTGTGAGGGCCTCCTATTTTCCTACAGTCGTCAGCAGACACTGGAAGAGTGTGAGGGCCACCTCCGGAAGGAGCGACGAAGGGAAAAAGAGGCCAGGGAGCGGTTGGAATGGTTGACCAACATGCTTCGGATGGTGCGCAGTGGCGTGGAGCACCTCAGCAACAAGCTGCAGCACATTCTGCTGGTTTGTTACCAACCCCATATACACACTTGCACACACATATACACACGTCAGCTTGGCATTTTTCGACTTAGGACACCATGACACAGCTTTCTATTGGACTATAAACGTGCAGACTGACTCTGTTTTTTAAAAACAAGCAGTTTATAGGGCAAGGCAATGTGCAAATTCATTTTTTCTAGGCTGTGTGTTTAGAAAGCTGGTATAGAAAACATTTGAAATGTGAGGTCCAGTTATTTCTTTAGGGTTTAAAATAGTCATGTTTCCCAGGGGGGTGCGGCGGCACAGCAGGCTTAGCCAGGACCTGCTCTGTGGTGGGTCTGGGTTTCAAGTCCTGCTTGGGGTACCTTATGGCAGACTGGTGTCCTATCCTAGGTGTGTCCCTTGCGCCCTGTGTTGCCGGGTTAGGGTTCGGTTTGCCGCGACCCCACGGTTATAACCATTGTGTGTGTATATATTCCTCTGATATTGAGTTTGAAACAGTGATTTTTGAGTATTCTGTCCATTTAGCTTAACTTATCTGTTACTCTCCTTTGGTTTCATACCCTTTGATGTCCTTACTCCGTCTCTGGCTAAATGCTCAATGAAGACAGACTCTCCGGTGGTGGAGCTGGACCCCAGCTCTGAGGAGTATGTGTTGGAACTGTTGGCACAGGCAGAACAGAAGCTCCTGATCCTGCATGAGGAGTTGCAAGGAAAGAACATGGATACCATCATGAAGGAGATGGAGGAGGAAGAAGTGAGAACATTTATTTACCTTTCAGACATGCTTGCTTCCTGTTATTTTAGTGTGTGGCATCATGATTGACACCCCCTCATTTTAGCCCCTTATAATATATAATACAAAATGAAACCTGGCCATATTATCCGAATGAGTGAAATCCAGTTAAGCAGCTATTGCGTGTTCTGAGCTTGAAGCAGTTGTACATTAGTATTCTGGATTGCATTTTTTGCACAGTATTTTAATAAGTGACCTGAAATTATTGGACACTGAATCAATTTTCCGTGCCTTTAGCAAGTGCTCTCTTCAACGGACAGGAAAGTTCATTCATCACCAGCTCAATACTGACTCACAGTCATTCACTCTTTCCTGCTACTCAGTTCTATACCAGCATTGAAGGGAAGATCCCACAGTACAACATCCGTATCCGACTGCCCCGGGTGGAGAGTCGGGACTCATACGAAGGTGAGAGGTGTTATTCAGACATCATGGCAATAAGAACAAGTGTGGCTTGTGGTCAGACAAGTGTATTTTTGTGCCTCTGTGTCTATGTTTTTGTCTGTCACTTTCAGATGTACATCCCTTTCTTTTGTACCGTAGTAAGTAGGATGTGAAATGCGGTTATCACGAGCAATGTTAATCACAAAACAACAATTATTCTGCTATGTTATGCAAAAACAAAACATGTTGTTCATAACTCCTGAGCTCAGAGGATCAGTCAGTATGTGGTTGACAGGCAGCTTCAGTTTGTGCAGCAGATGACACAACCCTAGGTGCTGCTGGGAAATTCAAGGCTCTGTCTTTTAGGACTTATCAAAGAAAATAGCAGGTTACATAAATGCCCCCGTTTGTTCACCGTGAAAACAATGGCCTTGAAAATCCTGATTTGGTAAGGCCTGGTGCTTATGTAAGTTTTCCAGCTCTAAGCAGTTAAACCAGACAAGCTTCATATTGAGATACTGTACCATTGACTAGAGCTGTATCCCAAACACCATATTTTTATCAGGGATTGAAAGATAACTTTAGTGTTTTGTTTACTCACCACCTGTCCTCCCAAATAACCAACCCCCCAACAGAAGAGGAAAGTGAGGACAATGAGAGCGACATCATCACCCGTGCTGCCCTCAAGCGCCAGTCTCAGATAATTATAGATTCTAAGACAAAGAGGAAGACACGTACCAAGAAGAAAAAGGGCAAGTTATGACCATCCCGCTCTGGTCAGAGGATAACACGAAGCACAGGAAGATGTGCTTTTTGGTGTTTGCTCGGTGTCATTTTTACATCCATATCAGAAAATAAAGTCACTTTCTGTCCATCTGAAGTTTGATCCTTTTCTGGCTGTAATTTGCAGGATGCAGAAGAGCAACATATTTCAGTTGTGTTGAAGAAAGAGTCAGCGCATAATCCTATTGTAGGTAGCATACCACTGATGGCATTAAGGCATTTTCAAGTTTTATTTTCAAAATCTTCAGTCTTAACATGTTGAGAAAAGAAGGAACCTCAATTTCACAATTAAATGGATTATTTACTTTTCTGATTTTTCTGTAGTTACTGAAATGAAATTTTAGAAGGTGGAAATAGAAAGCACGTTCGGACTGTTCGCGAAGCTTGAAAAATGTCTTTGCATTACTGACCTTCAGTTATCATTTGAAATCCTCTGATACACACACACATTTTCTGAACCGCTCGTCCCATATGGGGTCATGGGGAACCGGAGCCTAACCCGGCAACTCAGGGCGGAAGGCTGGAGGGGGAGGGGACACGTCCAGGACAGGACGCCAGTCCATCGCAAGGCACCCCAAGTGGGACTCAAACCCCAGACCCACCGGAGAGCAGGACCATGGCCCAACCCACTGCGCCACCACACCCCTCATCCTCTGATACATTTCATGCTTATTCACAAAGCCTGTTTGGTTGCTCTGTTTTCAGAAGAGCTTATTGTGGCAATAATGGTTCTAGCAGTCATGGTGAAAAAACAAATCAGAATCACTACTATTAACTGTCCCTGCGATGGATTTAGGTCCCACCCAGAGTAGACCCTCTGTGGCCTTAAGGGGCCCTGGGCAAGCAGTTAAGGAAAGTGAGTGAGGGAGTGTGTATCAACTGTTCTTATACTCCAAGCCCTTAGGAGAAGAAATTGAAATGTCTCTGTCCTTCTGCAAAAAATACAGGACATTTCTTCCTTTCCTACTTAAGGAAACCTCTCTTTGCTAGCCGTAGTCCTGCTGATGCTGAGTTAGATCAAAATAAATGAGAAAAGTAATAATTTAAATAACAAAAATTGCACCAAAATCTGTAAAGCAGTTCTAGCTAAATTACGACATGCCAGAAATAAAGGAGTTGTTAAATTCTCATCTGCAAAATCATACTTACTTCATAGAACAGTGACACTTTCAGCACATGATTCCTACCACTAAGTGAGGGAGGGCACTCATTTAAAGTAACAGTACACCTTTAATCTCATAATAATCCCGTCATGTAAAATAGATAGATGACCTTCACCCCTCCAACACAGAAAGCACTTGCTTTCTAAACACTGAGAAAATTTGCGGTTTATTACAAACTCACACCACAATTTCTTCGCTGGATGTTGCAAGACACTCCTCATTTGCACCAAAAGTGTTTAGGCAAGAAGAAACCGACAGAAACGCGTCGCTTCTTGTATTCTTAAAATATCACCATCCATCCACGCCCAGAACGTAGCCTTCCTTTTAACCGGCTTTGAGAAATTTCCGCATTCGCAGACGATACATTGGAAATACATGTTAAAAACCTTGTTATTTCGAGGTTGTACTAGTGTGAGGAGTTTAATCGACTGTCCACGAACTCTGACAACGCGGACTCAGCCTAGTAAACCGTTCATATTCAAAAATCGTCCTGAGTGTTCACGGCAAAAGGGCAGATAATTCTCCTCAATAATTTAGTATTTAGAAACGCTGCATTTTCCATTCCGTCACGTGTCCCTCATCGTAACTGCATATGTCCTGCAGGGCCACTTGTAATTCTTGCTACTTGGGACACCCGTGGACAGTGCAATTGATGCTGAACTGTTACTGTGCGATAAGTCTGAGGGAGGAAGAATGACTACTGGAGTTAGAGAGCCCGGTGGGCTGTGCGGAGTAACGAGTCACTTTTCTTCGTGGCGAACCGTGTCAGTAATACACAGCACGCGCCGCCGCTTCGACCTCCTCCATGGTTGGTGACCAGAGACAGAACACAGAACCAATATACAGAGTACGTGTGTTCACCCCTCTGAATGGAAATCTTCTCCAAACGGGTTTTCTGCGGATACGTCCTTGATTTGTCTATCTTACTAATATTGTAGCATCCCCCATAGAACTACTAGACACTAGCCTACTCAGAAGTCAGGGTAAAACGAGAATACTCTTTATTAGAAATATGTTTTTTTTTTTTACAAACTTTATTTGATAAAGTTATCAATAATACACAACTAATACAATACATTAAAATCCACAATCAAACAAACCCCACGAAAGAAGTATATATCATAGCTTTCACTAGCAGACTCGAGAGGCGCTTCAGACAGCACTAAAAGATGCAGAACAGTCGAGAATCTCCCTCGGTCACTCCCAGCTCCGCTACTGCGCCCCACGGTTAAGGGCTACCCCTGGAACTCCCAGAATTCCCCTCTCCAACACCGAACATCAAGAAAACCACAACCAATCAGCACAACACACACAACTATGTACACACATGAACACTAACATCAACTATCTATTTACACGACGCTGGTATGACTCCTCTCAGCGCCGTTACAATATGCAACAATTAATGTGCAACTATGCGGTCGCCAATCGCTTTTTCACACACAGGCTGGTTTTTCCGTTTGACTGTGATGTCACGGAGCCCTTTGAACCTCGATATTTACATATAATTACGGTTCACTGGTCTCCTGCGAAGATTTAAGTATTTGTCCGATCAATGCATTTTTTGTGAAAGTAGCCCTAACCATTCAACATTTGTTTCCCCTGCTAAAAACTCTTGAACTGCAATGTTATATAAAAAGAGGTTAATATTGATAGTAATTAATTAAAAAAATAGATGTGATGGTAAACTTTTATTTCATTGAAAATATTTTTCGAATTGACTTAACTATCATATTAGTACGTTACTACATGATATGATACAAAATGGTCAGGGAACAGTCCTACCTTTGAACAATTCAAATTTAAATTAGATGTAATGATTCTTATTTGCAAGTAAAAATATGAAAGCGAGGCGCACTGTTCATTCCGTTTAATATTTTTTTCATGTGAATTTTGTATCGTAATACGTACCCCTGATGTTGTTCTTTCTATTTTTGGTACGGCTGTGAAATGTCATACGTACTCTTATTGTGTTTCGTGTTCTGTGTTGTTGTTTGTTGCTTAAATAATAATAAAAACGGCTAACATGTGGCGTCACAATAATCGGAGGCTTTGATTGGTTTGCTAGCCAGTATTAAATTTGGGGACCGCCTTTGGTTACTAGGCAACCCAAGGACTACGCTTTTATTGAGACTTTTCTCGTCCACAACAGGCAGATAGAGAGCTTTCTTTCGTTTTGAAAGGCACTGCTTCATATTAGAAGTCAAAATGCCAGGCCCTTTCAGTTCTGAGGACAATAAGCTTCCCCTTCATGACCAAATAGCGGAGATGCAGCAGAAAATTCAGCTGCTTGGTATGCAACTATCAATTTTTCCCCATAGCTGTTTGTGATACACCTCGTTACTGATAATGTACAGTAGGGCAAAGCGTCTATTTTATGTAGGTAGTTCTTAAAAAATGTAATATCTATCCGCTAGAATTCATGCAGTTAAATATATATGCATAATATATGGATAAATATATTTTTGACAGAGTGGGACAAAAGTGCCTATTATGAGAGCTCTCAGGCCACGATGAAGAGGAACAAGGAGTCCATACACAATCTCCGACAGGAGAACGAGAAGCTGCGTAGGAGGTTGGCTGAAACACACACTGTGCGTATCCTCATTGTAAAAGTTTTAAAAAGTACAGCTATGTGTACCTAGTCCATTGTGGTCATGAAAATTCATAACCCTGACAATTAATTACTTTCTCATAACACTGTTTTAATATGTCACCCCTGATCTTGAACATAGCACAGTTCCTGTAGCGTATGGACAGCTGCTGGCTAGTTTTAACAAAGTGATACCTGTAGAGAAGCTGAGCTGGAACAAACCCATTGGTCTGAGTCGGGTTCCCTGATCTCCGTCTTCATTTCTGCTGTCTGCTGCAATTCAGGAGGATGAACAGATGATGAGCAATGTGTTTCAAGACAGAAAGATGGAAAAATCTGGCTTGAAGAATAAATCAGGGGAGGTGAGCCTTTTCTGATTATTTCTATGTTTAAATTATATTCTGCTGTATAAGGAACACAGAAAGTAGAACATAAACTTTCCTTTGTCACAGGCAGTACGAACAGAGAAACTACTAAACTGGTTATGTCTTCCTCTGCTGGACAGGAAGCGCTCAGGAAACTTGACCAAAAAGTTTGTGATAAAGTGAAGAAACTGAATGCCGTAAAGCACCAAACAGAGACTCGCCGACGCCACCTGGAGGAACTGAAGCTGCAATATTGCAGAGCGAAGTCCGCGCGTGAAGGCAGCCATTTTGCTGCACAGGACAGAAGGGAGGAGGACAAGGTACATGGTACACATGCGTGGTGGTGCTTCCTTGCTAAGAAGGGAATCTCAGCAATACTGATAAGACACAGGCCCAATAATAAGCACCTGTGAATAAGTTGGGGCAGCATGGAGTCTAGTGGTTAGAACAGGCACCTTACACTCGACCCAAGTTCAAACTCCATCTCCTACTGTGGTACCACTGAACAAGGTACTTACCTTGAACTGCTCTTGTAAAAATGACCAGCCTGTATAAATGAGTAATTCATTGTCAATGACTTAACACTCAAAGTCACACTGGAGTCAACTAAATACACTCACCAGTCATCTTATTATGTAAACCTGGCTGTATACAGGTACAATTCACACCCTACAGTTAACGAGACATGTGATTTTGACTCAGTATATTGTGACAACAGAAGCCTCAGGGAGCCAAGGATTGTGCTTCAAGCTCTTGTTTTCATGTGCTACAAGGTGCAACATAAGCACAAACCCTTGGTTCTCCTTCTCAAAACATACCCAAACCCATGGTGGACATCGACTATGACATAAGACATACTGACATTGGACAACAAATACACAATAACCCGCTCCAGTGACTCAGCCATCAGGAACACAAAAAGAATGAAGACAATACTACATATTGGGAAGGGTCCCACCCCCCCGCTGCTATAATGTTGAGCATTGTGTGTGTGTGATCTAAGTGACTTTGAACATGGCATGATTGTTTTTGCTGCCAGCACCCTCCTGGGATTTTCACCCACTATATTTCTAGAATTTGCTGCATCCACTCAGCAGCACTTCTGTGGGGAATACCCCTTGTTAAAGAAAGAGGTTAGAAGAGAATGGCCAGATGTGTCAAAGCTAACAAGAAGATCACAAGATAACAGCTAAGTACAAGAGAGTGCACAACTTGGAGTCCTGAAATAGATGGGCTACAGCAACGGAAGACCATGCCAAGTTCATCTGTTGTGAGCTCATAACAAGAATAAGAGGTTCCAGTGGACCTGCAGCACCAAAACTGGTGATGACTGAACACTGGAAAAATGTTGGCTGGTCTGTCGAATCCCAGGTTCTGTTTCAGCGTACTGATGGCAAAGTAAGAGACTGGCGTAAAATAATCAATCCATGGACTCCTCCTGCTTGCTGTTAATGATACAGCGTGGTGGTGGTGTAATGGTATGGGTAATGTTTTTTGGCACACATTAAGTTTCTCAGTAACATCTGAGCATTGTTTCAATGTCACAGACTGCCTGCATCCTGGTAGACCTATACCTGCAGGTGCATCCTTTCTCAAGCTGATACTTCCAGCAGGATCTATAGTGCATCATGTAACAAAGTATACATCATCTGAGGATGGTTCTACAAACATAAAAGAACCTTTACTGTACTCCAGTGGACTGAACAGTCCCTGCACAATCTCAAGCCAACAGAGCATCTTCGAGATGAGGTGAAATGCGATGTTTGCAGAATAAATGTGCTGCCAAAGAATTTGCAGAAACAGTGAAGCTGTCAAGCCAGCATTGCCCAAAAACCCTGTGAAATGTTTCCAGTACCTTGCTGATGAGTTCATATTGTTCTGGAGACAAAAGAGGTCCCACCTAATATTAGCTAATAATAGCTAAGTATACTTAATAAAGTGACCAGAGAGTTTAGATGTTAGCGTAACTCTGAAACAGTTGTAAAACAGTCAACACTAAATGAACGGAATACTTCTCATATGAAAAGTGATTGACAGTGATACAACAACTCTTCAGATATTGGGGGGCCCAAAACATACTGGCAGCAGTAAACATTGGTTCTGTGTGCAAATTTTGAGAGGATTCATTGGGGTTTGCTTACACACTGGCCTAGAGAGAGATCACCCTGTCATTCCCTGTGATCTATCCCCTGTGATTATACCATAGCACATGTGTCACATAGGGTCCAAATGACATTATTTATTAAAGACCAGGAACTGGTGCATCCCACTCAAGCACTTGGACTTGTTTACTTTGAAACACACTCATGGGAGGAGTTGTGTTGTGTTTTATAAAGATGGGAGCTCTACATTTTTAATGGTCCCTGACATGTTGCCCTTGTCCACAGATTGAAGGAGAGATCTCTGAAGACCAACCCCAACAGGTCAAAGACACTTCTTCTATCAGCACAAAACCCCAGTGTTTGAGGTGTTTGTGTAAGCAGTGTTCACCATTCCTCATGTTACTCCATGTCTGGCTCCTTGCCTTTGTGTGTGCACGTTTTTTGTGTTACAGAAATTACGTATCCTGGAGAACCAGCTTGAGAAAGCCCAACTGAAGTATCAGGAGGCTGAATACATCATGAGGGGATATCTGAAAATCAAGGGCCATCTGCAGGTAGCCCTGCATAGTATGTCTGCTCAGATCTTATTTGATTTGGAGTCCCCCAGCCTTAAGTCTATAAAAGCTTTGTGGTTTATTCTGTTCGGGGATCTTTAGAGTGGGGGATTGGGCTCAGAGTTTACAAAGAAAAATTTTTAAATTTAAAGTATTTTTTTTCTTAATAAAGTGGAGGCAAGTAACATTTTTTAGCTACACTTGTCTCCATGTTGTTAATCCAAATACTGACTGATCAGCATCCTCTTCACTCTTGATGGACCCTTTTCACATTCTCTCCCTTGCAGGATGAGAGTCTAACTTACCAGTCTCAGCTGGATGCCCTGGAGGCTGAGATCCTGAAGCAGAGACAGGAGCTGCGTGAATTGCAGGTCATGAACAATGATGCACAGCTGTCCAGGGATGCGGCCTACGTGAGTTTAACCAGTGTTGGCATCAGAGCTTGTAGCAAACCCAGTATACCCATGGCACTGCTCTACTACTTCTGATACACTGATCATTAATTCTTCTGAATTAAGTTTTAAAGTTATAAATAAAGGATATTTCATAGATAAATCCAGTGTTGACTATTATGTCCAGTTTTGCTTGTCTGCGTGCAATTTTATAAAATACAATAAGCAATATAACATTCAGCAGTTGAGTTATTCACATATAGGGTATATTTTTTAAGATTTAATAGAAACCTGTAAAGTTGTAAGGATTCCATCAAGTATTCTGTGAATGTCTGTGCCTGTGTTGCTCTTTGCCTTTGTGTGCCCCCACCTACCTGGTTCTCTTTTTCTCCTTCATGTCCAGGTGGAGCTGCAGCAGCAAGAGAAGTCAGTGTCCAAGGAGCACAAGGAGAGAGAGAGCATCCTGTCCCAGTACAAGAAGAAGGCTGAGGAGTGCAAGGCCCACACCAAGAAGGTGCAGAGAAGTCTAGGGTGTAACAAGAAGGTCATGGGGGATGTGTCTCTCCAGGGTCTAAGCATGCCTGATTTGCCACCCCAATATTTGTGCAGTGCTTCACTGAGTTCTATTGCTAAAATTGTTTGCTCCCCCTCCATCACCTGCCAAGTTGTTATTGCGCTACAGCTGTAAAAATTCCATACTGAAGCCATTTTTCTCTCATGAAAATTTGTTCAGATGAAATTACTATGACGCACACAAAGCAAGCGGTCAGCTGCTGCGGTCTTGTTTACGTTCTTTCTGCTCAGGCGCAGCGAGCTGCTATGCACGCCGATGAGCTGAGCAGCGAGTCCCATTCCAGCGCCACCGGTGGAGAGGAAGAGAGAACCATCTCTGCTATAGAGGAGGCCTTCCAGCGCATCAAGGAAGCCACTGGCGACAGAGACACACATGTAAATGCCTGGGAGCCACACATACAAACATACATACATTGACATGTGGTTTGTAGATGCGGAAGTGTTTTCTTTGTTAAGTGATGAATCCTGTCTAGGCACCTGCAGGTAATTCTGAAGACCTATTGCTGTCAATACACTGTGGATTTTTTAAATGAAGCCCTTCTTGGAATTGATTTCATGTAATGAACCTGCTTTTCTGAGCAATGGAGTGTACACACCTTCCTGACATTTGTACTGCTGTACTGTCATCAATCTCTGCATGTGTGTATGTGTGTGTGAGCAGGAGGTGGTGGAGAGGTTTATTGCTCAGGGGAAGACTCAGAAGCACCTGGAGAACCTGAAGGAGGAGAACGAGAGAACTCTGCAGCATCTGAAAAAACAGCGTGACCATTTGCAAGCCCGCTTCCAGGAAATGAAGTATTCTGGGGATACCAGGCTGTCCAGGTGAGGGAAGCATTGTGTACTGGTGCATTGGTGTATAATGTGGACAAGACATATAATACATATGAGAGTAGGAACAGCTGGTGGTTAGAGCTACTGCCTTTGGACCCAAAGGCTGCAGGTTTGAATCCTACCTCCAGTTGTTGTACCCTTGAGTGAGGTACTTACCCTAAATTGCTTCAGTAAAATTACCCAGCTGTATAACTAGAGCGATTATGGAGGCTTAATTGAATCCTGAAATTGCCTGTTCAAACCGAGGAATGGTTTTTGAATTTGACGAGAGCATGAGCACGGATGCTGCTGGGTGTTAGAATCTAATGTGTGTGCTGAGATCCTCTTGCTTTCCCACAGTCGTCAGCAGATGTTGGAAGAGTATGAGGCCAATCTCCAGAGGGAGCAGCAGAGACGGAAAGAGGCCAGGGAGCAGCTAGACCGGGTGACCGATACGCTTTATATGGTCCGTGGAGTTGTGGAGATCCTTAGCAACAAGCTGCAGCACATCACTCCGGTGCGTTACCGACCGAGCACTCACTTACACATCATCTGGGCATTTTTCCACTTAGCACATCATGACGCAGCCTTCTGTTGGTCTGTCAACAGTGTGAGCTGTGTGTTTTGCGTTGTTGACTAGTGTTATCAAAACAAGCTGTTTACGCAAAAAAAGAGTAACAAGTATTTTTCCAGCCTCAGCGGTTGGCAGGTCGGTATAGCGTGATTTTTGAGCACCCCATCAATTTCACCTAAGTCATCTTGATACTACTCTGGTTTTGTCCCTCTTAATGTCTTTTCTCCTGCTCTCTGCTTATATCCACAAATTAAGACGGACACCCCAGTGGTGGAGCTGGAACCCAGCTCAGAGGACTATGTGTTGGAGCTGCTGATGCAGGTGGAGCAGAAGCTCCTGATTGTGCAGGAGGAGCTACAGGAGAAGAACATTGATGCAGCCATGGGAGAAATGGAGAAGGAAGAGGTGAGCTTACTCAGCATGCACTTGGTTACCTGGTGGACACATTTGACCCCTGTAAATTTTTGAGCGTAGCATTCGGAGGAAAACCCCTTGATTTTGTTGCTATTGCAGCCAAAATGAGGCTGGGAGCTATCAGATCACTGCAGAGTAATATGTAGGCCTGCTTAACCATCACAAAAGTTTTCCTGAATTTTGAGACTTGATGTACACCTTAAAAATACAATGAAACACTCTTCAGTCTATGACTGAAGCCTGTAATACCCATAGTGCAGTGGATGTAGCATTGTAAGTTACCTTGGATAAAGGTGCCCACTAAGTATGTAACAATCATTTCATGTTGCTTTAGAGAAAAACCATGTGCTAAGTCAATAAATGTAAATGTAGTGTTTTGTGTTGCTCAACTGTTGGGAGGTGTGCAAAATCCAGATCTGGTCCTCGTAAAAACAAAGAAATGCCTCTCAAGTTGAAGTAGGGGCATGAAACTCCTTGTAAAGTTATATTCATTTATTTAGCAGATGCTTTTCTCCAAAGCAAATTCCAATGAGCACTCTGTAACATTACCAGCCTACCCCTTATTCACCTGAGGCGACTTATACTGATAGTACTGTACACCACTTACAATGGGTCACTCCTCCATGCATCAGTGGAACACACTCTGAACCTTAACAGTATTTCTTTGGACTGTGGAAGGAAACCAACACAGAGATGGGGAGAACATGCAAACTCCACACGGACTGAGCGGGGATCAAACCATGTCCTCTCATACTACCCAGACGCTGTGAGACAACAGCACTACTCACTGTGCCACCATGCTACCCCGCAAAGTTGCATTCTAATAATGCAAACGGGTGTATCTTGGGGGATTACTGTAGTCATGTATTACATTATGAATACAATTATGATAATTTAATGTTTAGTACTTTAATGCTTATTAAAAACAATTACACTTGCGCTGTGGGATCAGATGTGGGTTCAAATCTGGCCCAGTCTGTGCAGAGTTTATGTTCTCCACATATTTGTATGGGTTTCTTCCTGGTGCTCCACTTTCTGCTCACTGTCCAAAGATGTGTTTTGGATCAATTGTTGACTGAATGGGGGGTGCGGTGGCGCAGTGGGTTGGACCAGGTCATGCTCTCCAGTAGGCCTGGGGTTCGAGTCCCGCTTGGGGTGCCTTGCGACGGACTGGCGTCCCATCCTGGGTATGTCCTCTCCCCCTCCGGCCTTACGCCCTGTGTTGCCGGATAGGCTCTGGTTCCCCGCGACCCTGTATGGGACAAGCGGTTCAGAAGGTGTGTGTGTGTGTGTGTGTGTGTGTGTGTGTTGACTGAATTGCCCTTAGTTTGTGTATGCATGAATGAATGTACCCAGGGTATGCTCTGACTCATGCTCTGGGCTTCTGGGATAAACATTTAGACCAATGTGACCCTGCATTTGACAAGTGGTGATTGTTGGATGGACACGCTGATGGAATTATCAATAAATAAAACCTCTTTTACTTGTACTAATGTTTGCAAATTGAAAAAAAAATTATTTGTACCTTGGTTTACTGGATCACACCATTTCCTCAATATTTTCATGACAGTTGAACTGTATATATACTGATCATTGACTGCTGATTCACAATTGTCCACTGTTCCTGGCTTTGCAGTTCTACACCAGCATTGAAGGGAAGCTCCCAGAATACAATATCCGTATACTATTACCAAAGTCCCATGCTCAGGACCTGTACGAAGGTGAGACACTCCTCAGATCTCATGACTTTTAACAATGTGCATGGGGTGGGTGTGATCCTCCTTGAGAGATCCAGACTGTACATCTGTGTACTGTGGTACATTGTTTGTAAATTTCAGCTATTTCATCATTAGGAAGGGAAATATGTTTGATGGGAAGATGAAGGGCAATCATTTTTTTCAGCAAACACATGAACTCATGCAGTCAGCTGGTATGTAGTTGATGGCCAGCAACAGCATGCATTGCATGGGACATTGACTTGGGTGCTGCTGAGTAATTAATGGTTCAGGTTTTAGTTACTTGTCAAAGATAATAGGTTTTTCAACAGATCACATAATGATCTTGTTAACTCACCCTTTGACCAATGTCCTTGGAAAAACCTGATTTAGTAATGGCTGGTGTAGATGTAGGTTTTCCAGCTTTAAGCAATTAATCAGACAAGTTTTATTCTGGAAGTGGTCCATTGAGTAGAGCTGTATCCCAAAGCATTTGTTTTTTTATCAGGAATTGGCAGATAACTTTACTTTTTGGTTACTCACTGCCTCTCTTTATTATTACCTACTTGACAGAAGAGGAGATTGGGGACGACAAGGGTGATGTCATCACCCGGGCCGAGCTTAAGCGTCAGTCCCAAATAATCATAGATTCCAAGACAAAGAAGAAGACAGGTACCAAGAAGGATTAGAGCAAACCAGTCTACCACTCATGGGTCAACGAGTGGCAAGCCCAGCATGAAAGTGTTCTTTTTGGTAGTCCTTCATAGTGTCATGTTTAGAGTTACACTGGAAAATAAAGTCTCTTTCCCTTTGAAGTTTGATTCCTTTTTGGTTATTTCCACCAGTCCATCAATTTTAAAACCACTTTCCCTAGTCATGGTCATGGTGGCAACAACCCAAGCAAGATAGATAATACTTGCCTTAATGCAATAACAATCTCAAATTGCTACTATGGGATCTCCAAGCATTCCCAGGCCAGCCCAGAGATGTAATATCTCCAGTATAAGCATGGCGACATGCTTGCTAGACCTTCTGCAGGAAGAACCTGGGTAGCATTTTATCTGAATGCCAAAAACTTCCTTAACTTTCTCCTGTTAATCTTGATAAACAGTGACTCTACTCCAAAAGCTTTCCTGACCAGTGAGTTCTGCAGTTCTATCATGGAGTATGAATCCTGCTGCTCTGTCAAAGAATCTCATTTCTGCTGCTTGTACACATGATCTTGTTCTTTTGGAGTTTACTCAAAGCTTGTGACAACAGTTGAGGATGGTGAAGAAGACTGGAAAATTGAGACCTTTGACCAAGGACACAACTCTGATTTCAACCTCATAGTTCTGTACAGCGCTTAGAATACTGCAGTTAGTCTACCTTGCAAGTCACCTGCTTTGCAAAAGGACCCCAGGATGCAGAGTAAAACTTGCCTTATGTCTTTAAAGAACCATCACCAAAGATTTAGAGGTGTTGATCTTCACCCGAAATGCATCCCGCTCAGCTTCAGACCACTCTAGTGCATGTTGAAGATCAAATTTAAGTGAGACTAACAACCACATCTGCAAACAGCAATTAACCAAGCAAGGGTTTTGTACTGCATGTTCTCAGGACACACCTTCTACTTGCATTTACCTTTCTGGTCTGTATAGTAGACACCCCAGTTTCTTCATCTATCTTAACACCACCTGATGATTGGCTGTCAGTACAGCTCCCCTCTTTACTTGAGTGTCGAGCGTTCAGAACAAAAGACCTGAGGTTAGCCAAAACACTAAAGAGTTGATCATCAAGCTTTAACCTTAGGTACTCTTAAGTACCTTTGTAATCTACTCTTCTTGAACATGGAGTTTGTTATGGCTAATCACTTGGGTTCAGATCAGGTAGGCTGTTCTTCCCAATTTCACAGCTCCAGGCTTTTACAGTTACCCCTCTGTGCAATGAAATCTCCCAGCAGGACAATAGAATCCGTAGATGGTACCTTCTCTGTCACTGCATCCACAGTGTCTAGAAAGCCTTGAAACTGTACAGCTAGTATTTTTCACATAAACACACACGACAGCCTGATTGCTCCCCAGTGTGACTTGTAGCTGTACCGAGGTTATTCTCTCACCCTCTGGGACAAATTCATCCTGTTTCCTAGTGGGAATCCCCACACCTGAGTGGGGCCTCTCACATAGAGCAACTCCAAAGCAAGAGGGAGATCTTTTCCTATCGAGAAGTCTGGGACCAGAACCTACAGTATACTGTGTGTGAAAGTATAACCTACTCTATCTAATCTGTAATTTTCTACAACTAGAGCTTCTCTCTACCAGTGTGGTAACATTGCATCTCTCAAGAGCCAATTTCCTTTGTGTGACTAGACCATATAGATCTGTCTTTGTTTCCACCCTTTGACAGGCATTGCACTTGATCTTCACGCTTTACCTTGTGAGTGGTGAGCCCACAAGGCTATGAACCAAAAACAGAATTCAATGCAATCATGCTTGCAATAGTTTCACAACTCAGGTGACAGCAAATCTGACAGGGGAATCATGTAACCATTTCCTGATGGTGAATACCACTATTTCTCATAGGCAAAGCCTGTAATTAATGCATTTCTATGCTTTCCCCTTCACATTCACCATTACACAGTTATTGTTCAGTTTGAAATCTGGGTGTTCCTGCAAGCATTTTTGATATAATGCTTTCATGGTTACCATTAAGGAGGTACAAATAAGGCAGTTAGCTCTTGAGCAGTAGTGTAAATCAGTGTAATTGTTTATTTGGAGTAAGGACTGGGAAAGAACTTATGGAATGTGAGATAAAGTCATTCATGCCTTTGACTCTGGAGTTTGATTAATTTGTTATCTTTGTTGCTATCACCAGAATTTCCAGAACTGTAGCTCTTGGTGTCCCTGACTGACATACATACATACATACATACATACACACACACACACACACACACACTTTCAGAACCGCTTGTCCCATACGGGGTTACAGGGAACCGGAGCCTACCCAGCAACACAGGGCGTAAGGCCGGAGGGGGAGGGGACACACCCAGGACGGGACCCCAGTCCATCGCAAGGCACCCCAAGCGGGACTCGAACCCCAGACCCACCGGAGAGCAGGACTGTGGTCCAACCCACTGCGCCACCGCACCCCCCTATGACATACACTTGGAGACATTTTTAAACACTCTTCCGGACAGGCATATTAGTAGAGCAAGGCATTTGTACTCATGTAAATCATTAATATAGAGTATACTGTGCACTATTCCAGTTAAGCTCATACTGTATTTTTGTAAATTAGCAATGGACACAGCTCAGATTTCATACAGGTATAAAAATCTATGTTTTTAACTTTTAACTTAATCACAGTGACGGGGGTGCGGTGGCATGGTGAGTTGGGCCTGTGCCCGCTCTAGTGGGTCTGGGGTTTTGAGTCCTACTTGGGGTGCCTTGTGATGGACTGGCGTCCCATCCTGGCCGTGTTCCCTCCCCCTTCAGCCTTGCGCCCCGTGCTGCCGAGTTAGGTGCCGGTTCGCCTTGACCCTCCTTGGCAGAAGTGGTTTCGGACAGTACGCGTGGACTCTTCCTATAGAGCCTGGTTTCTAAAAGTATGTACCACACTTCTTTGTTGCAGAGCATGTTGGAAATCACCTGCTCTTAGTCATGCTCCCTACTAATCTGATGGCAGACTTCAAGCAGAAAATAGATGTGGAGAGTTTCAGTGAGATTTTATCACTTCGTCGGAAAAACCATTATGCAGTACAGTGAAAATTTTACAGCCCGGTTATATATTTTTCTAAAGACTTTAATCAGAGGTCCCCTCCTGAGACTTTAATTTGCAACCTTCAGATTATACTGCTGCCCTCATATCCAACATACAACATGCCGCCCAATTTAGTTCCTGCTATAGTACCTGATATAGTTTGGTAAAAGTTTCTGATAAATAAAAGTAAATAATTTTTGTGTTGAAACAGACTATTTTAAAAAGAACAATGTTTTCCATGTGCTTCGTTGGCTAAAGCAGTAGTGAAACTGAATACAAGATGAAGACTGAAGATATACCAATGTGTCCAGTTCTAGACAATCTTTAGTCCTTCACCATGGAAGTCAAGCCATTATATAAAGGGCACAGCAGGCAGCACAGAGGCTGGAGCCACTATTTTGGACTTGAAGGACCCCGCTGGAGTCCTGCTTCTGCTCTAGTGCCCGTGAACAATGTACTTTTTTCTGAACAGCCCAAGTAAAATTACTTAGCTCTATAAATTGGTAAATATTTGCAAGTAGCTTAGCACAGTGAGTTGCTTTGGAGAAAAGTATCTGCTAAACAAACAAATAAAAGAAGTGCAGAAAAGAACACATTTGAATATACTGTGTACTCTGTGCATCTCAAAGAGAGTGATGTTTGATGTAACAAACATAACAAGTTTAACCACACAACCCACTGCCTGCACAGACATTTTCTATTTTCAACAATAACATGCATGACTGAGAAAGATACATAAACTGACATGTTTAAAAATAACACGGTCCTTGTCAATACAGTAATGTCAGGTCTTCTTGACATGGGTTTGTAAGGATGTCTATAGACTTTAATCTCAGTGTGATCTGTCTATAAAGCAGCCAGGAATATTCCAGTGAGAATTTTGTATTGTTTTGCTTTAATATCAGCATGCCTGATAAATACAATAAATACAATTTATTAATTTTTTGATGTTCAGAGTAGAGAGAATGGCTTTACCATCTCCATTAATTTAATCAAAATTGTGATTGTATTCTTCATATATGAAGCAGTTCTTATCAATTTCTGTTCTGGTACATAGTGTCAATGTATTAATTTATTCATAATGCACAAATTCATATATTTGCAATTTGAATTTTTTACAACAGTATTTCTTCTTAGAATATACAGATTTTATGGCATACATTCATTGCTAGGACTTTTGTGTATTTGTTTTTTATTACTCTATTCCTAAAGATTTTCCAGAAAATCTTACTATCGTCATATCACCCCACCTCTCTGTTACACTGGAACTAAGGGTGTGCATTAAACATTTGATTTAGGTGACGTCTCTCTGATGACGTCCCTCATTTCTTCTACAGCAAATCACATGTTCCCTGCTTTAGATGCAACGACACCATGCGAGCCTTGTCAAACCTGTTGTGCGACTCAAGTTTTTTTTTTCAATATTCAGCATCAGATGAGGATGAACATTTTCTGTCACATTCTTGCTGATTACTGGAGCTGAAACCTTAATGTCTGTTTGAATTAGATGCTTTGATTTGAACCCAAAATAGGTTAATAAACACAGAGTCCTAAATCTTGCACAATGATTTATTTGTACAAAGACGGTGGATACAGTAGGATCTGTGTGCATAGTGCTGTATTCCCCCATAATTTGCTTTTCATCTTGTCAAAATTGATTAAGTGGCTTGTTCAATTTTCAAACTACAGACCCACATGCCGTCTGAGCCTTTTTTGTTCTGGACAACAGAATGCGGTCCAATAATGGTTTGTAAATGAGCGAATAAAGATCAAAAACACACAGTGAATTAAACTTAGACAATTCCATAATGCAGGACAATAATACATGTCCACTGCATCTTTCAGTAGCCAAAATTATCTGCATGAGCAAAAGATTCTTTTTTGGTGCTCGGCTGGTATCACATCCTCTTTACTCGATAAATCAGCCATAACATTTGGCATTTGTTTTGGTTTCATAACCTGCACTTTTGAGCAGATGTAAACTTAGTGTCCTGAACTGCATTACTGATTTAATAAAACAACATTTTTTACTACTAAGTTTTGAAACAGTAAAAAAAGGGATGTTTTCTTTTGAGAAAAACGGATCCTAAAATGAAAACTTTCAAAAATTTTTGTCATTTCTGGGGGAAAAAAAAGCCTTTCATTGACAGCTAAATATTTTAAACTGTATATAATATATGAACGTATGAGGAACATGGAAATATCCCTGTTCTGTTAGGAAAAACAGCAGAATTTCCCATCTTTTCTTGTTTCCCTGTTGAAAGAGACGGGACCATTGTCCTTTAAACCTTTCTAGAAGACAGCCTAATTTTTTTCTGCTTTTCAGCCTCACAAAAACACAGGAAAGTAACAGGACCTTTAGACGTTGCAGAGCAGTTACCCCTAAACCATAAGTGTCCAGTCTGGGAGTTCTACACAAAAAGTCATAGTACCTGTACTTAATTTTCTTAAAAAATTCTTTTGTTCTTCTATTTCAAGAGGGATTCAGATGTTTGCCTGGTTAAACCTTATCGCCCTTTGCAGACGTAGGGATTTAACACGCTTCACTACGAAACTCACTTGTTGCTGCAGACAGCTTAGTACGACACGTAGGAGAACGGATGAGCAAAATGGACCTTCAGTTCAATAAACGTGTGCATGAGGTGGAATGATTTGTTCTGACAGATCACTGGAGATGAGTCAGTTTCAAAATTGTTTCACTTGGGGAATCACCTGCTACTGCACACACAGGCTGTACACGGGGGAACAGACACACACACACACACACTGTCCCCAGCCGCTCGTCCTGAACGGGGTCGGGGCGAGCCGAAGCCTTACCCGCCAATGCAGGGCGCAAGGCCGAAGAAGGAGGGGACACACCCTAGACGGGGGAGATACTATATGAGAAATGTGCAGTGGGACCTTGAAGAAATACTGTAGCAGTGGCTGTTACTCCTTGATCTGGACTTGGACTGTGTGGTAAGTAACCTCTGTAACGTTTGTGTGTCTGTGAGAATAGTGGAAATAAAGCTGAATTAAACTTGTAGTGACATACAGTTCTGGCCAACATTATTGGGACGCTTGCATTTTGTCTTCGGAAATAAGAGGATTGTTAAATATGGCCTGGATGCTATTAAATGCACCCTAATACTTGGTTGAACAAGACTTGGCTACAAGAAACATCTGAAGGCTGTCATTGCCATCTCTAAGCTTCTTGCACCTTTTTGCTGGGGGATTCTCCCACTGTTCATTTCCAGTTTTTTCCAGCTATTGAAAATTTGCTGCATTCTTTTTTTTTATCAGTATCAGATTTCTGTTCTTTCTAAAACATTTCAAGCAGGATTCATTGCTGGTCAATTAACAGAGTCCACTTGTTCCTTTTTAACCATTCTTTTTTGCTTTTGGATGTGTGTTTTGGGTCACTGTCATACTTAAGGACACATGATGTTTGACGCATACCAAATTTTCCGACACTGGGTAACACATTTCACTCTGATTTCATGATTCTTTTAATGCTTAAGGCCTCCAGTACCAGAGGAAGCAAAGTGGCCCCAAAACATTATGGAACTTCCACCATATTTAACTGTAGGTAGGGTTTTCCTTTCCTTATAAGCTTAATTTTGTTGCCTTTAAAATAAATCACTGGTGACCTGTCTTTGTCAAAGAGCTCTTGCTTCATCAGTCCACAGAACATGTTTCCAGAAGGATGCTGGTTTCTCTGTTAAGGTTTGGTAAATATTAGTCATGGCTTTTTATCTTTGTCTTTCAATAGCAGAACCTTCCTTGGCTTTTGCCTGTAAAGCTCACTCCAGATTGCTCCAGGTCAGCTTGAAGCTCTTTGGATATTTTTCAAGAGTTAACACCAACTTTTGAAGACCTCTTTGATCAGTTTTCCTGTTAGCACTTTGTCCTGGAAGGTTTTTGAGAGCTCCTTGAGCTGTAAACTTCTTAATCACATTGCAAACTGTGAAGACAGGGATGCCAAGGTCTCTGGAGACAGCCTTGTACCCTTCTGAAATTTTACATTTGGTAATAAGTTTTTCTGATGGTCTCAGAAAGCTCTCATCTTCACCAGTGTAAAAGCAGTTTTTAAAACATTAAAGCCATTATTCACTGTTGAATTCATGTGAAGCATGTAACAATAATGTTTATGTCTATCTCAAAAAAAGATTACTAGGAAGGTGATCAGGAATTGGCGATATTTGGATAAAGTTTTATGCAACTACTTGTGTGATAAACATTGGTTCATATGATGGGAAGAAACAAACTAACTGTACTTAAGAATCACACGTCTGCATCTATGTTTCTCTTCCTGCTAATGTAATGTACACTTCGTATTTTCTATGAGATGTACATCGCTTTGGAGAAAAGCGTCTGCTAAATGAATAAATGTAAATGTAAGCATTACCAATCATCACAGGTGAGTCTAATTTTGACCACAGTGGGAATCTGGATCTTTTAATCAAACAGATTTGACTTTTTCAAAAGGGTGCCAATAATTGTGCTATGGCAACATTTCAGTTTTTATGCTATTTCCATGCATGCCCTTTTTTAATTTTTATTGGTTTTCCTATGATGCTCTCTATCAAACAAATGAGTGAATGTAGATCAATGCTGTTTCCCTTACCACTTTTTTTCCGAAGAGGTGTTAGATGATATACCTAAAATGCAAGTGTGCCAATAATACTGACCAGAGCTGTACTCTGTAGCAGTAAAAGCAACCAGATTGTTTTTACTGTCTTGAAAGGATAATCATCTGAAATTCCTCCAAGTGAACTTACACAACAGTTCTATGCATAAAACACAGCAGAGCTCTCTTTCTAAGAATATTATGTCTAATCTAAAGCAATAACATATCAAGTATTGTGATATTTAGGATGTAATAGCTCCATAGATACATAGTTAAACAATTCTTAACCCAGTTTTCTTGTCTGGTGGTTTGAGATTCTCTTTTGCATTACATAAGAAAATGCGTAAAGAAGTGAGTAACAAAAGTGCCATATAGGTGGAGTTTGAATTCTTACTCTGGTATATTCAGATTGTTCCCTTTGTTTCCTCAGATTTCCAAATAGGTCATCTATTTTTATCATTGTGAACTTTTGTGAGATTAAAAATCTCTTCATATTTTGTTTCTATGGTTCGGCAGGGTTGTGTTTTCTAAGAGCTTGCCAGTACATTAGAGGTTTTAAAGCCTAGAAAAACTGAGTAAATCCAATTGTGAAAAGAGTAGAAAATATGTAAATATGAAAATGTAGGCTACTTAACCTTTTCTGAACATGACTGAAAAAGCAGACATCATTGAGACAAATTAAACATTGAAAGGTGTGAAGCTTTTTCTTGCTCTACAACACTGTATTAACAGTATAAAGATAAATGTACAGAATGGGTTATATCATGGAAATATTAGGAAAATAAGCAAATATTTTTTGCCAGTATGTGTACTGAGGTGCATGCAATGTAGTTTCAAGCATGTAGTTCCACTGTTTCATGTACTTGATGTTGATGATGACAACAATGTGGTAACAATGATGATGATTATTATTACTGCTGTTGCTATTGTTATAACCCTTTAATTTTCCCCACATAGTTAAAATATCATTTAATAATTTATTAATTTTAAAAATAATTTTTATTTAACAAAGGCATATGTTTTACATATAAACTGTTACATATGCACTACTATATTATATACACTGGACTACATTTGTTAAAAATAAGTATTGCTCATAATTTCCGATACAATCTGTTTTGGCCAAAGCTGAAAGTGGATGTCAATATTTAACCAGCAGCTCTGTAACCAGACTGAGATGTGAACAAGATCCCAACATCTTTGCTTAAGAAAAATGAAAGCGTGCAGCAAGTCTCTGCTGATGCTGATCAGAGGGAAGAAGGCTCTGAGGGCCAGGATGGGCCAGATGAGGAGAAGTCTGTCCCTGTGGCCCATGGACTGCATGGATGCTCAGCTGGACTTGGACCCTGGAATCTGGCTCCGCAGTTTCCAGCTCCTGAAAGAGCACCATGGCATGGTCAGTATGGACCTTTGGCAGGAAATAAAATAACATTACTCTTATTTTACCCACCTGTTTTTACTTTACCTTTAGACTTTTCTAGAAATCCACAGGCGCTTTTAAAAACACAATTGTTTCACTAAATTTATCTTTTCCTTTTAATTGTTTTTATCCAAGCTATCAATGATTATTTAATGAATAGTTTTTACAATTAAAATTGAATTACACCCAGCTGCTAATACATGCAAGCAGCTCTGCTATTGTAGTTTTCAGTCAACAAATTCTCAAGTGACTATGATTGTCATTAGAAATATGTAAAATTTTACATGGAAAAACTTAAATGTGTGTAAAACTTTAGGAAGCATAATGAAGTTTTAGTTCTGAAATGAATATAAAAAAAGTCCGTTCAGTAGAATTTATTTTATGGTTCTCGTTAGGGTTTAAAAATCACAGTGTCCCTTGCTTCACAGTCACTCTGGTGCTATATTAATAACTAGTCCCACTGGGTGAACAGGGAAAAGTTTTATTTTTCCACATGAAAAATAAGTTCTTGATCTCTCGTTAGCTAACAAAGGTCCTCTTTTACACTCTCACAGCCCGAAAACCTCCTAATGAGGGTTTGGCACCTGGGGGCTTCATAGAGTACAATACAACAGAAAGATATTAATGATGCCTAAGGAATCATAATAATCGATTATTTCTTTTTATGTCTAAAGCAAGTTCTTCTCGTTAAAAGTACATTTTACATTTACATTTATTCATTTAGCAGTCGCTTTTCTCCAAAGCGACAGATATCTCTGAGAAAATACAATTTGTGCATTACATTAGGAGAAAGACAGACATAGTTGCAGGCTTGTGATTCTTAAGTAAATTATCCAAAGTATCCAAGGCAATATTTATTTGTTTTCTGTAAAGGGCTATTTCTTTTTAAGAAATCTACTGTTTAAAGTGCCTTAGGACACATTTTCTTAACAGGTGACATCTTTTCAACTTTTCCTCTTGACCTGATGCTATTTTACAGTGTAGTGAAATACCATGGAAACAGAAAAGTACGTGAATGTGTGTTTGGGGTAACTCCCATCACTGAGCCGCACCCCAGCCGAAAAGCACAGATGAATTAGAGCGTCTGAAAGAACAAAACAGGTTTGTTTACTGTGACCTTCAGAGCACCGCCGCTCTGACATCACAGGGACACAGGGAACGCACCAGATCTTGGGACAATAGCTTGCAGAAACTATGAGTGTCTGTTGCGTGTGTGTGTGTACTCAGTGTTCCAGTCTGTTGAACATAGTGTTTTCCACCTCATGTCCCAAGGGCTCACTATGTACCCCACCCCATAATGAGGCTTCACTGAGTGTCGGCTGCATGAAGCTAAATGAGAAAAAAAAGACATTTCTTGTTTTGTTATTGTATGCCTCTAAGTTAATGTGCAAGGTGGCTAGTTACATACTCCATTCATGAACACTTGCTGAATTTTTTTTACCAGATGTCAAATGCTCAGGGACTCATTAATGCTACAAACGTTGAATAAAAAGTTGAGTTGTGAAGTGCCAGAGACAAGGTCTAGATGAACACACTGCTTACTAGGTTAACGAGAGCGAAAACAAAGGGCTGAGGCAATGTTTTTCACTTTCTTTCGTGCAAAAAGTGCTCGTAAACAGCGTTCAATACACGTAGTTCTGGAGTTTTTGAACTTCATAAGGAATCCTGGTTAGTAGTCAGTGAATCTCTTTTATTTTTCGTAAACCTAAATGCTGCAACTGGTTCACTTAAACATGGTATTAGAGACTTTTCTTCGGCTCCTACTGGTGTTTTACAGTGCAAACGGTTTCAGCGTCTTCCCGCTGGACAAGCTGTGTGCAGAAGCGCGCAGGTGGGGAAACTCCCCGCCAAGTCCGCCCTCGAGCAGATACGTCGAATCCGAGGAGGAGCGCGAGGCCTCCTCGTCCCACGCGATCAAACGCGCCATCACCTCCCACCGGCGGCGCGCGCTCACGTTCACTTCTAAAGCGCAGGTGCGGCGGCGCGTCGCGCGCAGAACAGGTGCGCTCACGGTGGCGCGGGGACCTTCGCACAGACCGAGACTCGACCAAGTGCCATTAAGGCACAGCGCGGACTGTGAGTTTTCGCGTTCATTTCAGCCTCCTCGGCAGCACTTTTTTAAGTATGACAACAGTGGACTGCAACATCTCTCCATTCATTGGACCGCTCTTTTCCTCCGTGCTTTTATTATGACGATTGAGCCGTCATATTTACGATTTAATTTTATTTAGCAGATGCGTTAACTAAGCGACGGACTTCAATGTAGATACATTATCATATTTAAAATACTTCTCTCGGCATCACACGTCCTATATATAAGCATCGGGAAGTGGAAGCTCACATGCTGACACAAGAATTATTATTAGAATAGGATAAAGTCAAGAAGAGGAAGATGGAAGCGACTAACCCTTAAGAACGGGAACTTTGAATTGAAGGACTTAGGCCACGGACGCATGCGAGACATGGGAAAATGGAAGATAACTATGGTAATTATTATTATTATTATTATTATTATTATTATAGTAGTGTGTGACTGACAGAGAGAGAGTATTCCACTGATATGGATGAGTGACCCAGTATTAGTGTATCTAGCAGTGTAAGTCACCTGGTGAAAAGGTGTGTGTGCTGATAATACTGCATAGAGTTCATTGGAAGTTGCTTTGGGAAAAAAACTAAAAAAGCATCAGCTAAATAAATGTATTATTATTATTATTATTATTATTATTATAGGTAATTGTGCTAAGGGCGACATGCACAGTGGTGCAGGATTAACACTGTCGCCTCTTACAACATATAGGTGGTGTGAGAGGACATGGATTCGATCCCCGCTCAGTTTGCGTGGATTTCCTCCCACGATCCAGAGACATTCAGTTCAGGTCGATTGGTGATAATAAACTGCCCGTAAAGTCTGAATGGGGGAAGTGTGTGTTTGGCCGCCCTGCGGTGCATTGCTGTCCAGTCCAGAGAGGTACCCCCCATCAGCTTTGCTCCCAGTGCTTCCAGATTAGGCTCCAGATCACCGCAACCCCACTCAGGACAAGTGGTTTTTGAGATTAGATGGATGGATGGATTGTTATTATTAGTGATAAATCTATTGTAGATGATCAGCAGTCTTCCAATTATTGATAACAATAATTACAGTAATGTGACAGTAATATATTCCTTTTAATTATACAGGTTTGAACTAGTAGAGGAATGTTTTTTTTTTTGCCACATAGCTTTTGTCACATGGATTTCCAAATACTTTTGACTAGTTTAAAATATAATTTATACGCAAAGTTATTCAGCCTGTTACTAATACAGTATGGAAGAATGCAGGCACCAACAGAAGGCTCATTCCAGTGATCCTAGGCTCGCTATGGCATCCGTCTACAGGCTTCACCCGGTGCTCCTGACACCAACTGTAGATTGAAATAATGTCTAAATGCTGCAATATTCACGTTTCTTTTTCTTTGCGAATGTTCTTATCCGAAGCGATACACCTGCATATTTTCATCCAAAAGCAGTTTGCTACACTTAGGGACGGTCTGTCAGTTTTGGGGTTGCACGTGATGACCAGGTGTTTGAACAGATGTCTGTTTGGTGCCGAGGCATCTCCACACGAATGGCTGTGCATCGCTCCACCTCTGGCGAACCCATACTGAGCCTGCGCTCTTCTCTGTGACCTTAGCCACTCTTGCGTCTACAGTAGATACGAGTTGCTTCTTGTTCCCTTCCCACTGGATAGTGTTGTATAATGTGGGCATGACTCAAACACTACCCTGATGCTTTAATGAGGAGCTTATGGACACAGGACACTGGAGGTTCACTGTGTGCTCCTGGAGAGCAAGCTTACATCATTATTACTATTATTATTATTTATAGTACTGTCATAGAAGGGGGTGCAGTGGCACGGTGGGTTGGACCGGGTCCTGCTCTCCGGTGGGTCTAGGGTTCGAGTCCTGCTTGGGGTGCCTTGTGATGGACTGGTGTCCCATCCTGGGTGTGTCCTCCCCCCCCTCCAGCCTTGCGCCCTGGGTTTGGCTCCGGCTCCCCCCGCAACCCCTGTATGGGACAAGCAGTTTCAGACTGTGTGTGTACTGTCATAGAACAGATTGTATTTGCCAAGGGAACTTTTCCGTCGGAAGCAAGTTACATCTTCTATAAGGACAGTTAAGGGTTAAGTACCTGGCTTGAGGGTTCATTCTGAGATGACCTGACGGCTTTCAGGTTACACATCTGTGTCCTGAAGCACGATGTGGCCGGCTCCAAAAATTGGCACAGCTGAACCTGACCGTTCGGCTCATTCTGAAAAAACAGTCTGTAGCGTGTTGCTTCCGGGCTACGTCGGTGCTTTCCGGTAATTGTTAGAGGAAGTGGTGTTTGGACTGATTTTTGCAAGATGTTTGTTGGCAGTGATATTATTTCCCCTTCAGTGCTGAGAACTAGGAGGGAAGGTAGTGTAGTAGTCACTCAGGGTGTCTGGCTATAACTGCAGGTGTTAAAATTGTGTGTCCTTACGTGATGAAACGGTCAACAATCAGTATAGATAGGAATCTGTTTGGGCAACGTGTTTTTATATTCTTTTATTTTTTATTTTATTTTCCACTTAAAAATATTCTAGAATTTTCATGTGGCCTAAAAAGTTTAAGTATCCTCTATGAATAGATACCCAGGAACTTTGGCAAAGGCCTTAGTTTTACAAAACAAGAGCCCAGTTAAATCACTCTGGCTGTTGTCATCTGTTTACCTGAAACTATATATTATTGGGAAAGAGGTGGAAAGATTTTGTAAGGCTGTTAAAGGAATTATGCCGAGATCTAAGGTACGGGATTCAATAATTCTCTTGTTGGGAATAATTAGAGCACAGAAATGTGTATTTCCTTTGAATATTATTGTAATCAGTCTTAAATCTGTAATCCATAAAGTACAAAAGCCAAACATAAAGCTGACCCTTAAAATTTCTGGCTTCATGTGTTCTGTTGTCAGGTGGATTCACTTGATACTGTTCAGGACTTTTCATAACTCAACACCACCCTTCCTGCCTTACGGTGAAACTCTCGATGGTGTCGATTTAACACCCGAGACCTGCATCATGTAACGGAACATTATTTTCTCACTAGGGAGCGGAAAAGATTTCAAACCACTTTCAGATAGTCCTGCTTTTGCGTCACGAAGCTGATGCAGAAATGTAATGAAAAACGTCAAGTCAATTGAAAATGTGATACCGACAGGCTGAAACCGAGAGCCGCCTGCAAATCAGTCCGAGATGTCATTCCCGCAGATTGCTCTCGGTGTTGATGCTGGCCTTATCTTCTGCTGGCTCAGGAGGATCTGAACCATAAATCTACTGCTGATCTTAAAGCGTTTAATGTAATGTGTTCAAACTAAACCTTTATCAAACTATGTGAAGATCTGACATTTTCAAATTGCTCTACGTTTTTGGTAACATGACAGAAGCAGAAGATTAGGAAAAAGATGATGTGAAGTCTAATAGAAAGTAAAAGGAGAGGTGCAGGAATAGACTTGCTGCTGCAATGTGCCTTTACTTGACAGGCAGTTTAGACAAGGATTAAGAACATTTTAAATTACTGTAAGAATGACAGAATTTATATTTATCTTCAGAGTTCCGAAGAAAACCACGTTATTGTTAGAAAAACAATTACAGTGGATTGTTATCCTATAACAACAGTACACTAGACTAAATTTACACACACACCTAACACTGTGGTCTTATTTAACCGCTTTAACTTCGACCATCAGTGTTAGATGTGTGTGTAAATTTAGTCTAGTGTACTGTTTTTATAGGATAACAATCCACTGTAATTGTTTTTCTAATAATAAAGTGTTTTTTTTCTATGCTGTGATTTAGTCTTTCACGTTTATTTATTGCTGCCTTGTGTGCTCCTGTAGCCTCGTGCAATTTCCCTTGAAGATCAATAACATTCAGTCAGTAATGTTTTTGTCTGTCGGTCTCTGTCTGGCTACCTGAGTGGCAATCCCGAATTTCTGTGTGGAGGTGCACTGCTCGATTCGGCAATTTTGTTTGCGTTTCCCTCGTTTATTTGCCGTGCATGAATATGCATTGATTTAATTGGGAGCTTTGTCATTCCTGCAAGACAACTCTAGCCGCTACGATTTATTGATGAGTCCTGTGCATCTACAGCTTGATCCTTTTGTATGGCTTTCAAAGCAGAATAGTACATGAGCGTCAGCTTTGATCTCTGGCGCTTTCGGTGCTTATGCTGCGCTGAGCCGTCTTTCGCTCTGATGCACTTTTGCATGAATTTGTAATCCCACAATCCAGTTCTCCACTGTGGGCTGCTTCGCAAGCTCACGCAAAAGACACCGCGGTTATTGACGTTTGAAGTGCAAATTATTTCTGTGATTTTTTTTTTTTTTCTCAGAATGGCTTGAATTTTTCTTCAGGATTCGAATCTCACCCGCTCTTATAAATTCGGCATGTAAGGTCATGCAAGTTTGGTATGTCGGGTCTGCACTTCAAACCTGTCTAGCAGCGGTCGAGAAACCAAAACCACGTGTGTCCCGCATGTGTGGTATGAGAAGGTCAGGTGCTGCTGCTCATGGAATCAGGTGCTGCACACCCACATGGCCATGATATCCTGTGTATGCGCTGTAATCGCTTGTGAACGTGGCACCGGGACCTTTCGCACCAAATAATTACTGCGCTCCAGTCAGCTCAACCGCTTCCGTGGAATGGAGGTGAAATCCCTCTGTGTCTGAAACATCTCACTGTTCCGGCTTGGCAGTGCCGAGGCTTTCAGCGTCGATGATGCGTCGCCTGTTGAAATCAGCTGCTATTTCCAATTTGTTGGAAAATATTGCTGGAATGACAATTTCACTTCATCGGTTGAGTTCTGAGAGACGACAAAAATCTAAAGATCCTGCAGCCGTCAAGGGGCATGACTCGATAGCCCTGTGGAACAGCATGCCAGTGTGTCATGTGCCCTGTATGCATGTTTGAAGGGTGTCATTCAGCAGTAATGTATGCAAATATGTAGTTTAAAGAGTTTCGGTTTGAGGAGTGCATCCCTGCACATAGAAGCGTGGAGAGCAGAACGTGCACTGCACACCAGTTGGCAGTGTGATCAAGGCGCTGGTCTCCTCGTTCCCAATACCCACTTCTTTTCCTCCGTTCTCCAGGATCCAGTGCAGGAGTGGGGAGAGGAGGTGGAGGATGGTGCAGTTTATGGGATAACCCTGCGCAGGGAGCCCGTCCAGGTGTCCCCTGATCCTGAAGAGGCCGGGATGAACCAAGGCTTCATCCAGTACCGTACCTGCAAGATGCGGCGACTGAAAGCAGGAACCCTTGAGCACCTGGTGACCCACCTGCTGGACCCAGCATGTCAGGAGCAAGACTACGCACACATTTTCTTGTCCACGTACCGGGCTTTTACCAGCACCAGCACACTCATAGAGCTGCTCTTCCAAAGGTATGGCTTAGCAGCCTGCGAGACAGGCTTTCTGCAAATGTTCTTTGTTCCTCTCTCAGTAGCTAATGTAGTTATTTCACCATGCCATTCATCTAATATCAATAATGATCATTAATAATAATTATCCTGTTCAGGGTCACAGTGGTCTGGAGCCTATATTGGCGATGCAGGGCAAAAAGGCAGGGTACACCTGTCCAGGATGCCATTCCATTGCAGGGAAATCACACACACTGCTTCACTCGCACATGCACACTCTATGGACAAATTCACCTGATACAGACTTCTTTGCACTGTGGGAGGAAACCAGAGTACCTGGAGGAAATCCTTGTGAACGTGGGGAGGACATACAAACTCCACACAGACTGAGCCAGATTCAAACCCGCAACAGCAGTAATAGCGGTGTGTCATTGTGCTGCCCGTCTTTGTGATATCATAAGCAGAACTGTAGTCCTGGAAAGTTTGAGTGTACATTACGTGCGTCCTGGAAATGCGATCCGCTGCTTACACTACCACCACTATAGCTGTGGTTTGTTTACTGTTACCTGTTTAGTTCTTTTTTAAAAGTCTGGATAGATTTCAGTGGCTAAGAAGAGAAGAACCTCTCCATTCAGACAGCAGCATGAATGGGAGGATTAGCTTTCTTGTCTTCAGGGAGCACTGAAAGAATATTGTTTTGGAGATGAGCAAAGCTGGTGATTGGTGTGGCTTAGAATGAGAATTCCTCATTGAAAGGATAAAGTATGCTCCATACATACTTGCCAAGTTGTACGTGGAAAGCGTGATCTGTTGCATCCAACAGGTTTTCAAAGAATGTCAGTGATGCGGAATAAATATGGGAATTTAATAAAGCTGCTGGAAAGAAGTTAAACTGGCAAATATCCATACAATGTGCTGTAGGTAGTCTCTGGTATGTTTGCTCACTGAACTTCATCTGGATGGTGAAGATACCTGGGCTAGAGCGTAAGACACCCCAAAACATATCCCTCATACTGAAGAGGAATATAAATTATATTTCATACAAGTACTTGTATGACTAACCATGTAAGAAGAAAAATGTAAATCCCATTCAGAACAAAAGTGTAGTGTTTGTTAGGCTTTTTCAGGCTTCTGAATCGATTTTGCTTCTGCATTTGCAAAATCCTGTTCGGGTACAATTGGGCTCCTTGGTACGTCAAGACAAACTCACTGTCTCTTGGTCAATTCCGCAGGGATGATATGATTTCTGAGCTGGACAACTGTGCTTGCCAAAAGAGGTGAGATTTCCTTACTAATTATTATTCATTTTTATAATTTTTTAAAAAAATTTATTATGAGATCCTGCGCTTGAAACCGCAGATGATCCGATGGCTGTTTTTTTATTCCCTCCATACAGCACCATGTTGCCCCTGCTTCAAACCTGGCTGGAGCAGTACAGCGAGGACTTCCGGGAGCCCCCTCAGCACCAAGCCCTACGGCTGCTGTCCGCCCACCTGCTGCATCGCCCGTGCTTCCGCCGCCTGGCCAGACACACCGAAGCATTGCTTAAGAAGTTCCAGGAACAAGGTGCCTGTCTGCCTGCCATTTATTTTATTAACATGACCTCTAGAGCTACAGGAAGAGCTACAGAAAGGGTACAAAGCTCTTATTACTCTGAATGACAGATTTATTTTTCCCTCCGTTTCTGAATAATGAAAACAATGAAAAATGGTGACCTTCTAATAATGAAAATGACCCACTGTGCCATAAGTATCTGTTGTATTACAAGACTGCAGAGTTTTCGGTCTCAGAGCTGAAGGAGCAGTCTGAGGTTAGACATTATTAGATGAAATGTCATCATTACATCTACTGTAAGCCTTGACTCTCTCTGCCCAGAGAGAAATAGTAACCCCAAAGGGAAAGACTTGCTGGCTAAGGAGCCGGACGAGGACGGTCCAACACAATCAAGGCTATTGTGGGACAGTGCAGTGGAGTTGGAGGACTTTGTGGACTTCCCTGCTAGAGACATCGCAGAGCAGCTCACCCGCTTAGATGCTGTAAGTGTGGCTCACACTCCATCGTCAGGCTTGTTCTCACACCTGCGGTGCAGGATCCCAACTCTGACCTTCTGTCCTTGCCTGCCTTGCAGGAGCTCTTTGTAAAGGTTGTTCCGTTCCACTGTCTGGGCTGCGTCTGGTCCCAGCGGGACAAGAAGGAGAACCGCAGCCTGGCACCCAGTGTCCGTGCCACCATTGCCCAGTTCAACACCATTACCGGCTGGGTCACCGCCTCGCTGTTGTGCTGCCCTGCAGGTGTGATCTGCCCCACCCCTGGCCCTGCTCAGAGGGCTCGCATTATTGAGAAATGGATCAGCGTGGCTCAGGTTAGCAAGCTCTTCAGGGGTTGAAAGCATCTAAAGAGAAAGGTGTTCAAAAGCCAAGGATATCTGTAGAACTCAACAGTTGCTTGTGTTGGACCATCCAGGAGTGCAGGGAGCTCAAGAACTTCTCTTCCTTGTGGGCCATCCTGTCAGCCCTGCAGTCCAATGCAATTTACAGGCTGAAGAAGACCTGGGCAGCTGTCGGCAGGTGGGTGTGGCGCTTCTCTTGAAGTGTGACAGGTAGTTTCATAACATACAGTCTTACGTTCTGTTGACTTCATCTAGCCACTCAAAGACATTGCCGCAGTAGTGGGTGCATCCTCTCTGTTCTTGCAGGGAGTTCATTGCCACCTGTGAGAACTTGTGCAAGACGTTCCCCGATGAGAACTGTGTGCTGACCAGCAGGGAGATCCTGCAGGAGGTGAGAGCTTTCGCTTCAAACCCTTGTCAAGCCAGGGTAGACAATGTCTCAGTGGAGGAATATGCATCTGCCAGAGGGTCATGTCCAAGCTGAAGCAAATGTCCACGTATGTCAGATGAGTCTCCTTACAGAGCCATGACACCTGTGAAAGTTACCTCATAATACTGCAATTTTTACTTTTTCTCAGTAACTGAATTAATTAGCAGTGTTTATCTTTGTGAAACTTTATATAGTTGGATCATTCTTGATGCAGTTCAGGTTATACGGCTTGTTTAAGGGTTGGGTCTTAATTGCGTTCTGAGATTTAAACCAGGAATTTCTTACACTGAATTGTTCCTTTCTTCTCAATATCTGCTGTGATGTCTGCCCTAGGCATACACAAAAGTGAAACCGTCTTCACGTCCCTGTAGAAACAGGGACAAACAAACACATGCTCACACGCACACACTGAGCACACCGAGGAATTTCTGGTGTGCGGATGAGCAGGGTGTGCTTGGGTGTATTTTATAACTTTCACAATGAGAGCTGTTTATAATTCAAACCAAGCACAAGCAGTGCTTCTCAGCCCATGGGCTGCGTGATTCACCCCATTTAGTAGAGTGGGTGGTGTCCCATTAAAGACATTGCTGGAGAGGTGGAATCACTGGAATCGCTGCATGAGGAGCAGCTTCCAGCCTTAGGTGTTAGACTCTCTGACTCACGTTGCTGTCAAAGCTTTGACGAGCGGTTCAACCCCACATGGCATGCTGTCCTTCAAGTCAAAGAGCAATTTGACAGTCATGGGTGAGCAGGATGTTCCCAGTGTTTTGTACTGAGTGATTGATTTTGGACAATCGGTGGACTACCTTCAAGTCCCTGAGAACGTGCAAGTGAACAAAGAGTCACCCAGAACAAGCTCTCAGTTATACATCTGAACGTTGACAGTCTCATGTAGTTCTGGATGGGTCCCGTTAAACATATTTCGAAATCATGCTTTTCAATCATTGTCTGTTGATCTTTCTTGTTTGTAGGAGGACTTCAGTAGAACACAAACCTCAAAAGTTAGTTCTGCTTATCACTCTGGCAGGGCTACAGGCCGCCAACAGTAGTTTACCGAAGATTTCTGTCCTGTGCCGTCTTCTTGAGTTGATTCCTCGTGCAGCCTATCAACATATATATATATAGTGTCAAGGCAGGCTAATACCACATGCGGGGTAAATGTGGCGGGAACGTTTTGTTTTTGGTGTCTAGTAGTCGGGGCTGGTTATTAGTGTCTTAGTTTCACTCACACCGACCTAGAGGTACCACCCCCGCTTCGCTGACACATGTAAACAGGCAATGACATGTGAAGAGCAGACCAGACCTGGGAGTTTTTCCAATTTTTGCCCTAGCTCAGTTGTATAAACAGCTGCAGGATGCGGGAAGAAGCGTGACACCGTTTGCTCTTCCTGTAGGATGAGGGCCAGTCAGTGGAGGGCGAAGCAGTGCACCCGCCTCCCAGGATCTGCACAAGACAGATGGTAAGGCTGCCCTCCGCAGAATTTCTTCCGAACACAGGCACGGCACACAGAAGGTTGTGCGCGAATGCAATTTTCTCACCCAACGGCTTCTGAAGAATTTCAGCAATCCCGGAGGAGTGTTCTGACCCATGTCACCATCTCGCTAACCTCCGTCTGCATCACCGAGCGTTGATTCATTGCAGAAGAATGAAAAAAAACTTTTCACAAAGTGAAACGTAAAAATTGTGCGGAGAGGCCAGCAGCCATGATCGAGTGCCAGAGAAGCTCTCCCTATTCTTCTGCCAAACATTTCCTCTTCTTCGGAACCGCCTTCTATTTTCAGACTAACTCCTGTTAAAAGCACTTTGAGCATTTTATGTTAATCTTCTTCTGCAAGGAAAGCCCCAGTTTCCATTCTGGTAGACTTCAGCTTCCTTATTGATGATGATTTACATGCCGTGGAAACAAATGTTCATTATTTCCATTTTGTTGCATAATAACCCTAAGTTTATATTGCAGGACTGCGGCTTTTGTATGTTTTGCATGTGACTCAAATCGGTGCTTATCATCTCCCTTTCGTTCTGCGGTATGAATGGCCTAGTTGACAAGGATGAAGAGTGTGGTTTTTGTTCTTGCTGAACACTTGCACTTTCTTCCCCTTTTGCAGAGCACGACTGGTGGCACTGTTCCTTACCTGGGCACTTACCTCACTGTTCTAACTATGCTGGACACTGCGCTGCCTGATGTCTTGGAGGTGAGCGTACACACTTGAGTAAAGCCAGCAGCAGGCCTCACTCGCACACACCAGAATTTAGTGCAAGTGCAGCGAGATGGTCTCCGCTCAGTGCGGTGGGGTGTGGTTAACGTGGTTAATGTTCTTTTCCACACTGATGACATGGGTTCCTTTCTCTCTGCCTCTGTTTTGGTTCGCTTCTCAGGGGGGGCTCATCAACTTCGAGAAACGAAGGAGGGTAAGTGTTTATTGTCCATATCTATCCACTCTTTAAATCCCTCAATGGCTCCAGTCATAGCTTCATGTATAGTGGTGTCCTGCGGAGATGTGGGTACAGCTGTCGAGACGTCACAGTATTTTCACGGTGTTTTGGGGTGTGTATCTGGTTAACTGCCAGAACATATTACAAGAGAAGTTCATACGCATTTGTGTGGCCATTGTGTTTGCTACAATGAGGGAAACCTGTTGCGGTTGCTTGCTGGTGACTCAGACCATGATTCTCTTTGTCCCTTTCTGTTTAGGAGTTTGAGATCCTCTCCCAGATACGACAACTGCAGGCCTCCTGCTCCCAGTACAATCTGTCCCCTCAGCCCCGAGTCACCACCTGGCTGCGGGGGCTCCGGCTGCTGTCTGACCAAGAGAGGTAAACGAAGGACAGGCCGAGGGTATGAGGCGGGTGGGGCCAGGTGCATGTGGTTGCATTCAGTTGTGTGTAACAAGAAGGAACCAGGTTGTGAAGTAAGAGGAGGTGTATAGTTTTTGGTGATGGGGGGGTAGATATGTGGGTGAAGATGCTAATGAAGAGGCTGAAGGTCTAGGCATGTTGGGTGGGATCTATGAATTATCACAGTTTGAATAAAATCTGAATGAATCCTTTTGTCCCACAGCCATGAGCTTTCTCAGGAGCTGGAGCCCCCAGTAGACTCCCGCCCCAACTCTCCCCCTTTCTGGAGCCATCGTCTCCTCGCCAAGAAACTTGCTTCGTAAGTCCCCATGTCTTCCGTCCTTTTTCCAGCATTGGTCCTCTACTCACTAGTACTAAATGTTTCTGGATGTGTTTTTCTTTTTTCTCATAATGCACTGCTTTGTTCTTTGTAAATGGCTTTTTCATGAAGCTCAGTTATCATAGTCATCATTTTCATAGGCACAGGGGTGTACAGCCTACATGGACTTGTAGTCTGAATGTTGCTAGTTCAAGCCACAGTCATGGCTATTACTGTAGTATTCATGAGTACAAAGTGCTAACTGAGCAACATAAACATAATTAATGACTTGTGTATTTTGAACAGCTTTGTGTCGGAGGTTGCAGAGTAGTATTAGTATCCATTGGGAGGCGCTTTGGAGAAAAGCATCTGCTAAATAAAGAAATGTAAATGTATTAACTGGTGTTTTTTCACCTATGTGTGGGACAGCAGGTTGCTTGCCGTGGGTGAAGGATCAGACAGGAAGGCCAATGCTGACCAGATTAGTGTGTCCTCTTCCGGTTCAAGTGGCTCGGAGATGGAAGACCTCACCTCCCCAAGGTCCTCACCCATTAGACCCAAGGTATTCAGCTCGTTTCTGCGTGGCTGTTCTGTAGCTGCCGCGTCTTCGAGTTGCTTTGGTTTCCAGATTCAGTTCTTTTCACTGTCTCAGCACTTAAACCACATTTGATCCAGATGATGTCCATCCCTAGCGCCCTTCATAGTCAAAAAACAGACTCTGCCATTCTTCTTGAGACATGCTGATGACTTACTGATGTCATAAATAAAGAGACAATGAGATAGGGTGATAACCTTCCCCTTGAAACTGGCTCTGCCTTCATGTTTCCCACAGAGGCACTTAGTCCACTAAGATGCTCTTTCTAATCCTGTTCACACACATTAAATTGAATTCCCAAAGATGCTCATGTCCACCCCCCCATCTTCAGTCTTTTCCCAGTTCCTGCCATGACATGGCTGAGACCACCCATTCCACCAGCCCTGAATCCTCACCCCATTCCAGAACCTCAGCTAATTCCCAGTCTGAGTTCTTGACGCCTTCTACAGCCACCCAAGGTTCAGGCCCCAATCCTGGACCCACCTGTCAGCACCAACGCTCTGTTTCTATGGTCAATCTGCCAGTGTACAACAGGCAGGTGGACGACTCCTGCATTGTGCGGGTCAGCGTGGAGTGTAGCAGCAACGGCAATGTCTACAAAAGCATACTGGTAAGAGGGTTTAAAAAAAAAAAAAAAAAAAGCACAAAAGCATGCAGAACTTTGGTTTGGGAGGAAGTGGGATGGGATACAAAGGCTGGTGAGCAGGTGCATGCTCTATTCATTCTGTAAGTCTGATTGTGTAAAACAAGAATTGCCTTTAATGCAGTCTGGTTTAGGTAGTACTATTCTCTTGGAAAATGTAACATGGAATAAAAAGAAAAAAAAAATCACAAGTACTTGTTAACTTTGTTTTGTAAGGCACCTTGAAGAAAGGCTTCACATTCCTAGCCCAGCAAGCAAAGAAACAACTTTTGTGGCTTGCTCAAGTCTCATCTAAAGTAAACAGTTTAGCCTATAATTTCAGCCATCTATTGACATCATATACTTCCTGCAGAAAATCAGGGATTAAGTGGCTTTGAACCTCCAGCCATTTGTTTGGATATCCAGTTACCAAATTATTATTCCCAATGCTGACTTCACCTCACAAAACTTGATGATTAAAATGAGCTGCTTTCAAGTGTCACATTAAACTGCCCTAACCAAGGCAGTGTCTCTCTTTGCCTTTCAGCTTACCAGTCAGGACAAGACTCCCCAGGTGATCCAGAGGGCCCTGGAGAAGCACAGCCTGGAGGGTGTGAGCTTCCAGGACTTCACCCTCTGTCAGATTCTGCCTCATGAAAAAGGTGAGGGACAGGGAGGCTACACAAAGAGAATGCTCACACAGAGAGCGTGAACAAGGTTCCACCTTGTATTTCTGCTTCTGGTTTCAAAGGTGTGACCAAAGAAATTGATGGTAATTTAATTATTATTTTTCACAGCTGTGTGCTTCATAATGAATATTGTATTAATGTCGCGTTTCTCATCGTCTCAGAGCTGCGAATTCCAGACAAAGCCAATGTGTTCTATGCCATGTGCACCTCGGCCAACTACGATTTCATCCTGCGCCAGAAGTGGAGGAGCCACCTGAAACCACCGGGATATGGGTGTGGATCGGGGGCGGAGGTTGGGTGGCATCACCCCAAGTGACAGCGCCCTCTCTGGTGCGGAGGAATTCCTGCAAGAACGTGGAAGAGACTGGCTCAGAAAAGCTACAGAACACATCATACTTATGCACCAACTAGGGGTGTGCATGTTTCTACATTTTCTAGCTTAGAATGATAACGACTGTAACAAAACAATGAACGGAATAACTTTCAAATGTCTAAAAAGAATGACACGCTACTAGAAACTTGCAAGCCTTTACAGTGGTTTTATATTATGACGTGCAAGACGAGTCAAAGCACATCGCACACTTGAAGTTCATCCCGAAGGACACATTTTATTTATTTAGCAGGAATTTACCTTGTAAATAATTGAATGAAGAAGCACTTTATGAAGAACATATGTACATGGATGCGAGTCTGAGGATGGGGAGTGATGAAACTTCCATTGGACGTCTCAGGAGGCAACTGGAACTGAGTGATTTTCATAGACTCAATAGACCCCCCACTAACTTGAACACTATTTATTTATATCTCCTTAGTTGTGTCAGAGCCACTTGCTGTGGATACATCTACGATAAATGCACTCTAAATGGTGAACGCGGTACTTATGAAGGTTTTGTTTTTGTCATTTTCGTTGTTCAGGTAACAATGTGGTTACTAGCTGAAGAGTATTTGGAGAAATGCGTATGCTGTGTTTGAGGAATGACATTCACAATCCACGCACAGCTCTATTCAGCCTCCCTGCTGGTGCGAAGAACGAGCTCAAGTAAAAATGCCGCAGGCAAGGAATTTATTTAAAAAAAAGGAAAAAAAAACCAGAAATGTAGCGATGCAGTATTGTTTTCCAAGCTGGAATGCGGATGTGCATTCTGAGAATGCCAAAGGCGGGATCTGAGCGTCCTGTAGTCGAGGGTGGTGGTAGTGGCGAAGGAGATGGAGAGTTGCCGCCAAACTGGATGAGCAACATTTCGCTCAAGCAGAAGGTCACTACGTGGGGATCAGCAGATGCTGTGTAACATGAAAGATTCCAGTGGGGCAACAGTTATCATTCCCACCATCAAGAGGAGTTTCTGTCAGGGTGTTGCATTTCAGTGTTAGTGAGTGTGAGAAATGTATAGTTTTAGTTTTTCCACAGTGCTGGAGTCCTTCTTCCTGTCTTTGAAGTAACCACGACTATAAGCGAACAGTGTTTTTACACCTCTTTCCTGGTGGTACTGTTATAACCACGGATCTGCGTATTAAAAGGGCAGAGAAATGCATCTGTTGGAGTGTCATTTTTCTGCAATTCCAGATTGGCGTTTCCGAACAAGGCTTTGCACAGCTGGGCTGGTGAACATTGCTCATTCGGTATTCACTGGTTGCTGTCCCACACACAGCAGTGCGGTCTTAAGTCCCAGTAGATTTCACTTTGCCTTCGTTTGTTGTCCATTGTGTCTAGTCCCACTAGTTTCTGTAAGATATGAAGTAATGACACTGCTTTAATGAGCTCACGTAGAAGATCCGGTAGGAATACTGTACTCAGTCAAATACGGTTCCATGGTGATGCGCAGTACAAAGGTGTCCAGAAGAGATGCTTGAAGTGAAGTGTTTTCCAACCAGAATGTGTCTTAGGAATGTGCTTGTGACGGATACAGTTTGTCTGTCGTTTAGCTCAGCTGGTATTCGAGTCAAGCTTTGAGCGGGGTACTTTGGCTTTGTTAACTGTGTTAAATTTCTATGCTACTGAGCCTCGAACAGGGCCACGGAAATACGTCTCCAGTGTTTCCATTCTTTTTTTTTGGTTTATGTCTAATTACCTTTGTAGTCTTATATAACCACATGAGGCATTAAGTGTCATTGTTTTTAAAATATTTAATGTAAGTGGCAAATAAAAGAATATGTTGATTCCAGAAGTTTTTCTTCCGTATTATTTCACTGATTTACCAAAAAAAATAAAAATAAAATAAAATTCTGCTCACTCACTCACCCACCCACCATTATAAGCTGTATGTTTAAGTCATGGTTGCAGTGGTCCGGAGCCTATCCCAAAAGCACAGGGCACAGCTAGTCAGTACATCTTGGATGAGATGCCAGTCTCTCACGAAATAAGAAATAGTTCAGTACATTTAGCATTACCTGAAATAGCAGCTGCAAAAGGTTTTTTTTTTCTCCTTTTTTCTTTCTACATTTGTAGTGGAAACCATTTGCACCTTTTGAGCTTGCAATGCAGAAAAAAAATGGGCTTGATTTACTTATAAGCCCAAAGTCACACAGAAACACACAGTGGCTGGGACTGCTAGTCCCAAGTGGGCTCGTGGCAAACCAGAGTCTAACCCGGCAGCACAGGAGGAGGAGGGAACACACCTAGTCCATCGCAGGGCACCCCAAGCAGGACTCGAATCCCAGGCCCACCAGAGAGCGGGACCCAGCCAAACCTGCTGCACCACCACAAACCCCCCAAAAGTCACCTTTACCACTAATTGAAAATCAACAAAAGCTTAACACAGATGGCAGTCCATTTATTAACGGGTTGGATTTTGTTAAAACAGATAAATCTAGAATAAATTTAAAAAAAACCTACTACATTTATTAAAATTTACTGCCGACTTAAGATTTGCATGTGTTTCCCTGCCCACTTACACTCAGACAGACAAGTTTTAGAAAGCTTTAAAGGGAAGAAAATGCTATTAAAAAAAGAAAGAATTTTTTGGAAACTGTCTTCAAAAAAGTGTAAACTGAATATTCGTAACACTAGGAACCAGTTTTTATCCCGCCATAACTCACTGAGACACCCAGGCCGTAGTGGAAAAAAAAAAAAAATTCATCTTTCAACAGCACAATCATTATTACAAACATATGGAACCCCCATTTGCAAAAAGGAGTTTCAATAAATACAGTCTGCTTAATATATCACTGATAGAGAATTAAGAAGAGAGCAGCATAACGAGAGGTTCCTGCACTTTACCTTGACCCATGATGGCTACGTGAGAGCACAGCTCTGCCCCCCAGTGGCCGGTGGGTACAACTGCAGGTGTTACACACAAACAAACGAAGGCCTGTTTGCAGCAACGGTGCAACTGTTTGAAGCAACGGTTTGGAGAAGTTACGTTTACCTTATAATGCCCCCCAAGCAACTTACAGTGTCATAGTACTTATAATTACTGACATTTAAATAGCTGAGTAACACTACTGGAGCAATTTTGGGTAAACACCTTGCCCAAAGGTAGCACAGCCAAAGATGGGAATGAAACCCGTGACCTTTTGGTTCAAAGGTAGCTGCTCTAATCACGGATGGCAACAACCAATGTTACCCCTTTTACCCTCTAAATAAATTAGACAGTTACCCCTCTTACACCCTAAATTAAAGCTTGACATGTAAGGTGTGGCTACTGTGACCCTGCATTAGGACAGGCAGTTATCGAGAATCAATCAATCAACCAATCAATCAATCAATCAATCAATCAATCAACAGCTGTTTCTGAGAAGTGGCACGGAATAGCAGTAGATGTGGAGTAAATTATGAACACTTACAACATCTGGTCTGTAGGTGTCGCCACAGCTCTGAAACAGAGACACGTGTGAGGCGCGTCGGACCGGTCCTCTACACGTCAGAACTGGGCGGCTGTGATGCGTGGCGCTGTGGTGCAGCGGCCACTAGATGGCAGTAGATCGCTTTTTACGACCGAATGAAACGTTTCGATAACCGCTTAATCAGATCGCTTCGGACGCTGTTGCGTTCGGGAACGTGGTATAAACGCTTTATTTCTCATAAACAGGGCGGTGCGCACGAGCAAACGCATTGCGCATCGACCCATTTTGGTGCCATTCCTGGTTTTTGTTCTCGCTGCATTGCCTTTCCGCTCGTTTTCACACCTTTTCTTGGGCAGGAGATGAAAGAAAAAACATATTATTCATTTAGCTGACACGTTTTCTCCAAAGCAACTTACAGTGTTAGGTTATAATTATTTACCCATTTATACAGCTGGGTAATTTTACTGCAGCGGTTTAGGGGAAGTACCTCGCTCAAGAGTACAGCCGGAGGTGAAGCTCCAACCTGTGACTTTGGGGTCCACAGGTAGCAACTCTACTACACTACCAACTGCTTGATTATCCTCACTTGAATACTTTTCTCTGAACAGCACATTCCCATGCTTTCAGCACTGCTTTCGTGACACCAGAACTTTGGATGGTAGGAGATCCTGAGCAGGTAACAAAGGTAGATACACCAGACTTGGGCCTCACCTACTGTATGTACTGTATTCCATCCAAAAGAAAGACACGTATTTGTTTGTCTCTCAGCCATGAGATTGTCCCCCCGAGATAAAAGTCGCCATCCAGCACAACGGAAGAAGTGTCCTTGGGCCGAGAGCATTTTATCCTTGGGGAGTCGCCGATACCTTTCGCTGGATGCCAGTGTTCCAATAGACGTTCATCATGAATGCTGTCCAAGAATCCTTCTTTGCCCCATCGGAGCCCAAAGCCGTACGTGCTGCAAAGGTGATCATGACAGGTGATGTGATGCAAGCTGCTAGTGTAGTAGTTAGAGCTGCTGCCTTCGGACCCAAAGGCTGCAGGTTTGCTCCCCACCTCTGGCTGTAGTACCCTTGAGGAAGGTACCTACCCAAAGTTGCTCTGGGAAAATTACCCAGCTGTATAAATGGGCAAATAGTTGTTGATAGATTAACATTGTAAGCTGCTGTGGAGAAAAGCGTGAGCTAAATGAATAAAGGTAAGTTTGTGGTGCTTGAGGACATCAAGAGAAAAGTGGATCTGAAAGAGATGCATTCTGAGAACTTTCTGAATATCGAGATGGACTCAGCAGTCCTGAGGCAGAGAGGGAGTGCATTCCAAGAAAATGTTGTTTGTTTTTTCACCCCTTATGCGTGGGACCACCATGGGGCCAGAAGGAGAGGACCTAAACAGTCTGGTTGGGGTGTAGCGAGTGATCAGGTCCTGTAGGTGCCGGTCGAGCAGATCTGTTGATGGTCTTGTAGGCCGTAACCAGAGTCTTGAAATTGATGAAGGAAGGTAAAGGAAACATACACAAGGCTTCTGTAGGGCAGATGTAATACTATAGTACAGATGTGGACATTGCTGAGCTGGGAATTTTCTTTCCTCGCTTGTCTCGCATGTATTTCACTTCAGGACTGAAATTGAGATTAATGTGAAGGGTGTGCAGTAACAGTGACAGCATGTAGTACATGTACTGTGTGTGTTTTTCATGTTTCGTTGCTCAAATCAGAGACCAATGTATCAATCTATTTCATTTAAATTCAATATCTTTTATATACAGGGCCCTTACTGATTTTTATAACGCGTTCCATAATGGTTGGGGGAAATACGATAAAGACGGCATTGATCAAGAAGTGCCACAAAGACGCACGCACAGACACATAGAGCCATATACACACACATTAATACAAATGATATATGTGGTTCATGTGACATAGAGAAAAGATGAGGAGCTAATGCCATGTCCAGTCAGAGCTATGAGTAAACCTTGTGAAATGTGTGTCAGATAAACAGGATCTCTGCCTACTAACCTCAATGTAGACGTGTCACCAACGTTCATCATGTGTGCCATTTGCATGTTTTTTCAGATGTTGTCCGTACCAGATAAACAAGCTGCTCGGCTCTCTGAGACAAAAGAGGTAGAGCTGGACACGCGAACCTGGACAAGTCCCGTAATTCGTCCTTACGTTTGTTCGTTTATCCGATGCTTTCGGAGTTCTTTGCCCATTTATGCAGCAGGGTGACTTCAAGCCAGTATCTGGTCTAAGAGTATTATAGCGGGAGGTGGGATGTAGACCTGCCATTTCTGCGTTCAGAGTCACTAACCGCTACGCCACCTGGTGGCCCTAACCAGCTCTGTAGGATCCACAGTGGTAAAGAGAAAGTCCCATCCAAGGGCAGTATGAGGGTGCGCATCGTGTTTAATGGACCGGGGTGGTCCACTCCCAGGATGGCGGGGCTCAGGAGATGGTGGAGGGTGGTCTGCTGATCTCACGCAAGGATCCTGTCTCAGACAACAGCGGTTTTGTTTAGATGTGAAATCCAGCATCATGACAGCGCGCTACAGTAAAAGGGCAGGCGAAAAGTGTCCGGGCGCGAGCCCTCTCAACTTTCTATTTGGTGAACAAATGAGACCAATTCACGACTAGTCAGCGTGAATGTGTTCCGTCCGTACCGCCCGATGCGCGGGATCCGTAGACGTTTCCCCGTCTTTGCCGACCGAACAAAAGCGGCGCGTGGCCCGGTTCAGGACCGTGTGGATTCACTGCTAACTGAAGGTCAGCTTGTTGTCAGCGTGGGCCTTGGAGCTCTGCGACCGACATGCTAATTACTGACGTGACAAACCCAGCTTTTGTTCTCTTGCAGCAAAATGCGTCACCAGCCTGCTTCTGGGCCATTGAGCCATGTAGCCTGCTCATTTTTCATATTCATATCCTACACATTACTCATCTTTACAGTTGGGTATATTACCGGGTCAGGTTCCCTATTTGAGGTTAGCAAAGCGGGGCCCCTTCCGGCACTTGACCCCATATCTTTCTGGCCGCAAGCGTGCTTCCTCACGTTTCGCTACCTTGAGCCCCGCTGGCTGCTGGGATCTTCAGGAAGCTGATGATCTGAGCCCTGAGCCGAGAGCTGAAAGACAGGCTTCTCGGCAAGCTTTAGCCGAAAGCGACGTTCCAGACAACGTAAGTCCAGCAGCGCGAGCGGCTCGTGACGATTCCTTCTGTGCGTCCTGGCTGTTGACGGCAGCAGAACCACGTTGCGAAGGTGAAAGGTGCTGTTGCTCCCTCCGGTGCGGTTCCTCCGGGTTGCCGGTGACGCAGAGCTGGTGCTTTGGGTGCGTAGGAGGAGGACCGACCTCTTCGGGTCTGCCCGGAACCACTGCCCAGCAATGCAGGGAAGAAGAGAGGAGGGAGCCGAAGGAGCACCAGGCCGGGGGTAGGGTCTCGGATGAAGCGGGAACGACCGCTACGGACGACCGTCCCGGAAACGACCCCCCGGCACACCGACGCCAGCCAGTCACCGGATCTCCCACATGACTGCTGCGGAGAGGCCCTAAATCATAATGATACCTTGTTCCCCCGAAGATAAACGGCTCTACGTCTATCGCTCCTCCTTTCTCTTTAGTATGACTCAGACCGCTTTCATGAAACGGTTGCAACTGAGCATATTATCCAGCGAACGCATGAATGCAAACACACAGACGGAGACTTGGGTTCGCGAAATCGCAGTGGGAAAGGAGGCAGGATAGAGGTACGAACGGCAGCACGTATTAATCAGAGGGTGACTCACGACGCCGGGTTTAGCTGATAAAGGGAGGCGAATCGGAGCGATGAGTCAGAGCAGACGCCGCGATGAAGGCGTGAGCGAATCCAGGAACAGCTGACTGACTGCACTGGTGTGCACAGGGCGGGCATGGATGGGCGTGTGTGTGTGTGTGTGTGTGTGTGTGTGTGTGTGTGTGTGTGAGACAGTGCGTGTCAGTATGACCAGTGTACATTTTGTCTGCAGTGGCTAATATGGGCACTCCCCAGAGCCACAGACAGGTGGATCAGCCAGGGCACACGGTGTACAGATACTTTTCTGACCACTCTGGCTGTAAACACACTGCTCTGTATCTACACCCTGACAGCCGCACCTCAAACAGTGATGCAATATATCACACAAGTGTCACATATTCACAGTGCGTTTATAGACTAATGCAAATGCATCCAGCTGAGAATAAATAATATTATAGCACAGGCCATGAGTATTTGCCATATGTTTTAGGTCATTTTGGAAGATATGAAAGGGGGGGGGTGTGGTGGCGCAGTGGGTTGGACCAGGTCCTGCTCTCTGGTGGGTCTAGGGTTCGAATCTTGCTTGGGATGCCTTGCGATGGACTGGCGTCCCATCCTGGGTGTGTCCCCTCCCCCTCCAGCCCTCTGCCCTGTGTTGATGGGTTAGGCTCCGGCTCCCCGCGACCCCCGAATGGGACAAGTGACTCAGACAATGTGTGTGTCTGTGTGTGTGGGAGATATAAACGATTCAAATTGAGGGACAGCGCAGTGGGGCAAGTGGGCAGTGCAGGTTTGCATGTGAATTCAAATCCAGCTCGGTCTGTGATAAGTTTGCATGCCCTTCCCATATTAATGCGTATCCCATAATAACGCTCCCTCCCGCAGTCCAACGCATTGTGTTGCAGGCAAACTGATGACTCCAGCTTGCCCCGGAGCGTGTGATTGCCCCGTGGGCTCCGGACCACGGAAACTCTGCCTCGCACGGGCCGTTATTAATAATGGACGGATGGATGATTTTCAATTCAGTTTGTTTTCGTAAGGCATCCTTCCTGTCCGTTACCTGTTACCAGAAGGCCCTCGCGGAATGCGAGGGGACACGAACCGAGAAACGTCAGCAATAATGACAAGTGGCAGGAGTGTCAGAGTCACAGATGGAAATGCAAGCCATTAACGGTACGGGGGGCTGCCGAGGACAGCAAAAAAATCTTAATGTTAGAACAGGATAAAACTGGCGTCTTGGATCCAGGACCCAAAGCCCTTCGGGGATGTGCCGATGTCGCAGAGGGTAGAGGCAGGACGGAAACAGCAGCACACGGACGGGGAGGGGTCGTGACCTCAGCCCTGGCGTCCGCTGCGGCTCTGTAGCCCTCCGAACCGCGTGCCGTCGGCCCGGCCTCAAAGCTCGTGCGATGTGTCACACGGGAGGCGCTCTTTATCAGATGAGCGCGTTGGATACTCCCCAGGCCCGCTGAAGCGCAGCGGGCCACTTCCTCTGCATAAAGGCCAGAGAAGGTCTCGACCTGGAGTTTCCTCTGTAAACACGAGATTAAAATAAGATATACGGAAAGGTGGCTCTCGCTGCTGTTACACCCTGGGGGTTTTAGTCGTCGGCTTTTATAGAAAACGTGGCCATCTCCTTTGCAAATATCATACCGCAGCCCTTCTGGTTCCTGCTGTTATCTGACTCCGCATGTGAAGACGTGTGGTTAAGAGAAGCTGCCTTACCTGTTTTTACCCGGCCACGTACCTCTGCATTGGTTTGAGATTCGTACCTTTCTCACGGCTGCAGCAGGTACCTTTGTTATGTTTATGGTTGGGTGTTTTATTAGAAAAGGGGTTGCGGTGGCGCTGCGGCGGAGGGGGTTTGGCCGGGTCCTGCTCTCCGGCGGGTCTGGGGTTCGAGTCCCGCTTGGGGTGCCTTGTGATGGACTGGTGTCCCATCATGGGTGTGTCCCCTCCCCCTCCAGCCCTGTGTCCTGTGCTGCCAGGTTAGGCTCTGGTTCGCCACGACCCCGCTTGGGATAAGCGGTTTCCGTGTGTGTGTGTATTATTAGATCAGTTCGGGGAAAGCTTGTGTGCATGTGACTGGGGTAGAAGGTATGAACTTGTGCATCGCTGTGTGAGGCGTGGTGGCGCTCGGTGTGTGAATGCTGATGAGAAAAGAGGCGACGGTGCCGCTGCGTTTACAGTCAGAAGGGTGGTCAGAGCTGTAGACGTACCCCGTGTGCCAACACTGAGCTCCCTTTCTGTCTCCGAGAAGTGAAAATGCACTCAATAAGTCTGGTCACCCACACACACACACACACACATTGTTTGAAACCGCTTGTCCCAAGTGGGGTCACGGTGAACCGGAGCCTAACCCGGCAACACGGGGCGCAAGGGACACACCCCGGACGGGACGCCAGTCCATCACAAGGCACCCCAAGACTCGAACCCCAGATCCACCGGAGAGCAGGACCCGGTCAAACTCGCTGCGCCCACACCCCCTCACTGAATAAGTCTCTAATGCTCAAATAAGATATTACATACTATGGGTAATATGAGAAAAATGTCATTTTTCTGTAATTTGTATATTATTTTTATCGAACCACAGCGGTTTTTGTATGTTTCCAGAGGACGTTTCCGTCAAGAATGACTGTAAACCCGTACGAAAGGACATTACAGAGGCACCCCCACGCAGACAAAGTGTCGTTTCGAAGCTCTTTCGGCGTTTTAAAGAAAAGCCAAATGTCTTTTGTTTGTTATCCGCTACCGGCGAGACGGAGTCGCGAATAATTTCTCACATTAAATTAGGAAAACCTTGAGAAAAGACAGCAAAGAAACAGGGAGGCGTGTGTATATATGTGTGCCTGCATATCTGTGTACGTGTACGCATGTGCGTCTCTCCAAGTACGTCTCTGTGTGTCTGGGGGGGGGGGGCGGCGGCACGCTTTCTCCCCACACGTGAAGGCCACACTCCGTGCACCCAGCCTTCACGTGGCCCCTCGCTCCCTCCCTCCTCCTCCCTGCAGCTCCCTGACACTCCCCCCGCTGTGCGGCGAGGCCTCCCATCCCTCCGCTACTGCCACCACACACACACACACACACACACACACACAACTCCCTCTTCCTGGAAAAAACGCCAGTCTGGAACTTCGAGGAATCGTTTTTCTTCCAAGTTTGCACCCTTTTCCCTGAGCTCCTGTTGATTCCCCATCCTGTGATACTGTCGCGTTTACCGGCCGCCCGAAACTCCTCCGGCATTAAATGCGCCGGAGGACCGGTTCGGCTAAACACGCGGGGCGACCTGCTGTTCATGCCCATTGCAGGGGTGTTGCAGTCGATCGCGCCATCGTTGGCCGCTGATCCGGAGTCCGCTGCTCTCTGCTCCGCCGCCCACCGAGCGGAGCGCAGTGCCTCGGAGCGTGCGGCTCCAGGCTTCGGGTCCGCGCAAACATCTCACACGTGGCATCCGCACACACCCGAGGCTGACCGCTCGCCGCCTGCATTAACGCCTTCGCTTCGATTCGTATCTGCGAACGGCACTCTGCTGCTTCTGATAATACTCGAAATGGGGAATTCGAAAAGCGATATTTCGGTCCCCGTCAGAGACTGTAAAGGTCATTGCCGATGTTATCATGCGGGCCGACATGCAGCCTTGCGCTGTAGGCAGGGCGAGGCTGCGTGAAGGTTACGGCGCTGGTATCTACCCCTTTGTCTGGCTTGTCTTCGAGAATTCGGAACAGGTAACGTATCGGAGCAGTTCCTCTCCACTTCTGTCCCGTTCCGTTAGCGTCCTCAGGAGTTACATGCTGAGACCTCCCTGGATGGTGCCGTCGGTCCCGCCTTCCACCCCCTCCTCCTTGCCTGTCTGTGAGGCTAACTGGCAAAAGCGGCATCCTGAGAAAAATCATCCTCAAAATGTTGATGTCAAACATTAAACTCTGTTTGCAGCAAATTACTAATTTACACTGTTACTACTGCAGCCCCTGGGTAAGGCTGACAGTAACATCACGAGCAGTCCACCCATCAGTTGTCAATAACTGCCTAACGCTAATGCAGGGTTGTGGTGGTTCAGAGCCTATCCTGAAACCAGGGTGAGCCAGAGTACACCATGAGTGGGATGCCAGTCCACAGAAAGGCAGTCGCACTCGTTCATTCACTCACGCATACAAACAGAAAGAGAAATTTAAGTTCGCCAGTTCACCTGAAACTGACGTCTGTGGCACGTGGAAGGAAGCCCCTATAAACATGCATGCTCTACGTAGACCGAGCCGGATTTGAACTCACATCCAAAACCCCAGCTCTGCATCTGTAAGGCCCCAGCGCTACCCGCCGCACCACTGCGGTGCCCTTTAATGCAAGCTATATATTTCCGACGTGGCCTGTGGATTGTGTGAGGAAACCAGAGCATCCAGAGGACACCCACAAGAGCACAGGGCGGATGTGGAAACCAACTTTCAAACCCACATCTAACCCACAGCCCAGGAACTGCGAGGTATCAGCTGAATCGTGAGTAACTGTGTGGGCCGGTAAATATTCGAATTAGCACAAAAAACATCAATGACCTGCTGTAAAAAGAGTCTAGAATTCCCTTTTCACTTGGCAAGTCGTTCTGAAAGCAAAACGCTCTCAGACTCCTTATTAATTGCTTTAAATTCATGCGGCATTTGGTGTTTCCAATATTTATTCCACTATGTGCGTGTGTGTGTGTGTGTGTGTGTGTGTGCATGTATAAGCACTGTTTCACTCTGTTGCTTTGAGAGATGTCAAGTTGCCCAGAATGAGAACGAACAAGAAGGCCAAGATAGAAGGTCCACAACTTCTGCTGAGCGTTTCCAAACAAGCGGTCAGCAGGCTGGACAGAGCTTGAGCGGGAAAGCCGTTGACGAGCCGTCCAGAGCGCGACCGAACAAAGCCGTCAACGAGCCGGACGAAACGCACCGAGAACGCGGTCGACGAGCCGGCCGGACGGAGGCGGTAAAGCGGAGCTGGCGGAGATCCCGGCTGAGCGCGGCCACGGAGGGCGGCGAATGGGCTCCAGCAACCCCACCGCTCCGTGTGAGCGCCCGGTCACATGGCCCCCGTCCAACAGCCAAGGTGCGGAGATTATCCAGGAGGGCTGCTCAGGGTGTGCGCACCCTCCTCTCTGCTCTCTGCAGTGATTTAAGTGCTGCTGTTTCTGTCAGTTACAGTTACCGCGTTCCTCCTGCCACGTGCCGCCCCGCCCTCATCTCAGTGCTTCTGGCGATGGCGCTACTTGCGCTGTGATATTTCACAGCGGGAAGTTAAGACAGATGACCGCAGAACTCCAACACAACGCCCGATGTGAGAGTGAGCGCGCGCGTGTGTGTGTGTGTGTGTGAGAGATTCTGGGACTGCTAGTCTGCTAGGGAGAAAGACAGAGGCGTGTGTATACGCAGCTTTCTCCTGCTTCTGCACGCATCTCCTCCCATACAGCTTAGCTTAAATTATTTCTTTTTTTTGCAAGGTGTCTCGCATTGAATAGGGGGTGCGATGGCGCAGCGGGTTGGACCGGGTCCTGCTCTCCGGTGGGTCTGGGGTTCGAGTCCCGCTTGGGCTGCCTTGCGATGGACTGGCGTCCCGTCCGGGGTGTGTCCCCTTCCCCTCCGGCCTTATGCCCTGTGTTGCTGGGTTAGGCTCCGGTTCACCGCAACCCACCTTGGGACAAGCGGTTTCAGAAGATGTGTGTGTCACACTGACTGGGCAGCAGCTTGTCAAGAGTTGTTTAAAGTGTAAATTTGGACAGTTTGTGGCTTTCGTCAAGGGGGTTTTCCTGCCAAACAGTCGTGGAGTCTCTCCTCTTTCGTCGTTTGTCTAGAAAGTACCTTCAGAGTACATGATGAAATGCGGCCGCTCGCGCCGTGCTCTCGGCAAGCCGGACTCCGGCGAGCAGATGGGGTCGCTAACACAAATCTAGGAGATAATCGGGCTGCGGGTTCCGCCGGCACATGTTCCTCAGCATGAGCCGGGCGTTGTAGACAAGACCGCTGACTTCACGCTGCTTTCCATCTTCAGCGGGAGCCTGGGCCGTTCTCTCCTCTCCGTCTCCGCTTCGTTGCGAACTGAACGAGAGCCGACCGACGGTTTAGTGTCGCGGTGCGGAAAGTCATTTTTTGTGCTCGTATTTTAACGATGTTGCGTGTGCGAATGTGTATTTGGATATTGCTCTGAACGAACCAGCTGTCAATGGACCGAATTTTTCTCAGCTTGCCTCTCGGTGGATATCAGCATCAGTTCTGTCTCACAGATGCACCTGTACCGACTACTGTTTGCGTGTATGTACAGTGTTGTGCAAAAGTCTTGGGCACTTGGATGTTTCACAAAAACATTGGTTTTAGATGGATATTTAATATCTCCTGCATTAGTGTCAACGGGAAAGAGCATATTTTAGATTTCCAAGCATTCCTTTTGCAAAAAGTTACAGTATTACAGTAAGGGTTTTGTATGTCGTTAAAGAAGGATCACACACACACACACACACACACACACACACACACAGTCTGAAACCGCTTGTCCCAAGTGGGGTGGCGGCAAACCGGAGCCCAACCCAGCAACACAGGGCGCAGGGCTGAAGGGGGAGGGGACACACCCAGGACGTGACGCCAGTCCATCACAAGGCACCCCAAGCAGAACTCGAACCCCAGACCCGCCAGAGAGAGGGACCCGGCCAAACCAGCCACGACCCCGCATTGCACCCCCCTACATATATAATATATAATACATATTTATATGATATAATACCTAATAATATATGTTAATAATTTATATAATACATAATATAATACATATTTATTATACCATATATATATACGTATTACAAGTAAATAGACAGTGCTGCTTGAAAGTATGTGAAGCCTTTGCGTCCTTTAGTTTTACCGCAAAACGTTTATTTAATGAGAAGCAGCGTTTCTCAGGACATAGCAAGTGTGTAATCACAATTTCCGTATGTTGCTTTAGAGGAAATGATGCGTCTTGCGGAAAGACGCAAGTAGTGCAGGTGCAAAAATAAGTGAAGCCCAATCGTATCGGTTAAACCAAGTAGGTTAAGTAGAATCAGGTGTGCAGATCATAATAACTTGTCCACAGGATTCATATAAATTTTAAGCAACTAACATGATAATAAGGAGCACGGCCCCCGGGTGTGGGGTGAAGGTGTCATTGTTTTCTACACCTTGTGCTCCTAAATTGCAATTATGTTTAGATTTGGTCACTGGGAAGGCCATAAAAGGAATTTCACTTGGTAGTTGGTATTTATCTTAATGCGATTAACCTGTATGCCTTCTTTTGTGACTTTGTTTTACTTACTAAAGATCTTGAGTTGCGTTTCTGTTGCTCTCCGTTTCCAATATTTTGCCCGGCGCCACGTTTGAGAATGATTAGAGAAAAAAAGGGATGTGCTCCTATCCATAAATAAGGGTTTGTAGATTCAAATAATATACACACACACACTTTCTGAACCGCTTGTCCCATAAGGGGTTGCGGGGAACCAGAGCCTACCCGGCAACACAGGGCGTAAGGCCGGAGGGACACACCCAGGACAGGACGCCAGTCCGTCGCAAGGCACCCCAAGCGGGACTTGAACCCCAGACCCACCGGAGAGCAGGACCTGGTCCAACCCACTGCGCCACCGCACCCCCCCTTTTACAAACATATATTAGAAAAATGTATTTTTGGAACCTCTGTAGTGCTGCGATGGTAGGAAATTCTGGACTTCTCTACTTATCAAATTTCTTCTAAAAGTCCTAACTTGCCTGGTATGACTGATTCAGTGGGATGGAAACATGGAGCCACACACACACACACACACACACACACACACCATCTGAAACCACTTGTCCCGTACAGGGTCATGGGTAGCTGGAGCCTAACCCAGCAACATAGGGCATAAGGCTGGATGGGGAGGGGATGCACCCAGGACAGGACACCAGTCCATCACAAGGCACCCCAAGTGGAACTCGAACCCCAGACACAGGAGAGCTGGACCTGCTCCAACCCACTGTGCCACCATACCCCCTTAACATAGAGCCATTAAAACACTATTTATGAGATAAATACGTACTTCAACGTGCAAAACTTTTTCAACAAGTGATGTGTGGTGTACCACTCAAAACAACAGCATTATAATAATAACAATATTAAATCTGCTTACATTTACATGCATGGCATATTTACAGCATGTGCATTCAAAATTGAAATAACTGAGAATATATATTTTACAAGTGAGCACAACATAATCAGTGTTTTCTACGAAATCTCATTTTACTTTGTCTAAAAGTGTATTCACTGTGTTGTCAGAAATATGTTGCTTCTACAGCCATGCAATAAGAATTAAATTTTCATCAACTTTTATTAAAAGTGAAATAAAAGAGTTTCCATTAGCCTACAAATCATACCCCCTATCAACCCATTCAGGCCATTGTTTTATAACTTCAAGGCCACATTTTTTTTCTAAATACTTCAGATTACTTTATTATTTTATTACAGCCATGCTGGTTAACAATACCAGCCTTCATAAAATTTGCATAGAATGTCGGAAAAAAATAACAATTTTTTTAGTTTCCGATGAAGAGCTGATGCACCGCATCTGAAGTAACGCCCCCCGCCCCCCACCCCCCGAGTGCAGTAAGTTTGTGTACTGACCACACCCACAATACACTCCTACACAATCAGTGTTTTTCAGTACCGTGTGTGCTTTTCATAAAGCCTCCGTTTGCCAGGCTGTCCCATGCCGAAGGCTCTGTACCAGTGCAAAACATGACCCTGAATCATTACAGTCTGATGACCCTTCATCCTCACTCAGTTCTCACCTCTGATTATGAACTTCTAGGAGACACTTAAATTCCCGCTGGAGCTGTGTATCAGGTAGAGGACACATTCTTCCTGTTCATATCTCCTTCATCCTCTTGCTTCTCATGTTCACATCTCGCTGAGATCACTAATCCGGTAGCCAATTTGGTACCTCGTTCTTCCCTGGTGCCTTCTGGGCCCGGTGAGCCTGTCGGACTGTGACAAAGGGAGGGTGTGACAGGGTGAACCTCGAGTGGCTAAAATGCTTCCTTTGTCCAGCTCCAGCATCGTCCCACAAAAATAAAGCCCCGAAGTCTGGCTGTCACCGAAGCCAAAAATCAGGCCTGTTAGCATTCTGTCACCGCAGCCCCCCTGGCCAAGACTCGGCCAGAAACAACTCCTGGGGCCCGGACAGTGGCCCCGGCCAACTCCAGCAGAACTGGCAACATTTGAAGGACAGGGGACTGGTCTATAGCTGCCTGAGCTACTGCTGGTAGAACAACTGCCTTTGGACCCAAAGGTTGTAGCTTTGAGCCTCACCTCTTACCCTGAATTGCTCCAGTAAAATTACCCAACTGTATAAGTGGGTAAATAATCGTAACCTCAACATTCTAAGTTGCTTTGGAGAAAAGCATCAGCTAAATGAATAAACGTAAATGAGCAGGTGGGCCAGCAATATTCCATATGTCCTCTACACAAGGACTTCTGCACACCCAAGAAAAATGCAGTCTTTCAGAACTCCAGATTGCCTTCATAAACACAGTTGTATTAAATCAAAGCTGCAGACTCTTCTCACAGCCAACCTAAAAATGCCACGGAAATAGCTTACCCAGCAACATCCATGCTGCACACCGCGGCCTTCTCGCTATGCGCTATGAATTTAATGGTGTGTACCGTCACTTCCAAGATACACACTGAGACTTTCATCGCATATAATATGACTTGCCTGGTACATACTGTGGCTTGGACCTTGTACACTTTAGGGGAGACGAGCTCTGGTGAATTAGATCACAGCAGCTCCTGACTGTGAGCCACCAGACCTGCTGCGCTGACAAACCGTGGCCAACAACACAACTTATGCGTTGTTTTTATTTCTGCAGTGTTCATCACAGGGAATGAATCATTTGTGCCAAGAGGAGCCTCAGCTGAGAATAAAGCCCAAACGTAACTTCATACCTTAGCATGGCAAGCCTGTCCTGGAGTTTACAGCACAAACCTTTTCTCCACATCGTGAGCCTACGTGATATCGGTCCAGATCTCTGCACTCATCATAGCAGGACAGTAGGGGGCGTAGTGCTTAGAACTGCTGCCTTGCACTCCAAGCACATAGAGTCAAACTGCTCATGCTGTAGTTCCCTTCTTCATGGTGTTTACATGATCTGATGCGGTCAACATTACCCAGCTGTATAAATGTGTAAATCATTCAAAGTTTGATGAAGCTGTTTGAAAATGTAGTATCAGCTAAACAAATATAAAGTACTGGTTTGTACTCAAGTCCAGGTTTGAACCTGAATCACCCTCCAGGAGCCGAATGACAGGCTGAGACCAATTCGCAGTTCCCAGATCTCGTTCCACGTCCCTGAACGCAGACACGATTCCCAATATCTCTGACTCGGTACAGGTTTCCGTCCGTTCGGCGTTTTCCCGCCACGTTCATTTTAAAATGATGGTAAATGAGGCAGCGATTGATGTAATTCAGAGGAAGGCAAAGTGTTTGAAAAGAGAATTCCTAAATTTGGGACAGGGCTTTCTTTCCCTCCTCAGTCTTTGAGTGCAGCTTTATATGGTCAGGATTCTTGGGAAGAGGGGAGCGGCGGCGGGGTGGGTACGAGAGCAGGGCCACAACCTGGAACTGCGATGACCTACTTCGACCAAGCCCCTTTCCTCGCGCACGCCCAGTCCGGTGAAGAAGCAGCAGCCGGCTAGCAAGGGTTCACGCCGGGTCGCGGCTGAGAAAACATGTTTGCTGGAGGACGTGGTGTGGAGGGGGGGAGATCGGCACGGAGAAAGGGGAGCTACTGACCTACATTCTGCGCTCCACCCCTTCCCTCCCCCCCCCTCGGCCACTGGAGCCCTGCCCGCTGCCAAGTTGTACCGCACGCCCTGGCCCTCCGCAAAAGCCCATGTGCTTATTTAGCACTTATTGAAAAGTCCCTTTAAAAAGTTATTTACTCAATGAGCTGAGGCTTTCCTCCAAAGCACCTTACAATGTTAAGCTACTTACCGTGATTTACCCATTTATACAGCTGGGCAATTTTTACCGGAGCAATTCAGGATGAGTACCTCGCTCAAAGGTCCTACAGCAGGAGGTGGGATCTGAACCTGACTCCTTCACATGGAAGGCAGATGCGCTACTCACCACACCACCTGAACAGATTATTTTTTATGCCCAATTTCAGCAGGACAGTCAGGACAGATCCAGATGAAGACTTCCGGTGCGCTGAGGTTTTATTTTATTAGGGGACCGCTAGACATTTTACCTCTTTGTTCGCATCCCCGGTTCTCCATTCCTCTCCTCTTAATCATATTCCCTGCTTCTCCCCCTTTCTGGTACCCCAGCTCTGCACAGTTTGAAAAGTGACCTATTTTTTAACCACCAAACGAAAAAGAAAGAAAGGAAAAAAAACACAAGCAGGAGAATCAGGCTTTACAGCAGCTGTAATTCTACTTTGAACCCGGTCTCCCTGACAGTGCGGCTGCCAAATGGGCCGCGCCGAGGGTTTCTCTCGCATTCCTTCACCCCGAGACGCTGGGAACGGAGGCAGCCGGTGCGATGCACTCTGCCCCGAAGCCACTGGCTTTAAACACGCTCAAGAGCAAGCCAACAACGTGCATTTTACAGATGTGCTCGGATGCAGCGGACTCTATGAGAAAGTCGAGAGCAACGCCAATTCGCGGAGAACTCTGTTTGCAGCCCATCTTCGACAGCAGCAGCCGAGGCTCCGTGTTTCCCGCGGTTGCGTTGGATCCTAGGACAACCCGGGCCTAAAACACTCAAAGTAATTGTTCATAATCAGCAGGCTTACATTTATTCATTGAGCTGATGCTTTTCTCCCAAGCAACTTACAATTAGTTATACTAATGGACAATTTTGCTGGAGCAATTGAGGGTAAGTACCTTGCTCAAGGGTACTACAGCCAGAGGTGAGGCTCAAACCTGCAACCCTTGGGTCTAAAGGCAGGTGTTCTAACCACTACACTACAGGCTGCCCCCTGAAGTCTCGATGCTTGTAGCGGCATGACTTTAAATGTGTTGTCATTCAGTACAAATATTGTCGATTTGGGGAATTCATAACTGCGTGGGAGTTCTTTCATAATTATATTGCATTGTTACCGAGGACAGATTTGCGTTCGAATTAAAATACTGTTTCTCCTTTAGCCCTTTCCAAGCAGACGCTGCAAATTGGCCTCAGCTGGTAATTATTTTTCCAGCTGCCAGTATTAATTTGGCCCTGAGAGGGTTAAATCATTCTGTAATCCACTGTGATGGAGTCACACACTGGGTTTGAGTTAAACTGCCGCTGAGACTAAAGGCGCACGAAACAGCCAACGATCAGGATTGCCGAAATGAGCCGGAACAGTCCGGAATTCTTTTGTTTTAATCTGTCAACGTGACTAATTCACGCGCGTTATCATCCGGGGCCTTCCGCCTTCCGCTACGGGACGACAAAATCATTCACGAAATTATCCCTGGATATTTTAACCGCGATGTGTCCAACAATTGACGCTTTCATGTTTTTTTTTTTTTTTTTTAAGAAAAATATCCGGATTTTGCAGGATCTAACAACGACTACGCACGCGTGTGTGTGCGTTCACGCGTTGTTTTCTTACAATTTTTTTTATCTGCTCATCCTTTTTCCTATTGGAAACAGTGCAGCATTTCATTTCGAGGCCTTGCTCTGTGGTTTTCATTCAAGGAAAACTGGACCGAGGAGTCTTGGGCACATGCCTAACATTTTCTCATGGAGCCAAACCCCACATTTCCCTTAAATTGCATGACTGATGCAACAGCAGTCTCGTACGTTCGAGCCCAGTAGTGTTACACAACTGTTTTTTTTTTTTTTTTTTAATCGAACCAGGATCTGTCTCACTTTAACGGGAATGTAATTTGAGAGCGAAAGATAGTGAGCTCTTTGTTTTCTGAGTAGGTGCTCCGTACAGCGCCCAGCCCCTCTGCGCTGCCCCGCCCTGAATGTCTCTGTTCTTGCGCCCCACACAGTGTTTGGGTCTCTCACCTACTTTTAAAGCACCTTGGTTGCGTAACCAGGTTGCCGTATGCTTCGGATGTCCAGCGCCGGCCAGCTATGTCAGGCAGTAAGTGCGACGGACATACCGGTGGCTCTGATGCTTGCGGGTGCCAGGAATATGGGGCGAAGCCCAAGGCCCGGGGGGAAGGAGGAGTTACAGTGCTGGGAAAGCGTGTCGCAACTGTGCCAAGAAATAGAAACGCACTATTGTTAATGGGCAGTGTCCGCATTTTTGCTTAATACTTTGTTTGACAAAATGCAGCACAAAGGTAGATATTCCATGAGGGACAGTTTACGTAACATCAATTATGTGATTTAGCTGAAGGAATCCTGAACCACGATGGGTGTGGTGGTGCACCGGGCTTGGCCTGTGTCTGCTCTCTGGTGGGTCTAGGGTTCGAGACCTGCTTGGGGTGCCTTGCGATGGACTGGCGTCCCGTCCTGGGTGTGTCCCTTCCCCCCTCCAGCCACGTGCCCTGTGTTGCCGGGTTAGGCTCCGGCTTGCCGTGACCCTGCTTGAGACGAGCAGTTTTAGCAAGTGTGTGTGTGTGTGTGTGTGTGTGTGTGTGTGTGTGTGTGAGAGAGAGAGAGAGTGTCTTGAACCATGGTGTTGTCTAAATTTTAGTTATCTAATCAGAAACCAAGTGTAATCAGTGTGATGTATCTCCCCAAGGCAAAGACAAACAACATGATTGTGCTCCAAAAATCCACTATGATTAGATGGCAGAAAATGAAATCTGCAAAATAAACTAACACGGAACTTATGCAGTGTGTTTACATTTATCTTCAGATGTGTTCAACATTAAAATAATACGGCAGCATAAAAGGCACATTTTTGTTATGTGGGATTCTTGAAAACCCGTAACGTATTGTCTACGAACACAGCCGTCCAAAGTAACACAGTTAAGGATTTCCTGGGAAAAATCTTTATTTAGTGACAGTATAAGAAACCAAAAATATAAAAACCAGCTGCAAATCTGATTATGCGGATTGCTTTTTATATCGTAATTTTCCGTAATCATCTGATGATGTTCGTGCCATTATTTCTCAGGTTCGTTTCATCGCCCAGCAAGAAACAAAGCTCTTCGCGCTCGTTTTGACTTATCCGACTCTGCGTCCAGCCACAAATAGCAGGGTGTCGACAACTACGTGCCTCATATCCCCCTCAAAAGTCATGGTAATAATGTCAAGCCTCTTGGAGGACGCAGGTGGCCCCATGTCACCGGCTGGTGGCCTCTCTCACATTCGTCCCGTGGCTCCGACGGAAAGCCAGGTAACCCGAGAGCCCCGTTCTGCCAAGCGTGTCAGCGTTTACTCCGCAGAAGCTGCCCTGTGACGTACATCGCCTTCTCCCTGCGGCCCTGCTCTCCGTTCCACTGCCCCCTCCGCACCCAGTGCCCTATTTTTCCCTTGACCTGTTTTTAAGGAGCTTCCGCATGCTCCGCTTGGGTCCAAAAGGCCACGGAACGAGGAAGAGCAGCCGAGTCCGCCGGGCGCGCCGGCCGTCCTGGAACTTTAAATTCTTCGCCATGGGTGTCGTGGCGACTGGTGGATCGCCGCTGGCCGTGACTCACGCGGGCACCGATGGCCGCGGCTCAGCACGAGCCTGACGAAAGGAGGAGTGCGGGAGGAAGGCGTCCGTTTTCGAAGAGCTTGCTTCGCATGCAGGCCGCGCTCAGGGTGGCGCAGTGCGCCGGGCCCTCGGGCCCCGGTCCTTCAGAGGACATGAACGCAGACCTCTTCCGCTTTCAGGCTGTGCAGAAAACCAGTAATAACCCCTGTCATCCCACTCCCAGAATTCCAGTTGACCGGTTGTGCAAGGTTCATTTCACACTACATTAAATTGTCCAAGTTACTGCTATAATGCAGTACAGCTTTTGTCACTCTTACACGAGATCGTATCCTCATATGCTCAAAAAAAAAAAAAAATACTCCGTATGTCAGTGGTTAACAGCATGTTGCCAAAAATTTGCACTTTAGGTTTTAGGTACAAAAATAAAATAAGAGGAACAACAGTGTTAAGCAGGGCTGTTTTGAAGTACGGCACCCTTAGCCATTCTTGAGAGCTGCTGAAGAACGTTACGCAAGGCTGGAGAAATGCTGGCGGCAGAAGTGACGGGCTCTTTTATTAATAACTGAAATTAACAGCTGCGGCATTAAATTTGGAAGAAGGGTTCAGGACGGACAACTCATAGCGCGGATTCAATTCATACCACGCTCACCTCTCTGGACGGTGGAAAGTGGAAATTATCACCATGTTCCAAACTCCTGCTCGTAGGTCTGAGACAACAGCCAACGGATAATATTGCATAACGGAAGTCACCTTGAACGAAAAGAATCAGCTGAATGCAAATTAAATTTTAACTCGGAAATATTCATTTTGACACATATATTCAGAGAGACTGAGAAGAAGTGATTCTGGTTGAAAGAAGCTGTTGGGAGAATGTGTGTCTGTCAGTGACACAGAGACCGAGTGGGCCATGGGCCATGTGTGTGTGGGTGTGGGTGGGTGTGTGTGCCCATGCCCAACACTGTCTAGCAAGTCTGCGCTTGGGATGATAGGGACTTGAAAATAGGCCACAGTTAGCTCAGGAATGCGAACCGGGGGCTTTGCCGGTACACGGCCCGCCTGCGTGTTACTGCCGCTCCTCTCCTTCCAGCGAACTGCAGGCTCTCCAGGAAAACGGAGGGAGAGGCGAAGCTCTGGATGAGAGGACTGGGAGCACGTTACCAGGCACAGCTCACTCTTAAAACATGACTTCAAACTTTTGCTGCGCAAATACATCGGGGAAGAGGTCATGTTCATAATTCTACCGAAGTGAAATACGTTCGATAGCCTAGCAGATGCCAAGAATTTGTGAAAAACAGAAGGTTATCTGTCTTTCTTCTCTGACTCAGTGATAGGACCCCATTTACTTCCAAAAGCACCGGCTGATGTGACTCACGGTTAAGAAGAACCATCGGGGATCTCCAGCAGCAGGTAGTGGAATGCGTCCGTTGGGTCAGTTTCAAGCACTGCAGACATGGCCTTCGCACACTGCTTGAACAGAATCTCAGAAACTCCACCGTTCAACGAAGACAAAATGAGGACTCAAGCGTAGGATTAGTCTCAAGTTGAACAATTTTATTTTTTTTTGAAGTCCACCCATCTTCACCGCTGACGTTAGTGTCTTTACCTACTTCCCCAAGGGGGGGGGTTTGTGGGTGATGCCACCAACAGCCCCCGACATCATTACTTTGAACAGGACACGTTTTCTCGGAACCAAGGACACACAGCACTGCCGAAAACGTTGCTTTGGAAGGGGACGGGAGATGGGTCATATACACGTCACAGTTAAGAATATAAAGACAAAAATAACAGAAAACTTCAAAATTAAACCGAAACAATAATATTACAAAATAAACCTTACAACACTGTCCGAAGAGAGAAACTTTACATTTATACATGAGGGCCAGTGGCAGGCACCTGAAAAGTGAAACACTCAACATCGACATTGGGAAACAGTTCGATCCAGTGCAGACTCTGGCTTCCAACCCAGACGTGACAAAGAATGGCAAAGCCAACAAAAGGAGGAGGCACCTTTTAGACAGAATAACATTTTTTTCCTTCACAAAAGTGAGCTGTTTTTTTTTTTTTTTTTTTTTTCCCTCGTGTGAATTGTTGGAACCTAATTCGAGCGATTATTCTGGCTACTTGTGATCATTGCATATAAAAAAAACCGAGCTTAGAAATCTTGGGCAGCCGCAACTGGGAGTCAAGCGCCTTGGTTTGTCGAGCTACTTCAGGGTCACCGTTTGCACGTAGCATCAGTGCATGCGTACCGCCTAACTTGAAGCACTTGTTTCTACTGAGGTAGCTTGTATCTTTATCCGAATTTGATGAGAGATTAGATTTCACTCAATTTCACAATTACCGGTACAAATTTGTTGTTCTGGTCGCGAGGCTTGAAGCACAGTTTGTGTGGTCTGAGGTCAAACTAGCTGTTGGGAGCATTAGGCTAACATTTTCATGCAGTAGCAACGTCATTCGGTATGATATTTGTACGCTGATAGCAACTCCCTCTACTTCCGTCTTAGTGCGGTTGCAAATCGTGTTCACGCATAGATTTTTTTTTTTTTTAAAACACTTAAAACGGACGTGTTAAAACCGAACATGCTTGCGGAAGTTCTTCCTTTTGCATCTGCCATTGCGGCAATTACAGAAGCATAAACGCACAGGGATAGATGAACGCACAGTGCAGCTGCATTAGATAGAAAGGCAGGCGGTCTTCAGGAAAGCACTCCCTGACAGCCGTTTCCCAGAATCCCCTGCTGTAAAGGCTCCAGTCTACTTCTGGTCACATGGCAATGGTTTAAAGGGTTAATCTTTTAAACATTTCCCACGTGCACTATGACAACTATTCCTGTCTTGATTTGCATGATTATTTATAGTCGTTCATAATTCCACCATCTGCCAGTCCTCGGAAGTGTCGACCGAACGATCTCGGTACTGCTGGAGCTAATGAGGACTACTCACCAACGTTTACTTTCCAGCAGGGCTGGACCAGCCAAGTGATTTCAGTCTGCCCGAGTCCACGGTGGCGCGGCTGATAAAACCAATCTACTGCTGCGAAAGCTAGAGCTCATAGTGCCATAATTATAATAACAAAACTGAAGGTGGTTTTGCTGAAAGTGGCATTTGTAACAACACACGATACTGTAGAACTGTACAAGAACTCTAACACTGACAAACTGACATCCCTTCTGCACATTCCTTTACAGCTCTGTTTTGTATTTTTTTTTGTTGTTTTTAACTTTTTTGTTTTCTTAAAATATATTTAAATATAGTATGTATATTTATATCACAGTAATGTACAATCCAAGTGCTTGAAAAATTAAAGGGTGCAGGAGTAAATGCTGGGGAGGGGAGGGAAAGAAAAGACTAAGGAAGAAGGATGGAACTCTTCATGAAAAGAGCTACTTCTTTGGTCAAGAATATGTTCCCAGAATTCAGAAATTCAGAGTGGCTAAAACACGGGGTGGCCACCCACTAAGTCCTTATGAATATGACCACCAACCATAGTATGGAAACTCTGTAAGTCACATGAAGTTAATTACAGCCTCTCTTTTGAAAGACCAACAGTTATGCTATAATTAATTCTGCTATAGATTTTTATTAACATCTATTTAAAAAAATGTTAATGGACAAAGAGTTCCATTCCCCTTCTCACTCACACGGCTTCATTGATCCAGAAGAGCTTCTACATTCTAAATGGAGAAAAAAAGAATCTAGCCACATGTGAGTGTTAAGAAATGAGAAAGATCCAGCTGAGGGTGAATGTATGAAGGATGGGGGGGGGGGGACCCACAGGAGTCATGAAGTTCTGACAGAAAGGAGGATTTGCAGGAGATTTTTTGAAGAAGGGTTCAGAGAGCCTCAACCCAAGCAAGTGCAGTCCAGTCTTTCACTGGAGATCACGTCTCTTATTTCGGATGTTCCGACCACCGGACCCCTTCTTTCCACCCTCCTTCCTGCGACCCACTCCTTCGCCCCCTTGTTGTGATGTGGCTAAATGGCTCACCTCCTTAGAGACATCATTAGCCTTCTGGTTACGTTGACTAACAGTCAGACAGGGGTGCTGGGGCATTGACATGCCCGGAGCTGGAGGCGACGTGTCACTTTGCGATCTGCCATTGCTCAGGGTTCGGTACTTAAGCCGGAGCTTGTGGGGCAAGGCCGTAGCTTTGACTTCCACCTGGCCCTCTCCGCTTTGGCTGTGCGATGCAGCAGTGCAAGGGGACATAGGGTGATTGACAGCGGACAAGTGCTGGTGATAGCTGCCCATGTCGGAGCAGGATGAGGAAGGGGACTCATCGTCTGTTGAAGCTTCCTTGTCTGAGCTACGGGGTTCTCCATCACTGGAGGAGGTGTCCTTAGCCGAGGAAGAGCGCTCTTGGTAGTATCCTTCGGCTCCGAGGTCACCTTCATAGGTGAGCACTGGAGGCTCCTCATCCATGGGGCTGAGGTAGGAGTGATGCTGCTGGTACAACTGAGACTCGCCCTCCTCTACACTGTTCAGGAGGTCCGGGGCACAAGAGTCAGAACCATCTTCCCTCTGGGTGCTATGGTTTGGGTACTCGTAGTGCCCTTGCGTTTCGCAATCTTGCTGGTGCTGAGCATATGTATAAGGTGGAGAGTCCAAAGTTTTCATCTCCAGCTGTTTTGCCACTTCCATCACTGGCTCTGAGCTTTCCGGCTTGCAGGGCTGGGTGTGACGGGTAGCGGGAGTATTTTGGTGCGACTGCGTGGCTGATTGCTGCTCTACATCCTGGAGCCTCTGGGAATTTACGGGGTACGAGGTGCTACTGGAACGGTAGAGGATGACACTCCTCTGAGGTGCTGGGGCAGGGAGAGAGGTGCTTGACGTGGTCTCGTGGTCATGGTGGTAGTCCACGATGGACTCCATGTCCTGCTGGGCATGCCGATGTTCCAAGGAGCCCGTACTGCGATGGATGCCAAATACTCTACCTCCCATCTCCGTTTCCAGGCCACTGACATCCATAGCAGCATGTTCCTGTTTGATTCCATAGGTAACGGGCTCAGGGCTGTCTCGGGAAGAGCCATCCGACATGTCGGAGAGGGACCCACGAGGGGAATACTTTGGCAGCAAAGTGTGTCTGTCCCCTCGTCCAGACTGCTCAGCCTCTGAAGAATCTGAATTCATCATGACCTGAGAGGCACTCGAATAGCTGTTGCCGGAAAAAAAGGGGTTCCCAGCAGAGGAGACTCCACCTGTGCTGCCTCCACTACCACTGCCTATCTGCTGACTCTTCTCCATGTAGGAGGCAGTGCTGATCAGCCCAAACCTCAGCTTCAGCTGCAAGAGCTCTGTCTTTAGTCTCACATTCTCTTCATTCAGTGCGATCACACGGTTTTCCAGCACCATGTCGTTGAGGCGTCGCTTCTCCCGGGACCGTTTGGCTGCCTCGTTATTCTTGCGCCGCTTCTCCCAGTAGGAGGCATCCTTCTTCTCATCGGAGATGAACTCCCGCTTACGACGGCAGGTCATATTGGGCTTCGGTTTTACCAGACGACCTGGACGAGAAAGGTTGCTGTTGGGTGACGAGAGACTCTGATTATAGTTAGAGAAGGTTTCCAACTTGTCAATATTTTTGGAACTGACTACTGGGACAAGCAAATTCAGGCTTTCCATTGCTTTATAGCAGAGGCCAGGTTGGAATAGATGCACCCAGCTGACATTGGAAACGGAATTTCAGGGGAAAAAAAAAAAGAAAAAAAAAAAAAATCTATAAACTGATGGGACAGAAGAGGAAAAAGAACAGTGTTGTCATGCAGTTAAGTTTCTTGCTTAGCTTAGGGTCAGGTTGGATTTCTAGGTCGCAGGATCAGCGAAATACTCTCGATGAGATATCTGAGCCTCTCTTGAAAGGAACCTCATTGATTTTGCTGTAGGGCTCCTTTCCTCCTTCCTTGTTTTCAATGCACAGATATTCAAGTGTCTAAGTTGGCTAGGAAGATCAACAAGAGGTGGAATTCCACGTAAAGCTTCCTCATTTAACAGGCTTTCGGATGAACGGTGACGCCGCAGAACTTTCCAAATTTTCTCGTCCACCAAATAGATCAGCAGGAGGCTGTGTAGACAACACAACCACTTTATGGGCAGTTTGGCCTTCACAGAAGCGTTTTTACAGGAGAATAGGTCAACTGCTCTGGGATGTCTTGCAGATAACAAGGTTGTAAAGACGCTCCTGACTGACGTTTTTGTTCCCCGTCTTGCTGCTCACCAGGAAGTCTGAGGGAAGACAGAAAGAGAGATGGGACTGTTTAAGCGTGCAAGGCTACAAACTTTAACATGTCAACATTTAAAAGAGAAGTTTAGTTAAAGGGACGATTTTTTTAAAAAAAAAAATCAATTTTTTTTTTTTCAGTTTCATACAAGACTGTGACTACCTCCTGTTATAATCAATAACTTGTTTCGAATGAGTGCTTGTAGTTTATCCCATTCTGAGAGGAAGGCTTGTGTACAATGGTACAGCAGGTGCTTCAAAGCCATGGGCTGTACAAACAACATGGGTTCAAAGTGGGTTTCCACCAAGTTCAGTCTATGTAATTCTTGCATGTTTTCCCTGTTTTCTCCCCCGCTGTAAAGACATACGTCAGGTGAACTGATGATGCCAAATTTCCCAATGTACTACCTAGCCGAAGGCCCTATAATTCTAAGATAGGCTTCGGACCACCACAACCCTGTGTTACGATAAATGGTTATCGATAATGAATTATCCCCATGCATTCTGCCACTAACTGGTAAAATATTTAGTGTACAATAGCCATCTATGAAGTTTTTAATCAGAAAAAGTACTTGCTTTTCACACTTAACCTTGGTCTGAATTTCTTGCCGATGTGACACACCCTGAAATTACAGTAAGTATTTGTAAATTTAAAATGCCAATCATGTTCCACACTTATGGAAGTTACACCTACTCTATGTTAAGCCCGTTCTCATAAAAGTGATGCATAGTTAAGAAGTGGGCACAGTAATGACCTCCGAGGACCTCGGAACATCTCATTCCATGAGCTCTATGCATCTGGGACACCAACAGTATAAAATTTACTACAAATACAGCATAACAACAGAAGGAGGTCTATCAGCAAAGGCTCTGGAATTATGACCATTGCCCCTCCATGGCCAAAGAGGTATTGAATCTCGCTGCTTTCGCTACAGATGCTCATACAGTATGTACCAACGTTACAGGTGGGAAACCGAACTGCAGAGAAAAAGCAGATGCCAGAGTGCGCAGTGAATTAGTCCTGTAATAAAATGTCAGTAACCTGCACTGACCGTGTATTTCTACCTTAAATGCAAAGCTTTTGGCACATTTAAGATTAAACAACAAATAGGAGCCTAGAGAATAGCTATTGTATGCGTTGCTGGGTGAACAAAGAGGGAGGAGAACAAGGAAGGCAGATGAGAAACAGATGAAGGGAGAAGTAGGTTAAACTCTAGGGTAGCGGGACGAGAGTGGGGGGGGGGGGGGGGGGTTACGTAATATAGGTCAGTTGAGGAAGGAGGGGCTGGGGATTGGGTCTTACTGTGGCCCTCTTGTGTGAGGCAGCAAACCCTCACGTAACCACAGCGACTGGAATGCCAGTGCTGTGTGCCCCTCCAGGCTGTGCTAATAAGAGTGAAGCAAGAGGGCAGAGTACAGCAAGCTCACCTTCGCCCCCAACCCCCCCCCCCCCCCAGAAATTTAAATAATAAACACCCAATGTATTTACAATACAAGTTGCCAAACACTAGCGCGTTCCCTCCTCGCTGACTGGGAACGAGGGCTGTTAAGCAAAGCTGTCAGTGATTACCAATCTGTTCTTACGTGTGTCGAAATCGCCCCGGGCTCCAGGCTGCGATGCGGCCAAGTTATGTCAGCGTGGTATTACACAACCCAGAGACGCTTCCAGCAGCTACGGGAAACACGGCCCACCTTCTGTACCCCGGTAAGCAAACGAGAAAGCCGAAGAATCGCCCGGAGTCATCTCCTGTATCCGTCTGCATCTGTTATTCCGTACTCCGCGATTCCAGCTGCGATGTGCTCGGGAAAAGGAACCGGAGCGGGCCGCTGCACTTCCAAGAAGACCTGTTTTTCCTCCAGTGAAAATACACGCGTGCATAACAACCTCAGCTATGCTTCCAATTTCCTAACAGCGCCGGCCAAAAAAATTACACAAGGAGGGGGTTTCCCTCAGAGCAAGCATGAGTTTAATAAGAAGAGGGTTTGGATGTTCCCTTTTCTGCGTTCTTTGGTGAAGCCAGCTGACAAACAAGATTCTAGGATGGCATGCAGCTGTGTGACATGATGCATCCAAACAACTCAACATCTGATTAACTTATTGTTCGGCACTGCTGGGAAACAAATCCGATAAAGGGAACCCGATTAAGGGGCTTCGAATGCCTTTTTCCTGTCCACCCCTACAATCCCACTGGCTGCTGGACCAATGCACTTTGGACTCAATAAAAGTTCTTATTTTAGCTGTCACATACAGCACAGCCGGGCTCTGGCTTACAAGCCTCTGAATAATGAACTTTTACGTTACAAACCTTGAGAAACATTTTGTTTTCCCATAAAAACAGTCAGCATACCAACTGCAGTCACGTGCCAAGGCTTAACCCGATGGGCCAACATATAGATGTCACAAACAATAAGTGCTACCTTGAGCATCCCCGACTCCCCGCTGTAGCTCTGGCCAAGGTTCTTTACTGCGCTCGCTTATTTGCAACAAGTCATAAACGCCTTTGCCAGGGGACTCCGAAAATGCGGCCGTGCGCACGAGGCTTCCCGGCTCACCGGCTTGGTCTCCACAAGTTGCTCAGTAATAGAGCACGAGAGCTCACCGCGCAGTTCGCATCTGAAAAACCCAGCCGCTGCCGACATTCACATTAAACATTCCCTTTAGCGGACGCTTCTCTCCGAAGCAACTTACGAGTCAGAGGAAACAAACGTTTATTTCACAACTGACGAACAGTTACAAATGTAGACACGCGATTCTCAAAGCAGCGGTCGGTTTGTCCAACACCACCGTTTTCGCATTGATGGACCGAGTAGCGAACTAGCTCCCCGTCCCAATTAAGTTCTTACGCAGGGTACCAGGCGTACCTGACTTTTTTCCAATTAACCGCAACCCGAATTAGATTATTTACTAAGAAGGATAAAATACTGCTGCTACTGCTTTCCATTACTTCTCCAGAAATTAGTATCATGGAAATACAGTGTAATGATCAAGTCTTTTTATTCACCCTTTCACGTGACTATCGCAATTACGATGCAGACGTGTTGTTTACGAACGTGCGCCGACATTCGTCCGGCAAATATTTTATCTGACCGTTATCTAAGCGGTCAGAGCATGTTACATAACTAGAGCACGACGTGTTCCTTTTGTATTTACTGCCCCCAAATAAAAGTTATCTTTCAAGCTTCAGAATGACAACTGGAAAATTGTCCAGAGCCCACGGGTCCCCCACGTCCAACAAACCCAACCCACGTTGCACCTTGTGATGTACACAAAACAAAGAGAATAAGATGTCCAACTGCTTCCTACCCTGGATGCCTGAATTCTCTAAAACTGCACAAGTCATTTGAGGGGAGAGCTAATGACCCAGCCGAACAACAACCCGCAAACTGACTGGGGGGGAGGTGGGGGGGTGATGGCGATCAAGTCCAAGAGACGTTTTTGATTTTGAAATATGTGTCCCACTGACCCAGAAACAGGATGGCACGGTAAACAACAGTTTCAGTTTTGGCGCTCTGCTGGAAAATAGGTCAGTAGGACTGCGTGCGAGGCAGGGAGTGAGCGAGCGGGCGAGCAAGCGAGAGAGAGAGAGAGAGCGAGAGAGAGAGCGAAAGACAGGGATAAAGAATGAGGGAGAGAGCGAATTAGAGCAGCCTCTAAAAATAGAGTGCGAGAGGGAGAGGCAGGAAGGCGCTGCGGAGGGATCTGATTGGACGAGACGGAAGGAATTTTACCAGCACTGCGGTATAAACACAAAAGAAACGTCAGCAACGGAAATAGTTACATTTTATGGATCGACGAATCACGCCGAACATTAATCCTACAAATGCTCTCTAACGCACGGGCAAATAGGTTGAATTTAAGCAAACCGGGGGGGAAAAAAATAAACGAGCAACGTCACCGAACGCGCACGTCGGCTTCCTTCTTCTCTCGCTCGGATGAGCCGGAGCGAGGCATGAACATCTCCCCCGCTTTCCAACACGCTGCGTTCTCTGTTGCCCAAAAACATCACAGCCAAGAAAATCAGAAAGCGGCCCAATATAAACTCCACGCTGCAACACGCGCAAATTTAACAGAACCCCGATATAACTATTAGATAAGCCTTTGATAGTTCGGGTTTTAAAATGATACACAAAGTAACGCGGCTTCTGAAATAAATCCTCCGACACCAGCCCGAACTTTTGATACCCGTCGGTATCGGCGAGGTCTGTTCCACTCGAACCCGTGTCTGCAGGAACCGAACGGGTTCAATTCTGAGCCAGCGGCGACGTGACACGGGGCCAGAACAGAACCCGTGGGCAAAAGTTTGCACCTCATAAATCCCGAAGGGGAAACTGCCATTATGACATCATGCAGAGAACTTGACCAAAATAACAAAAACAAGGAAACGATAAGCACGGGGCAATTGGCTTGGCGGCCGTTTCAAACGCGGCTCCACATCAAACAGGAAGAGATCGTGCGGGCGCTAAGCGGCCCGCCTGACTACGTGCCAAAGCGGCCAACGTGCGGCGCACCGCCCGTCTCCGTGCCATGCCCCGCCCATGCACGTGGAGGGGTGGACCTTCGCGCAAAACGCCTGGATTCCCTTTCCAAGACGGAAGAAACTCTGGAGGCCAAAACGCTGAAGAAAGAGAAAACGGAGAAACCCAAAAACACGTGGCCGAACAAAAACGGAAGAGCACGCCCCTCGGCACGCGTCATTCCAGGGATGCGCGGCCGCCCAGCCGCCTTGGGCTCTCCAGCATCCGAAGGAAAGAGCGGCTGCGGGACGCGTGCGGAGAGGGAACCCGCAGACAACGCGGCTCAGGAGCTCGCGGAGGCCCTAGCGCCTGCTGAGCCTGTCTGGAAACTCGGAATTAAACGGCGGCTTAAGACGTCTCTTGCAAAACCAGACGCCGCTAGATGAGAGCACAAAGTACAGGGCAAGGAGTGACACAATGTTTACTTGCCGGAACGAGGGCAACAAGCCTTCGATAATGCCAGAGCAACGCTGCAAGAACACGGTTACAAAATTATACGCATAATTACAGCGAGGGCAACTGTAACAAAGCGTTTATGTGCAGCGAAAAATGCGAAATGTTCATTGAATTCACACTAAAATTTCTCTTTATATAAGACGTGAGTCATCTTAAATTAAACGGGAAGCGAGCTATATGCCGACATGTCGAGATGTAATTTAGCTGGCGAATCTTTCACCGCAGGATCCGCGGCCTGTCTTGGAAAAGTAACCGCAGTCGGAAAATAAGCTTCTGCTCCTGCGCGTGACGTGCGGCCAATGCTTACGACACCACTCGTCTGACCGGTGAGTCAGCAGCGATGGTCCGTTGGACTCGGAACGCACACATTCAGCTCTGCCCGCTGACATTCGTTTCGGCGGCAGTTGTAGATTCCTTCTCCAGTGGCGTCCGAGCCCCGCATCAGGAAAGCGGGCGGCGTAGCGGTTAGAGCCGTGCTCTCGCTCTCAGAGGACCCAGGTTCGAATCCCTGTTCCCACCGTAGTCCCCTGGAGCGAGACACTTACCCTGAATTGCCCCAGTAAAAAAATTCCCAGCTGTATAAATGGATAAATCACTGTAAGCTGCTTTGGAGAAAACAATCAAGAAAATTAATAAATGAATAAAAATAGTGCTACACAGTCCTATAAGTTCACATTTACGTGATGCTTTAAAAAGAAGTGGCCGTCGCTGACCCATGCAGAACTGACTCGTCCCCCGAGCCACTCGAGGTCACGGAAAGTAGAGCAAATACTTCTGAACAGTTCTAATCCCCGCAAGGCGAATGTCGTGGGGCAGTGGCCAGAGTCAAATCCAACCTTCCCTCTCGCTCAACTTCCCCATTCCTCTCCCACATGACTTGCTTGACCTGCGTGTCCAAGCCGACGGTGCCAACTGGGCTAAGCTGCAACCAGCTGGCGGTCATGGGTGTCGCGCACGCTTTGGGTTTCCGTGAGTTGCGTCATCTCCCTGGCACAAATAAATTGGATTTTGATTATTATATTTCTTATGCAACCCCACAAAAGGCGAGAAGGAAGCGTGATGTACCTGTGTGCTTGGTGGGGGGGGGGGGGTCAGCGTCCCGAAATGAAGCAGGACGCTACAGTCAGTAAGACATGGACCGCAAACTAAGAAATCTGTATTGAACAGTAGCACCAGCAGCATCCTCCTGCTGCCCAGCCCTCAACAACCCTGCTTTTGCGCAACATCACTAAGTAAAGTCCACAGTGTGGCCATGTCAAAACCCTAATTTATATATAAGAAGGAGCACTTTGGTACGACCGAATTACAACATGTTTACTACACACTATAAGGGGCAGGATCCTGCAGTCGAACTATCTGTGTACAGCACAAGAAGCGAGACGTTGGCTAAAAGCGAAGAGGGGCAGAACGCACTTTGCCGAGCAAGCCCTCGAAGTTTTGCTGTCCGTCTTGCCGCAGGAGCATCGTTTTTGATATGCTTTCTGGATACGGTTCAACGTAAAAATCCAGGTAGCTGCACGCAGAGCGGCGCCTCGCGTGTGGCTGCAGCACGGGCTGTGGAGAAGGTCGCCGATCGTGCCGCACCCTTACACGCCCCCCCGCTGCACCGGGCCCACCTTGCCCTGCCAGCCAAGCTGAAAAGGCCAAGTGCAGCTGAGGGTCACTAAAATACCAGTGTGACATTTAGAGCGTCTTAATGAACTAAAACGTTGCACCTAAGAGAATAAGATTACAAGCGCAATCCAAGAGAATTAAGTCATAGCCAAGAAACAGGACACAGTTATTGTTCGGCTCGGCATTTGATCTTTGGTTAGTGTTCGACAGCTCTTCTCTACATTTGCGATTTAAATTTATGAATTAACCCAAACACATTTATATTTATTCGCTTACTTGATGCTCTTCTCCAGCGGGACTTTCATTGAGAGGTTTGTGTAATATACTACATACAGTTATATTCCATTCATACAGATGGGTCATTTCGCCATATTATAAAAAGTATTTTTACTCTATTGTTTTAGTCCCGGAGCAGGGATTCAAAGGAGGGTCCTTTGGTTGTAAGGAGCGAGTTCTAACCACTACGCCACCTGCAGTGTTGCAGAGGTATTTATTCTGATATTCAAATCCAACACCCCAAATGCTGATTGCTGTGAAAATTGGAGGGGCTACTTTGGATATAATACGCTCATCTGAATGCATAATTAATAAAGGGTCACTGAAATTACTATTTAATTACCAAGACCAAGTTTGAGGCACATCTGTCCACGCTTTACTGTACGGTCCCACTCTTCTGATCTGCTTTTTTTGGGATTGCGTCACTCAACTATGAGGAAATGAAGTAGACGAGTTGGAGAAGGACTGAGAGAAGCGCTCACATCTTGCAGTCCGCGTTCAGGAGGGAAGCGGGGCGGAGCGCGCGGATCCAACGTGCTCTCCTTCAGGAAGCGCCCCCCCTCTCATTCGAACCCATACTTATGACTCACCGCCGATCCCCTTCCAAGTTCACAGGCAGCGATCGCCCAGCAAATGTTGCAACGTTGCAGCTCGTCCCCGAGCAGTGTCCAGCAACGACTTTCATTACAATCTGGCGCGTGAACGAGCACAACAACACGTCGCGCGGGGTCGTCGTCCCGAGACAAACTATACCATAGCCCACACACATTGTGATTGTCTAGACAACACGACTTGTTTTTAAAGCGCCGCTGTCCCAACCCTTGCGTCACAAAGGACACGCATCTTGCCCACATCATGTGCACGTGCTGCTCAAGAGACATCGGCGGGAGGTCGGGCTGCCTCGCCGCACAGTGAATGTAAACATATTTTGGGGAAAAATCGAAAGCGCCCCCCCTCCAACCTCCAGCATAAATCTAGGCAGAAGGCCCCGGGCCCATGTGACAATGGAGCTTGTCCTCGTGGAGACGCGACTTCACACTTCATTCACTTCTTGGGAGCGCAGAGTACATGATCATCATCATCATCATCACCACCACCACCACCAAGGCATGAAATACTTAGCGCACCTGTGCTATTCTATTCAGCATCTTTATTTTTAATAAAGACTGACGTACTTGCCCTGTTTTCAAGTGCTAATGATCCACCTCCTCACCCCCCAGGAAAGACCACGACACAGCTGGCAAAACAAGTTTTATCGAGCTCAAATTATTCCAAAAAATGTTAAAGACGGAGCATCCGCTATGGCGAAGTGTGTTCTGATGTGTGTGCGCGCGCGCGCTCCCCAGCGTGTTTCTAAAGGAATGTCACCCCCCACCCCCACGGAGATCCGTGGAAGCCCACGGCGGAGCGCCTCGCCCCGACACTCATTGAACGCGTGACAAAGGTGTCGTTAAGCACCCACACACCCACACACACACACACACACACACACACCGTCCTGGTAAATAGCCACCCGTCTGTACACTGCATCGGCTCGACACGCGGACGGGTTAGGGTGGCGCGCGCGAACAAAGAGGCGGACGCGTGTCCGAGCCCGACACGCCGCGCGGCATTCATTGTCACCGGTTTCCGAGAACGCGCACATCGCCGGCTTTGTGCGCACGGCCGCGCGCGCGCCACCGAGCCGAGCGACAAACACGCTGCACGTACCGTCCGTGGCGTGAAGCAAGAAGATCCCCAGGGTTGGGTCGCCGTGCCCGCGGGTCGCGCTCTCTCCTCACTGGTGTCCTGTGTAAGCAGCCAGGTCCTTCTCCACTCACTGACCGGCCGCGGGGCTCTGCGTGGTCCTCCTCGGTTCTACCGTGCGCGTCCCGTGTCTCCCCTTCGCGTTCAGTCCTCGTGTTATGTTGACCACTTGCTCCACTTCTCTCTCTCTTTCTGTCTCGATATGTATGTTAGTAGGTCAGTAGTTGCATAACAGAACACTTTGGTGCCTAGTCACGTTTTTGTTCTCTCGCTCGCTCTCGCTCTCTCTCTCCCACACCCCCTCTCCCCCTTTCTTTTCCTTTGGTTTTCTCCCTGTTGCAGGGTGTGGGCGGGGCTAGGGGCGGGGCTGTGGGCGGGGACTGGGGGATCGGCACGACGCCAAGGTAACTCAGATATGGGCCACAGATAAACGTACAGTACGTAGTGCAAGTACTGGTTAAAGGGGGAGACTCAGAAAAAGCACTGGGGGAAATGTGCATCTTTCTGAATGAGTCCCCCAGCAAACGTCCCGCGTCCCGAGCGCGGTATTGTCCGACGACTGTTGCTGAACGTGTGCCTCTGGGTCTCTGGGAGGGGCGTGTCGGTGGGCGTGGCGATGGGCGTGGCATGAAACGCCTAATAAGGGGAGTCCTTTCGTAAGACTGCAAAAGGAAGTGGATACCGAGTAACTAAGGCCAGGACTTGTATTCTTCTTTTTTTTCACTTCTAAACCGTTACAGTACTTTATGAAGTCGAATAAAGATAGCAAACAGAAGTAACAGCTGTTTATAGTGATATGTCGATTGTGTGTTGGTATCCAGTCCATTATCTACAGATTTGAGTTCTCTGGTATGTACAGTACTAGATACTACTGTATCTTATAATATACTACACTGCTGCAAATACAATAAAAGATTGCATCTACTAGAAGAACACACACACATACAGGCAGGCATGCACACTATTGAGTAGCATTTCAGAAGTTAATGACAGACTGCGTGAAGGTAAATAACTATGATTTTAGAGGAAACTCTGAAAGGCTTCATTACTGTTTTCCAGCACTGCAAGCATATTCAAAACACATATGAATTCAGCTTTTTTCTACAGCAGTATAATATAGCTGTGCAAATGCCATTAAATCTCAAAGATCAAATGTTTCAGGTTTTGTGACAGAACATACAGTATGTTGCTTAAAAAATAATGTAACCGTTTCTGGCATATTTAAATCCTTTATTTGAATGAGGGGTTATTTTTTATTTAATTCAATTGCCTTTTTGGTTATGACAAGAGCGAGATTCTTCACCTCCCTCTTGTCACTGCCACCGGAAGATCACAGTAGTTCTTGTACGTCATCAGGGATGATAATTCAACAATCACATATTGCTGAAGTTTTAGAAGTTGCTATTTGTTTGTTTGGAAAAAAAACACAGTATTACATATTGTGTTGGTAGCACTGTGATTATAATTCATATTATTTGATTTATTGTGTTTATATTGTAGTGTAATGACTGATACTTTTCATGTAATTGAAAAAGGTACAATTAAAGCTTTTTATAGGCTTTAACTGTTTCAAGCAACATTTTAAAGTAACCAATCAGCCGCTCACATTTCTATAATACGCAACGTTTCTGAAGATTTCACACTCGTACTTTCAAAGCGGGCTTTGAGCCCACAACCAGCTGTATGCTTTAGACTACTACCCTCTGAAAATTCAAAGTTATACTGTCTGGGGCAGAGATAGAGCTCATATTTAAAAGAGTTTCAGTGGTAACTCTCTTTTCTTTTTGAAAAGGTCAAGACTGAAATGAACCGGTGAACCAGATCTTCAAGGTTCGAGCCCATTTTTAAATGCTGGAAGACTGAGTAAAATCCAGCTTCATCCAAGAACTACAAAAGGGCCAAACATTTTCTTTTCCTGCATCGAATGGCACCTCACCATAGAACACACTGAGTTGCCATCCATAATCCATGCCTCATATTGAGCCAAAAGAGTTCTTTTTTACAGTGAAATCTGATACAGCATGGTGGTTTATCTAATTCTGCCTCAATTCCCTTTTCAGTAATAAACTCCATTTTGTATGTATGATTAAGTCAGTTCTTTGTTAGAAAATAATGACACAACATCTGTTACCAGCATTATGGAAGTGTTGCAAAAACAATTGCCCAATGAAGAAACGGCGCTTTCAATACAAATAGGTAAGTTTAATTTCCGCAGCTTGCGCTAACGTCGAGAAATTGCGCTGTTCCTGGAAGCCAGTGTCGGTGCTTTCATCTGTTTCGTATTCATATCGTGTTTCCGTACTCCTCCAAACGTGACGGCAGAAACAAGGAAGCAGCTTTTCGTCGATACGGCAGTGGGGCATGGTGTTGGTCGTGTCCATGAGTACCAGAAATATGCAATCTCGCAGACCCAGTGGGGTGCCTTGGTCACACACTAACCTCACGCTGACTCTGCGAGATTCGAAACAAGCAGAAGGAGGAGGAATATGTTTGTATTCATGTCAGTATATATGTGTGTGTGTGTGTGAGTTGTGGGGCCAGATGTGGTGTGGTGGTGGGGGGGGTTGTATGTACCAAAAATGTAGTACTGGATAATTTTTGCTATTAAAGCCACCCATTATCAGAATGGTCACTGCCAGTTATTTGTACCATCATTTTCTACTTGTTTCATGAACAAATATCATTTTGATTGTTTTTCTCTCTCTTTTTTAGTGCATTTCTGGGGATGGATTAGATTCCGGTTGCTTTCAGGTACAGTTGACATCCCTGGCAAATGCAGAAATATTTTAACATGTATTTTTGGAGGCACATGCGGAGATCTGAGTCTTCTTCTTTCCATTCTGTCCTGTGTCTGTCCTGTGCCCTTTCGGTGGCCGACCCTAGTTAACATATAATCCAAGGCATGAGAAAGAGGGCGAGCCTTTCCTCGCCACGCACCTTACTCTCTGATCAACCCCTCCCCCAGTGCCTTTGTTCCCTAGAGGGCAAGAAGAACACAAAGCTGAAACGTTGGACTTGAACTTGGCTCCCCCTCACCCCCACCCCCACCCTTCCTTGCCCCAGTGCTTATTCTGAATTTCCCATCCCCAACCCCTCTCACCCAGCTGCGTCTGCAAGCGTTCCCGTGGCAACGGTCGCACCGTACGCCTGCCTAGCAACAAGCTTTTCGACCAGGGCAGGGTGCGGGGGGTGCAGACAAAGGACCGACTTACACTTATTTAACATCCCTCGTCAGGCTCGTACGAGTGGCTCTAGCAAACAGGACTCTTCAGATGGCTGCCTCTCATGCTCCCTTCAATGCAGTGTGCCACGGAGACCTCGTACATCATTTCGGAGACCCGACATTGAGCGGACGTCACATATCAGCGAGGGCAGAGTTGTCGGGCGGTGTTATGTCATCCGGTTTTCCTTTCAATAGGAGACGAGCAACTAATTTTCACTAATTTCACTCGTACCCTGGCCGCGGCGTGGCGAGTGCTTAAAGAATATGACTCGGTGTTTGTAGGACTTCGTGGGGCTTGGAGAGTGAGGAAAAAAACGCAAACCACTTAATGGGAAAAAAGGTTCATTTGCCCAGAGATAAGCGCTGAGATGTTAGGTGGACTATGCTGAGTATCCACAGCAGCTGGTCCTTACCCGTCAGAACAAAAACACTGTTGTGGCGGAATGTTGTCGCGGGTCTTCTTCGTTAGAACCCGTTTGAGCTTAAACAATTTCAATAACCAGCATATAATACAATTTGCAAAAAAAACATAAAAAAATATGTTTTGTAGAATGTGTCATTCAGTTGTGAGTAAGAGTTATGTCCGGTACATTTGCAATGATTATCTTGTCGCAAAGCCGTCACTATAAACCAGACCCTAATCAGTTGTAACAGCGATATTTTTTACTGGAGTGACTCAGATTGTTCACGAGTACTACAGCAGGGCTCTTTCTGGGATTAAGTTGGCAACATTCAAGTTATGTGTCAATATTCTGCCTTCCACCAGCTTCTCTACTACATGTTTTGAGAGTGCATTCGTTGTTTTCAACATGCATTAACATTCAGGTAACTGGGGTGGGGGGACACTTATGCAGTACTGCAGAAAATGTGTAAATTTGCACATTGCAATGGCATATTCCACCCACTGCTGAAAAGTGGCCGTGTAAGTCCTCCTGCAGGTGTATGAAAGTTCAGCATAAGCCTCAATGCATGGAAATAAATTGCATAACTCTCCATGTTTATCAAGAGAGGACAAACGGTCAGAAGGTGTCCAATTAAGGAAACGCTTAAACCTTTGGATCATTTTATTGTTAAAATGCTTGAAACACACTTTGTGGGATACATTTTATTAGGGCAGATTATCTGTCAAACCAGGTTCTACACATGTGGAAATGCGCCACCTTTATTGGGAAATTCAGGAGTCACGCTGAAGTCTCCGATTCCACTTTTACTGTAATATTCCGATGATTTTCAGTGATAATGCACTCTCGTAATAGTGATTTGTTCATGTAGTAAGAAAACATTTAAAAGATGCAATATTGCAAGAGCTCTGCACGGGTTTTAGAATGGTTAAAATGTAGAACTTGTAACCTGTGAGATGAAAAACTGAATCCCTGCAAGAAGACTACAAGAAGACTTTATTCAGCATATACTGTATGTCAGTCTGAAAAAAATGCATTTGAACAAATATTCAATGTTTTAAAAAACATTTTTTTTCCATGATTTTTCTGATTTTTCCTGTTCCTTCTTTTTCTTCCCCTCGTATGGTTGACTGCGGGGGAGAAGTGCACGTATAGTGTTAAAAAAATATCAAACACCAGACTTCTAAATAACATAATGGTTTTCGGAAACAACAAAATTGTGAACATGGCCCTTTTAAAAAGAAAATAATAAACTTGAAAATTGTGGACTCCAAAATTCAAAATTTTCAGCCAAAAACAACCAAAAAATCACCCCTGCCATTTAGCAAACCCCCTTTTCGGCCCTGCCTATTCTCTCCCTCCACCAGACTTCGGACCAACTGCCTTTATACCATTCTTAAATACTTTGTCAGCGGTAGCTGGTCTGTATTATTTCAGAGAGCTGGCGCAAAATAGAAACTGGTGAATCGTCCATCACTTTAGTCTTACTCTGTGGCAGGATTCCACCTCCTACCAGCTCTCATCTGTACTATGGTAGCCTTAATAATGCCCTTTTCATAGCATCCATTTGCAGATACTGGTGACAGTTGAAAATTCTACAGTAAGAGCTAAAATATACTTCACTTGCTGTCATATGGACAAATGTAATGCAGCGTTTCTAAAATTACGTTTTTTAAACAGAGTAGCTGATATTGAAAGCAGTCTGTGTGGGATATCCAGATCACACTGGGCCCTTTGCCCAATTCTAAGGTCCACATAGAATGACAGCTGGTGAGCAGAGCTCATCTGTGTGATATACAAGTTCACCTGGTCCCCAGGGGAGGGAAAGATTGGTCTGTAAGTCTTGTTCACCTCTGTATGACACTGTGTTTCACAGGGAATAAAGGAAGAAAACCCAGATTTGCAAATGCAGCTTCATAACTATGTACAGAAGAAAGAGAATCTACTGTTATACAACCAATAATTATGGAATACTCATAACAAGTTTACTGTGTTGCATAAAAAAATTATATAATTGTAAAAGATGTAGATGGTTACAGGTACTGTGGTGTTTAGTTACAGGACTCGCAGGTAGATTTTTACCGGTTTAGGTTGCAGGAGGTGCCCCCCCCGTTACACACACATCGTCTGAAGCCGGTTGATCCAAGCGGGGTCGCGGGGAGCCAGAGGGCTGAAGGAGGAGGGGACACACCCAGGGTGGGATGCCAGTCCGAACCCCAGACCCACCGGAGAGCAGGACCCAGTCAAACCCGCTGTGCCACTGTGCCCCCCACCCCATTACATTGGTTAGCAAAGTGCTTAATCTAATCAACCAGCAATTTAAATGGGTAAATATGCAAGTTGCTTTAGATAAAGACATTAGCCATGTGTGAGTACATAATTTACATTTATTTACTTAGCAGACAATTTTCCTCCAAAGCAACTTACAATGGATACTATGTAGTGTTACTAGCTCACACACCTTATTCACCGTGGTGACTTACACTGCTAGAGACACTACTTACAATGGGTCACTCATCTATACATCAGTGAAACACACTCTCTCTGTCACTCACACACTGTGGGGGAACCTGAACAGCATGTCTTTGGACTGTGAGAGGAAACCAGAGCACTCACAGGAAACCCACAGACATGGGGAGAACATGCAAACTCCACACAGACCGAGCAGGGATCAAACCCACGTCCTCTCGCACCACCCGGGTGCTGTGAGACGGCAGTGCTGCTCGCTGTGCCGTTGTGCCGCGTATAAAATAATAATTTTAAAAAGTTGGCACACAGAAACTGCAGATTTCATACTCACTTTGATAAAGAGTCTTTACAGGACCCAAAGACTGCATTAAAACAGAGGGAGGAGAAACAGAGGTGAACAAACAGCACTGACAACGAACCCCAAATTCTGCCTGAACTTTAAGATGCTTTTCTGCTTGCAGCACATTCTGCGCAACGAAAAAAACGGCGGTGTCAAATGCCCTGTCCAGAATCGGACCTCTGTCCCCTGTGCAAACATCGGCGGAGCTCACGATGTGGATCAAGCACCTGTTTTTGACAGATAGCCGTTTACACCCATTAATCCTAATCCTACATGCGTAGTGATTTGTATTGTGCAATACGTGACCCCCCCCCCCAATCCAAATAAAATTTTGATGTGTTGGAGGTAAACTGAGACAGAAATAGCAGTGTGTGGTAACCCCTGCTTGCTAAATGAGGATATGAAGCTGAACCGAATCAGTGAACTGACATGTAGCGGTGCTGTATTTCAGCCCACGGGATTGAAACGACGTGATGAGGACTGGGGCATGAGAGCAGTGCCTTCGGTTTGCTTTCCGCAGCCTGTGCCGAGATGAAGAAGCCCTGCAGAAAACATCTGCAACAGGCCTCGTGCGATGCCACCGTTCCCATCACCAAGCCGCTGTCCCATGCTGACATCTGTTTATGCATCCTCATCGATGACTTTCACGCTGACCTTAAAAACCCAAGTTTGCAAAATGTCACCATCTTGACATATGAACCAAAAACTGTCATAACAGCAGAGTAAAACCGGCTAAAGAGATCACTGGCACTTCAACAGAGCCGAGTACGTGGCTCATACTTCTCTATCTCCAAAAAAAGGTAAATATTATGTAACGAAAGCTCACTTTATATAACCACGAGTGTTATGCTTTGTGTAAACTTCAAACTCGGGAGAAACATTGCCCAAAAAAAAAAAAAAAGATTTTATTTACATTTTCAGAAAATATACAGTACTATATTACAAGACATTCACATTTAAAAAATTGATTTCAACAGTGCATGGCTATTAAATAAAATAAACAATATGCTCTTTTAACACCGATATGAAAAAGACTGTCCACAGTGGTAAAACAATGTAATGTTAAAGAAACAAAAGGGTTGATTTAAAAAAAGTGTGTTTTCCTTCTGGTTCCAATGGCTCATGTGTAGCACTAATGTTTCAGTTCTGGTGTCATACTGTTGTTATTTTTAAGTGGTACAGTATGTCATGGCTCTGAGTGTCCTTTTACGTCACGAGAAAGCAGCGAGACATTCCAATGCGTTGTCAGCCGGAGCAACGGTCGTCCTTGTGTCACGGTGAATCGGTCTTCGCTTGCGTGAGAGCGGTCGCGTTCCCCCGCTCGCCAGAGCCCTGAGCACAACCCTTTGCCATCCTTTAGGGGCACCTGCCGATCCTGCAGCTCCTGACTTGGAGGAAACTCACAGAGCCTTCTGTCACAAGTTCACCACAAATCCAGCCAAACTGTTAAGGCTTCCCCCAAAATATATTCAAAGTTCATGTGAAATAAGCATTAAATTTCACCCTGCCTTTGAGCTGGGGTGCTTTGACTGGCTGTACAGATATTTACTGTTGCTGAATGTTCGCACACACACCAGCGTGTAAGTGCAAGGCAAGTCCTAAATTCAGCTGCTTCTTACGCATTAAAGATCAAATTCCAGCAATGTCAGAATGATTCCTGCAATTTGTGTGGTGCCCTTACTCTCCACCAGCGCTACGGAATCGCTCCAAACATAGAATAAGAGAATAAAGCGCTATCACTTTAAATTAAGATGAATATGACAGCCTCAGAAAGCTTCCTTATTGGACAGGAAAGTCACTGCATGTAAAATATGTAAAGCAGGGGCTTTGGAGGAGAGTGGTGTTCTTATATCATTAGTCCTTACAGTGAGAGAGCGGCAGAGACAGTAGTAACGGTACAGTGTTATAGGCAAAATGAACATGTTGCTCCTAATGTAACCGCAGGCAAGCTGATAATACACTGATTCTGTTTACACCAACCCACCGTGACAATGTCCTGCGTGTAAGTATGAGCTGTCAGCATCAACTGGCTGTGAGGTATTGAAGTGGGGCTTCTCATCCTGGGCTTTGATCCTCAGCCCCTGGGTGTACATGCGAATGTGGCATTTCGGTTTGCAGACGGTGCATCGGAAATGGCCAGAAGTCTCTCGAGGGGGTCTCCCTCTGTGTTCCGGGCCTTTGCTTAGGAGGGCTGTAGCTTCAGTGACTCCCATCACCACTGCTGGCTCTCTCCCCTGTCCTCTGCACAGTCCAGTTTACTTCTGCCAAAAGAGGTAGAGTGCCACTGGGCCCTTCTGAGGCCCTCAGTTCATCTTGGAGAGCAGCTGCTGGGAGAAGAGCCTCTTCAGCTGGGCCACCTCCTCACTCAGGGAGCTCAGCTGGCTCTTCAGAATGTGGTTCTCCATGTGATAGTGAGAGTCCACCTGGTTCTGGGGGGGTGCAAGGCCGTACCCCGAGAGTTGCAGACCGTATTGTTGCTCGTGAAGCACGCGCCCCTCGCGCCCTTCCTCCCGTGCATTTTGCTGCCACATCCCCGGACCCTCGGGACTGCTGAGCAGGGTGTGGCTCCTCACAGGTACCCCTGCGCTATCCCGCATCCCCGTTGGCTGCATGGGGCTCCGCCTGCTCTCTGACCCCACCCCCCCTGCTTCGCTGCCATCGGCTCCACCTGCTGCCTTAAAGCGTAGCTTGTGGGGCAGGCTCTTCATGCCCTCCCCAGAGTCCAGCCTCCCAGGCGCTTCCCGGGACAGGTCTCCGGAGTAGTGGCCCACGCCAGTGCCGCTGGGGAATCCCTCTCCATCCACCCCCATGGGGCAGGGGTGTGGCTCATACCCGGGCTCCTCCCCACCGTGTGGGGACAGCTTGCCATGTTCGCTCATACGGTCATCAAAAAACACAGGGCTGCCCACACTGGAGCTGCCAGGGGTTGAGAAACCAGAGTCCTCAGACAGGCTACCGGCATCCCGGGAGCCCCGACCCCCACCGTACAAGCAGCCTTGTGGGGGTGCCGGGGGCGGGGCTGCCGTAGCAGGGTGGCCCCCGTCGCTACGGGGTACAAAGTATCGTGGTGCAGATGGCGCTGACGTACAGCCAGTGGTGGACATGGGCACCACCGGCACATCAGCCGGTTCTCTGACCAGGCCGAAGCGGAACTTGAGCGCCAGCAGCTCGGCCCGCAGCCGGGCGTTCTCCTCCAGCAGCGCCATCACACGGCTCTCCAGCACCATGTCATTGACGCGCCTCTTCTCCCGTGAGCGCTTAGCCGCCTCATTGTTCTTCCGTCGCTTGTCCCAGTAGCCCTCGTCCTTCTTCTCATCTGGGATGAACTCGCGCTTGCGGCGTGCCATGTTGCCTGCGCTGGGGCTCTCCTTGCGTTTCAGTGCTGAGGAGCGACCTAGCAGGGAGCGAGCCAGCAGGCTGCTGGACGTGAGGATGGACACGGCCTCATCCGTGAAGGAGGCTGCTCCGTCGGAATGCGCCGCCTCCGGTACCACCGCGGACGACGGCAAGGGTGACACCAGCTCCTGTAGCGCACCAGTGCTTGGGTCCATCATGTCTTGTATATCCAACTCTAACACACACTCAGTGTGTCCTGCGAGGTCTGCACACACTCGGTGGGTCCGAAGGACTCGGCCAGCGACAATGATGGTATGAAGGGGAGAAAGAAGTCTGACTTGCTAGAACTGCCGGAATGTCCTTCCCGAAGAGACCCCGGTTCTACACACCAACAGCTCCACCTACTGGCAAACAGGAGAGAGAACCCTTGTGAGGAGATTTATGTCCCTACATGTTATGTAAGATCTGTTACAGCACAATGTTATGTAACCCAGTAGCATCTTTATAGTACAAGTGTATACTAATTATAACCTACACAAGTAAACTTTACTAAATCCATATAGGTAAACTTATATAACTTACTTGGACTTAATCACACAAGTGACAGATATCCACATTTTACTACTGGATTATATTGTCAAAGGAACTTCTCATACCCTAAGAAGTAGAATTAATCTGGCTTTATGACTTTTTATGGCTCCATTTCATTCATGGCAGAAGCTCATCAGCTGTTATTCCGAATCCTGAGGCAACTGCGACATTATTATGGCAAATGCTAGATAGCATATGATCTTACAACTGTGTAAATGTTATTGACGGAGACTCTTGAAATAAAGTTGAGTGCTGAACAATTTGAAACGCACGACACGCGTTTTGCTCTCACCCAAACTTATCATTCACTGCCTTCATGCACACTACACATGCCCCACGGGCGCACGCTGCGCGCACAGTTATTTGGCTAACGGTAAACGACGCGGGAGACGAGCGCTTCGCGCGCTGCTGACTGTCGCGTTACGCAACATTACAGCAGCAGGAGCGTCCCGCTCGCGCACATCGCGCCGCGGAGCGCGTCAACATCCTGCCGGGAACTCAGGAACACTCCGTTTTCACACACTCTAGTCTTTAACGAAACGCACCATGAGCACTTAGGAACTCGGGCTGGGTTCAATAAAAAAAGCTCACCGCTCCCCATCACTCCTGACACTGCAAGTATAGTATTTCCTACTTTCATCACTATGTAACGAACTAAATGATCTCCCGGCATTGCAACGCACGGCAGGTCAGTCAGTGAGTGTGAGGGTGTGAACTGCGAGAGCCGGCGCGCGCACGATCGCGCTCGAGAGTAAAACCGGTCACAGTGAGTGAGTGCGCCAGGCTGGCAGGCGGCGGTCTTACCTGTGTGCGGACAGAAACTCCTGTGCAGTTACTTAAGCAAAGGACGTGTGATTATTTTCGCCTGTATTATGAAAGAAGCACGCACACATGCCTGGGTTGGGTTAAGTTAGGTCGGGTCGGGTCGGTCAATAGCTCGCGCTCCTCCGCAGCCTCGCCTCGCCTCGTTCTGGTGCGCGCCGAACGCTGCGGCTCCTATTTGTTTCTTCCGCCGGCGGGTTCAGGCGAGGACGCAGCCTCACCTCGACTGAACCCCGCGGCCCGAGCGCTGAGGCCTGGTTCGCCCCGCCCCTCTGCCGCCTCAGAGCCCGCCCCCGCAGGGAAACCCTCCAATCCCGAGTGAGGTAGCGGAGCAGCGTGTTTTCTCCGTCCTCCATCGCACCTCTCTCCCCGCCCCCAGCCTTCATCAGCATAATTCCCCCGTAACCGTTAAGTCATAAGTAATAACTTCATGTTTTTTTCTTCTCCATCTCACTGTCACGCATCTCATGTATTGAGATGTATAGAATATTTAGCTGGAGGAGCCGTGTAAGACATTTGATCACATGTCCTGAATGGCGTGTTTCACATGGATGGGCTTCCAGGCTCCAGGGTTTTTGGTTTGTTCTTTAGTTGTTCCACATGGAGACCAAAGAGCACAGTGTTCTGAGAAGGGCCCACCCTAACAAATGTAAACAGGTCACAACCTCGTGGCCTAAGATAAACATTCCTGTCCCACCCATTCTCCTCTGAAGGCTGTGTCTGTTATCCAGAATCACTCCTGCATTTCATGACTTTTACTTTTCTCTCATTGCTGACAAAGATGCTGTGTCTATTAGCATTTTTTGCTCGGAGGCCAGTAGGTGGCAGGGTGGCGAAGGAGAGGGGTTTGCAGTCTGAAAGTTGCCAACTTGAGTGCCAGGAAGGGCTACGAGCAAGGTACATAACAAAAATACAGTGAACCTCACTGGACATCTTAATTAAAAAGAGTAAAAAGATGTAACCCGAATTATGTTTGAGCATTAAAACTGACAGAAGCAGTTTACACGATGCATATATTCCTTTAGTGGAATTACGTGAAGTTGGCATTTTGACCCTTTTAAGGAAAAGTCACTCTAACCATGAGGGGTATTATGTTGAATAGAGAAGACACCTTACAAGCCAGCTCCTTTACATGATGACAAACCCCAGGAACAAGGACAGCAGACAAGAAAGGAAGTAACAGGGTCAACTGTCAATTTTCTCTTAATGTAATGCAGAAATTGTACTTTTGCTGAGATGTACGTTGCTTTGGACAAAAGCGTCTGCTAAATGAATAACTGTAAAAGTAAATGTAAATTGTACTAATCTTAATCCTCATCATGTTTGACTCAAATCATTGCAATGACACTGTTTCTACCTGCCTCCTTGGTGCTCCACATGTCAAGGGAAGCCCCTAAATCAAATCTTAATCCCCATTCTTTCCAAATGACAGTATCAGTCAAGGCTAGGATTCCCTGGTTTTTTTAGGATCAATACTGTGCATTGAGTCTCCCAGCCTTACACCTGCTGGATTTATCCAAGACAGAAGATAATGAATGACCTATCCAGATCAGGTGGACTTTCACAGGTGGACCAGTAACTACAGTTACCAGTGCAAACTCTGGGTCAGTGCTGTCCATATGGATGTTATTTATCTTGGTTGTTGAGGAGGAGGAGGGGTTAGCAGGTGGTGTAGCAGATAATTCCCTGGATTTGTCAGGTTCAAACTGCTTTTTGGAGGGGGAAGGAGTGGGACTGCTGTTGTGCCCTTGAACACGCTTCAGTTGCCTTTAGCCAATATCCATCTGTTCACAGAACTGAGCTATGCGAGGTAGGTTTGCAGATAAACAACAAATACCTATGTTACATGTATATCCCACAGTGGATAGCATATAAATATGAATTATTAGCAAAAATGCATTATAATTAATGTTACAAGTGCTCTTGCTGCAATTATGTTATACATTGACCTTAAATGAATCCATATCATTTTCTGACATTCATTAATAATTTGTGCGTCTAACCAACTTCATATTTAAGGTCCGCTGTTAACTATTAATTCTGTATGAAATTACCGAACACCGTGGCCTTCGTGCAGCTTCTGTATTGCCTCCAAACATATAATGTACCCTTTTCCTTGACACAAATTGGTTGTATAAGACCCAAATGACCAAAACATGGATTTGACCTGAAACTGGAAAGAACTGGCACTATTAGCTCCCATTTCTACCATTTACAGTAATCTCTTAAACATATTGCTCCACTACAGCACCTCCACTGGTGCCAAATTCCTAAACTAATTCTCTTGCTTCAGATTGAGCCATGTGTCTGATCTGAGTTAAAAACCAATCCGATGCTATAGCTCGCCTGGCTTCAGATTGATTTTTTACAGGAGTTAATCACTGCTTTGATGCAAGCAATCTCCTTACCAGTCCACATAAAGACTCAGTCTTGACTTGAGTTAAGATTTCAGCCACTTTGGGTTGCTAGCCACGGATCAGAAGCAGTCCACATCTTGAAGGGAATAACTTCAACTTGAAATGTATGAACTTAATTTGCCATCATCTGGAAGCTTTGACCTAGACCACAGTGTACAATGGACACGCAACAGAACATGGTAACTGATTTGTAAACGTGCAAAGCATTTTTCCTCTTATGATGTCCATAACCATTAATTACTGAAGCACGTCGACAATCCTTTATCATGCAGGCAAAGATGGGCATAGAATAGCACTTGAAGTAAGAAGAGTTAAAGTGGTTACATAAGGCAGCTGAGGACGTGACTGATCCAGTTTCACCTCAGGAGGCCCTCTGCTTTCTGCAGATTTGAACCTGCGCTAACACTCAGCATGAGCAGTAACCCCAGGCCATGTACATTTGATAAGACAGTCACCTTGTCAAGGACTTCAGCTCTAGTGTAGGCCAGAATAAGGACTGCATAGGATTATTCTTCTCCTTGAACACCAAAACAAACTTTTTTATGTCCCTTGGGTCAATGGTAAGGGCATCAGTAAGAAAGCAGATAAGAAAAGGATATAAATAGAGGCTGCCTACTTTTTCTTGGCACCTAGGCAGTATTCACAAGGTGTTTTTTTTTGAAGGCTGCGGTATGTATAGTAAAAATGAAAAACTTTTGCTATGTAAGGCCTTTTGAAATATGTAAAATCAAGAAATACCTGCCATTCATGCAACATATGACCTCAACCACTGACCCAAAATTATAGTGACAGCAAGACCGGAGCAGTCGGTGGTTTGGAGTCTTAATCTCTCGAGAGCAGCTCCATCTGATGAACTCACATTTATGACTGCAGAATCGCTGAACAGCTGTTCATCTAGCGATCTGTGTTAATGCCATCTTGCCTGGATAATAACCAAGGCTGCTGACATACTGCACTAAACATCCTGCTTCACCCCGAACTTGCTTCCATCACCACAGGCTGTGAAGTCCACTTGTGGTTCTACACAGGAGACAAAATTAACTTGTTCTTTTTCGCTACTGGCAACTTTTAAAAATAATTGCATATTGAACATGGTGGCACATTGAGTAGCCTTGCTGTTTCACAGCGCCTGGGTGGTGCTAGAGAATGTGGGTTTGATCCCCCACTCAGGCAGTTTGGAGTTCGCACATTCTCACTGTGTCCACGTGGGTTTCCTCCGGGTGCTCTGGTTTCCTCCCACAGTCCAAAGACATGCTGTTCAGGTTCCTGCATAGTGTGTGAGTGACAGAGAGAGTGTGTGTGTTCCGCTGATGTATGAGTGAGTGACCCAGTGTAAGTAGTGTATCTAGCAGTGTAAGTCACCGCAGTGAATAAGGTGTGTGGGCTGATAACACTACATAGAGTTCATTGGAAGTCGCTTTGCAGAAAAGCGTCTACTAAATGAATAAACGTAAATGAACACTTCAGTAATTTTTTTATATTTATTTAATGAAAGGATGTATTACAGAATTTTATCTTCATAATTACAGAAAATCAATTTGGCTATCAAGGAGAAAGCCCACTTGTCAGATGGCTACTTCTTTTTTGATATACGGTGCATATGAAAGATCTCTTCTAACACACCTGCTAGTAACACCTACTGTATAGTAAACATAAACTTTTTAACTATTAATGAGGAAAATTAATTAAAAGTTATAATTGTGCCTAGATTAGATGGAAATATAGCAACCAGCTCAGCATGTTCAGAAGAGATAATGTTATGGTTGAACAGCCTGGGATTGGAAGTCATGTAGATTTACAGCACATATATACAGGCGGTGCACAGAAAGACCACTTGAAAAAGGAATCTAACTGTGAAATAACTAAATCACTATTGCAAACACAGCTGCAAAGGAGTCGTATCAGGTTGACAGACATTTAGCAGTATGTGTCAGCTACAGTATGAAAGAGGTCTGACAATTAGCCCTTTAATATGTAAGTTTTCAAAGCAACATGTGACAACAATGTGTTCCACAGAAGCCAAATCATGGCCAAATTGTAGGTGCATCAGTCATAAAATCTGCCAAAATTATTTAATGTGTTAAGGGAAACAGTCTCAGAAATAACAACAGTATATGACAAACATGGACAAAGAGGAACAGTGGTTCCAAGCTGCAGCCCACTGACAAACATTTCACAGGATAGTTGCTAAAAAGTACAAGTTCAGCCTCAAAAATTACCACATAATTCAGGGAACATCTTTGTTTCCCAGTCTCAGACTGCAGTTTGTCATCTTCACAAAGCTGGAATTTATAGATGGGCTGCAAAAATCTGGGTTCCTGAGCAATGGAATAAAGGTCATATGGTCTGAAGAGTCATCTTTAACCCTATTTCCCACATCCAGATGGGCTTATGTTTCCAAAGGATACCTTCAACCCACAGTGTCTGTTGCCAGTTGTAAACAGGGTTGGCATCTATAATGGTGTGAACACCCATCTCAAGGGAGTCATTAAATAAGATGATTGCTTTGCATGATCATATAACACCCAAGGAATATGAGGCCATTTTATGGGGCCAGGTCCACCCTATGATGCAAGCACTATTCACTACTCATGGTAAACAAATTCAAGAATGGTTTCCTCAACACCAGGGTGAAGTTCAATCACTAGTTATAAACATCAATGAATCTTTATGGGCAGTTATGTAAATTTTCACCTCCTTCATTCCTCAAAGAACTGGAAGCTTATCTTCTAGAATAATAGTGCAATATCCCAGTACACTCAGTTCAAGACTTATATGACAGGATTCTAAGAAGAACTGAAGTTGTTCTGAAGGTAAAGGGTGGCCATATCCTGATTATGTCTTTCATATGAATGTATTGTTAGGTGTTCCTGCTATTTTGTCCACACTGTATGTTTTGGGAAGGTTTTGGCTGTGTTAAATAGTTTTAAATATGGTTTAAGATATAATTGTTTTGTACTTGAACAGTATAAATGCATCTCTTAAAGCACCTGATAAGCCAAAAAATTATCACTCCAGGTCAGTTTACCCCAAGACAGATTCTTTTTGCAAAGCTCCTGCTGTGTGATGCCAGACTGAACACAGGAAATAGTTAATCAGTGGCTATCTGAGATGTGGAGCCGCACAAAAAATCCCAAATTCCATGTCCTATGCAGAAGACCAAACGTTGCCATTTGCCAACTTAAATCCTAACCAATTTGCATACATATTATTGTCGTCACTAACTCATTGGTATTTCCGTGATAATTAACTTTCTGAAAAGATTGTTTTGTGTGATAGCTGAGTTGACAGCAAATCCTTTTATTGGAAAATAATTCAAAATAATTGAATTTATGCCCTTTGGTCTAGATGTTTGAAGCATGTTAGAAGAACAAAGAATTGCATTTTGTTAGTGACAAAAAAAAAAACTGGTAAATAACACATAAATGTAATTATTCACTAAAACTAGAGTACAATAAAGAAGGATTGCAGAATGTAGTTCATTTCTTGAAACAGTGAAAAATACATTCATCCCACCTCAGTATGAAAGCTATAGTTATGTTGATTCTGCTGAAGTAGTGTATTGATCAGGACTGTCCTCTTGCAACCTGAAAGTTAATAGTTTAAAACCCTTCTCCTGCTGTCGTATCCTTAAGCAAAGTACTAACCTGGAAATGATGTGGTAAGAATACCCTGCTGCATAACTGGCTACATAATTACAAGTACATTTTTGTATTACAGATTGCACCATAATTCATCCCTGGAAGAGGAACCAGTTAAATAAAGGTCAAGGATAAAGCCAAACAGAAAGAATTGTAAAAGTCAATCAATATATTACCTGGCGACAAACTTATATCCCATTCAGGGTGTACTCTGAGTAGCCTAATTCCCTGTGTTTCCAGGGTAGACTCCATGAGTCATCAACATTATTTTACATTCTATTTATTCAGATAGCAGACACTTTTCTTCAAAGCAACGTACAACTCAATGCATATGCTTTTAACGCAGACAAAGAGCTTTAGATGCAGACGCACTATTGTTAAAGCACAGTTTGCTTGTTTGATGCCACCGTTTTGTGGAAAACATTGGGCATGTTTGTGCAGGTCTTTTTCTTGTAAAAATATCCACCAGGTTGATTTTGTTAGGAAGAGTACTATAAAAAAACCATCAGCCAAGACATTCTGTTCTGGGGGGTCTTTTTTTTCTGCTGAGCTGCAGTATATCTGTTTGACCTGATTAATGTGCTGAAGCTGAGGTGGTATTGCTGCCCCGAACCCTCGCCCACCGCGCACCCGTAGAGCACCTCGACAGAATGAGCGAGGTTCGTGTCCCACTGAGACAAAGCAGAAAGTGCAGAGGCCCTGTTTGACTTTGTACAGAAATTGTGGGTCAGCTGAGGGAAATGGCTTATACAAACCCTGCCCCCAACCCGATCAACCCTAACCGCCCTCACTCCTGTTCTTCAATGCCCCCCTCTTTTCTGAAGCTTTATCTAATCCTGCATTCTGGCAAAGGTCCAGACTCCACATTATGGCAGTTTGGGTAACAATCTAAGACAACTGAGGCGTAGAAACTGCCAGTGGAGAAGTGCTGTCAGATGTAGATGGTAAAAATAAGGAGATGAAAGCAGACGCACAGTAAAACCTTCCCAAAATGTCTTCACTTCCCCTCTATGTAATTATTAATTTCTTGTTATGCATGAATCTATTAGAAATAGCCAGAAACTGTTATATACATAGTGTAATTTGTACTGTACTGAACTACCCTCTGATGCATTCTGTTCTGTCACTGTTACCCATTATTGTAGTACTTATTTACTTTGATTATGATCCATATGAAAGCCAGCCTTAGACTTGCAAAACAGGGATGGCAACTGTTCCCCTGATGTTCTGTCTTGTCTAACTACAGAGTGAGTTTTCATCTGCATTTGAGTATTGTTGTCTGTTGATTTTAACTAGAAAGATTAATGTATTTGAGCTCAGTGTAAAAGTTATTTTCTGCAATCAATATGGAGTTTTGCTTTTCTTTTCCTTGGCTGTAAGACACAGTTTTTATTTTTTTGTGTTGACTGCATTTCAGTACAGTATAGCTTGCCCCAGTGTCGTATGGTTGATTAACTGCCACTGCTGTGCTGCTATACTTGAGTGCTCTATTGCACCTCGGAGAAAACAGACAATAAAAAGTGTAACTCCCGCTGTGCAGCTAGAGATCCTTTAACAGCATTTCACCTGTTCTATTTCTTCCACTGCTTTGGTTTTTCCTTGCCTACAATCTCCTTACAGATTGTGTCTGTAAGCAGCATTAGTTTTTTTACTGTCATGTGCAAATTGCTGGTTTTGGCATGGCACTATTGCCTTAACAAAATACAAAAACAAACAATCATGTTTTTTTTCTTTAAACAAAAATGTTAGTGGCTTTCTGCTGCTTCCTTGTCAGTTGGAAACTTTTTTGTCTCTGGTGAAGCTTGAAAGCAGCTTTGAATTACAATTTTAATGGAACTGACTGTCCTTACTGTAGACAGACATTGTATTCTAACAAGCTTTGGGATGTCCATGCAATACTTTATGAAATACTTTTTTGACTGAATGGTTGTTTTGTTGATATTCACCATGCAGCAAGAAAATAACATCAATTTTGCAAATGTTTGAAAATAGAGGTTTAAGTTCCAAATCAAAGGGAATATTTGGCAGTGGTAGGGATAAAGGATTAGGTAAGGTGATTAGACTCAGTACATTTCTAAATATAGTAAGATTTTTGTATGATTGAGTTCAGCCAGAACTCTGACTAGGATACGTTATGTGGAAAATGGATGTTTGAATGCATGGCTGGTTGAGATTTCCAAACCATGAATATCAACAGTCCTCTTCTAATTTAATGTTTTTGTTCTTTGACCAATATTGCCATAATTCTTTTTTTTTCTCGTATATTGATGTAAGGATTCAACTGCAAAACTTGACTTTAAAGGTTTTACTGTCAAAATTATTTAGTGCCTTTTTTAAAGTTTCAAAGTTTAAAAGAGTTTAAAGGTCAACCTTTTCTGAAAAACCTTTGTTGAGTACAATACTGCATGCCTTTGATTATATTAATGGTACACCATTATTTCTGCTACATGTCATTGGTAAAATATGTTAATTCTAAGAAATTTCTGTAAAAATTGTATGCGTAGGGTCTTAGTGAGTGTGTGTGAGCTAGTGCTTGAGAGGAGAGGAAAAGTGATGGAGCAGTCTATGTTCTCTAAAGTCTGACACAATAAATGTATGTATGACATGTATGGTGGTTGTTATAAATAGACCATGACTCACTCTGTAAACTTCCAAGTCTGTTTCATAACAAGACTCTGCTACATTCTGAGCCTTTTCACTGCATGGGATTGTTTCAATGATAGCAGCTCAATTTAAAAACAATTAAGGTACAGCTTTTTTAGTATGATGTATTTGGGAAACAAAACCCTTCTTTAAACACACATACTGCATGTTGACTATGTTGTCAGCTATATATATTTCTATTCATGCCAAGTAATGAATGCACATTCACTGTTAAACAGCCAGCACCTTTGCACAATTGGGAACCTTATGAGTTCTTCACCTTGACTTTCAGCTTTCACAAAATAATAAAGGAGTGTTAACCACTGCAAATTGAACTGGATTTTTGAAGACAGGACCTCCTTCCTCCTTTGCTATTCCTGGCCCACACTTACATCACCATGTTACTGCAGCAACAACTGCTGGTTGCTAGGATGTGGAGCCAAAGCAGGTGGATTTGTGTGGGAGATATAGAAAATAAGATAGTAACAGTAAACTTGCGTTTAATGTTAAATGAGGAGGAATACTGTTGCTTAAAAGAAGATCAATAAGCAAAAACTTTGTGTTGTCTACAGACGGGTGAATACAGAGATGATATGGATAGGTTCCCATAAGCCTTCTACATCTATCACAAATGACTCCTAATGCAGCAAATTGCTGGTGTGATTTGATTCTAATAGATTGTGGGGGCAGCAGTTTGCCATACATGCACAATAATTTACACTTAATTGTTATGATTTGATATTAAAGACTGAATCATGTGTGACTTGAGAAGTCTCAAAACATCATGTTAAACAGGTCTGACTAATTTTGATGGAAACCTGAAAGCTTAGGCAGTAAGGCCAAGACCAAGTCATACATATTAAGAGAAAACCAGCAGATTCTGGGAGTGACAACAAAACTGTCAAAAATGAGCACGGTATGAGTAAGCAAAGGTTCACTGTGGAAAACAGCATGTCCCAGAATGCTGTCCTTCTAAACCATAACAAGATAGTCCTCCTTTGCTTACCTTTACACTATGATTGTAATATAATTCCTTATTTGTTTTTCATTAACTGTGTAACAGGTGAAAGAGATGGGGGGGGGGGGGGGGAACGCTATGACAGCCCATGCAAGGAACTCAATTCTTCACGTTCCTTCAACTTTTTATACAGCTTGCCCCCCATTACAGCATTTTAACTGTTCAAGTCCCACACACAAGTCACAGGTGGAATAACAGAACCAGAACACATAGACCCATTTGTGCAACTATGGCTGTGAAGTCATGTGGTAAAGCTGGGCTGTGGTCTCAAAATAAATTCTGAATCCTAATTAAGCCCAAGGGAAATGGGTAAATTGATACCTAAATAAACATGGCAATTGTCCCCCATCATGCCAAAAAAAAAGGAAAAAAAAAGACATACACAAAGCAATTTTTGTCTTTGTGACCTAGATGACTATACAGGAATTTGATGAGATAGCGAGGGTGAGAGAGTGGAGAAAACGGTCTGGATGACCTGACTTTATACTGCAATTATTGTGCTCGCTGTGGAGGAATTGGGGTAGATAATTGTCCTGAGGTGTCCTGGTATGGAGTGACTGCAGAACTGAGGGCTTGGCACCGGTTTGCTGGACACCCGCGTTCTTAGGTCATTCAGTTCACAATGGCACCCAGGGCAGTGTGTTCTGTACAGCGCTGGGACCCTTTCCACAAGAGACCAGCACTGACAGCCTTATCGAACAAAACAAAATGCTGTGTGGTACATTTTACATGCTTTCCAGAGGGTTTTTTTTCAATGTTCACATGTGACAATATGTTTAGGAGAACATTTGAACTCGTGAGTGCTGATAGCGATGTGAGTCAATGGGCTAATGAGAGGCTCTCTCTGTGAAAAGCCATTGAAAGTACTTCATTCTAGCACAAAAACACACTGAATTATACAAAAACCAAAAACTGACAATAAGTATTTAAGTGTACACTGTTCACAGTCACATTATTCTGCCTGACCACTGAGTCAAAAGGTAATGTTGATTAATGCAGAGTTTATTTGTTCCCTCTCAATTAAGTCCAGTCAAAGAAGGTCAAAGAAGGTCAAAGAAGGTCAAACATGTTTTAAACAGTCTTGGTTAAGCACCTTGCTAAAAAGTAAAACAACAAGAACTCTTCTTAGAAAAGTTCTCATCTCTCTCCATTTGCTTCCTGTGGCTGCCAGTGTCAAGATCGAGCATCTGCTATGGCATACAAGATGGTCAGTAGATCTGCACCTCAGTACCTACAGGACTTGATCACTCCCTATACTCCAGAAACAGCGCTACACTCCATGGAGAGCGCTTGCAGCTTGAGGGTCCCTGCTATAAACATACTGAGTAGGGGATGGTGATGAACTCAAGTGCAGAGTTTATTTAGAGTGATACATTCAGTTAGTGATACATGGAAGCATGTAAATGTGGGCAATTGAGTATAAGGAGACTTGAAAAGGTGACAGGGTAATAAGAACAGTATGCTGAAGACATGCTATGGACGAGAACTTGGACTTTGACTTGGATGCAATTCATTGGATTTGGTCCCTGGATGGCTGTGAATTGCTGAGTACACAAACAAAAATCTGCACTGCTTGAACTTTGTCATTGTATCCTCATATACGTCTCCATAACAGCGAAAGTCTGTAAGTTTTCAGTTTTCACCCCAGTGTTGTGGAATGAGCTCTCTCTTCCACGGAGAACTGCTAAATCCCCTAGAACACATCTTTTTTGGAAACAGTTCTCTGCTGATCTGCTAATAACTATATAAATTTGTATAAATTTGCATCACAGCATTTATCAAAATCACTTTCGTATTTCCTGTTTTTGGAGAAAAGTGTCTGTTGAATGAATGTAAATATGACAGTAAATGAGTATTTAGCAACACACTTTTGGTTACCACAGCAGGTCCTTAATTATTGTGCTGCTTGGAAGGTCATTACAGTGGAAGAGGGTTGTAAGTCTGGGATATAAGTCAGTTGTGCTCACAAGATGACAGGCTACCATTTGGCAGCATGCTTATCTTACATTGCCACAAATCCTCCAGGACCATTAGATGGATGAATTCAGGTACAAGTCAGGTACGTGACAGCAGCTATGGTCTTTGCAGCAGTGGTAGAAAAACCTGTTCCTCCTGCAAAATGAGAGACCAGGGTCAGTAACACCAAGACTGTAGCGAGACTGAGAACTAACTTGTTTTAAAAATAAGATTCTTCCTATAATGAAATCACAACTATTTGCTTGAAAAAGGTGTAACCTAAAATAAAGTTTAACTACATTCATTGAGATACAACCACAACCCATCCCTAAATGGACAATCTGGAAAGAGACAAGGGTGAAGGTGTAGGTTGTGTCAACCAGCACAGGTGTTCAGAAGTCAGTTGTTCTTATTGATGACAACCATCCATCCATTTAATTTTTTTTACACTATTTTTGTGATGGTAATGAGTAGTGCTAATGAATCACAGCTCCTGGACTTTGGGTTTTGACATTGATATTATGACATGTGAACCATGCTCAGTCTGTGTGGAGTTGGCATATTCTCCTCATGTTCACGTGGGCTTCCTACAGTTGGTCTGGTTTCTCTCACTGTCCAAAAACATGTCTTTCAAGTGGATCGGTGACTCTGAATTGCCCAAAGAGTGTGTGCATGAGCGAATGAGTGAATTATTGTAATAGACAAGCAGCCTGTCTCTGGGATAGACTCCGGACCACTACTATGTCCCTGGAGGATCTCTTATTGATAATGGATGGACATTAGCTCTGTACTCCTTTCTGGAGGCAGAGACAGCATACTGTTACAGTAGGCTATGTTAAAAAAAGAAAGCCACATGGTTTACTTTCAGCAAGAATGTCTGAACCATAGAGGACATTCTGAACATGTCTGAACCATGGAGAAGTGTGGATATTTTATGTGAAAAAATCAGTCATGTTTTTGACTGGGATAAAAGGCTTCAGGAAGGCAAATACTCGTGTAGGGGATATAAATGTATAGGGCATGAGATATTCATAACATATTGCTATTTTAAAAAAATTCCCTAGCTCACAATAAATATGGTAAGACAAGTACGTCAGAACTGTGCTAAAATGCCACTGTTAAATAAAAAAATCCTTTTTATAGATCACGACGTAGGAGAGCTTATGTAAAATTTAAGAGAAAGGGGGTTTGAGGGACGAGGAAGAGAGAGAGAGGAAATGACGGGTTATGTAACAGGCGCTGCACGCTTACATAATGCAGCGTATTGACGAGCATGCGGCCAGCGGGACGGATACAGACAGGCCACGTTAATGGCGGAGCGCGCGAACGCTCCTGTCTCTGCCTATCGCACCAACGCCTGGAACTTTCGACTCCCTCGGCGCGCGGGTCGCTTCTACGTCACAGCCATCGTTTCTATTTTAGAACTGTAATACTGGGGCACACTCGCGCATCCGGGGTATCAGTGCTGCGGCTCCCGTGTGACGGCGGGAAAAAAGCGGTCCGATTTTGTTTATTTATTTTTGTTTTAATGCACGTCGTCAGCTGCTTCTCAGTGCCACTCATAAACAATAAAACATTGCTTTTACATACAATCCTCTAAAGTGTTGGCGAAAAAAATATGTTATCTCCGGCAGATTATTTTGGGGGAAATGTGTGCGCGAGACCTCTCGTCACTAGGAAAATTATATTAAAATAGGTTTTTTTTTTCTTTTTTTTTAAGGTCTGACAGTGGATTTCGCACTAGTCTAATGTAATGTGACCTCGATCGAATGTGTCCCACATGAGATATGAAGAGCTTGCAAGAATATTATTAATGATATTTGTAGCTAAATAACTATGCATTATAAAATTGTGCGTGTTTCTCTCTTTTTTCCTTAGATTCCTTTACCTGATGTGTATATTTTAGCTACAAATTTGTGAATATTGATATGTCGTTTGGGACTGTGTCCTCTTGTCCCTCCTGCCATTCTGTACAGAAAACTTAAAGAGCTTTTCAGAAATACAGGCTCCTTCAGCTTGACTTCAGTTCAGAAGTTTGCCTGCAATTCTTTTTAATGGTTGTCCCTTTTAGTTCAGTTCAGTTCATTTCAGTTCATTATGGCAAGTAATACAATTTATTATCTCCACATAGGGAGACTACAAGAAACAGCGCTGTTTTCTTTTTACTCGTCCAACAGAAACTTTTTTTTACATGGTTTTATGATTGCTGACCTCAATTCCTAACACTGGAATGGCAGACGCCCTGGCAGGACGACCGAAATTAATACAAAAGGCGTTTGGGGGAACACCAAAGGGAATGAGCAGAATGACCACAACTTTTTAAAACTGTTTGTTTGATTTGTAAACGTTTCCATGTCCTTGATGAGTCAAGGTATGTTTGCTGTAGCACCTTTCTCCAAATAATAGCTGTTGGTTTTTTTCCAATGTCCATGTGCCCCAGTTTTTCTTCCTCCCACCTTTTTTCTCGGAAAGCGGCCTCTGTTTTCTGCGAATGGCTCTTAGCCTAATGTGCTCTTTTCTCTGCAACAAAGCCAGATCTGGGTCATACGGGCCAGTTAACAGCCACCTCCTATTTTGGAGTCTCTCCTGGCACCCGGCCCCTCAGTGGTGCTTGCCATGTTAGCGCCTTTCAGAAACACAAGCGTCTTTGATAATTGACAAGTAATACATGCCCCTCCCTACTTCGACACGTGCTCTTGTCTGCAGCATGCCTGCAATTTTGATTTCTTTTGCACAGACTAGATGATGCTTTCGGTCCGTTATCTGTGCAGTTATTATTTGGCTGGAAGGAGTGAATGTAAAAAGGGGTCACAGGCTTTGAGGCAGCTCAGACGTACTTCCAGGTTGTCAGGTCCGCATATTTCTGCGGCAGTGACCTACAAGAACATGGTGCTCACCGGGAATACGGAACCAATGACACGTATTTTATTAATTTGTTTATGTAAGGGCTTTATGCCTGAGAGCGTACGGCCCAGCTTAGTGTAATAAATGTTGTCCTCTTTGAAGGTACTACAGGTCGATGCAGCAACTTCCAAAATAGTCCTTTCCTTTACTAAATACTTCCCCGTGACCCCGTATGGGACAAGTGGTTCTGAAAATGTGTGTGTGTGTACTGTAGATGTATTCTGCAACAACAAAAGCTATTTACAAACTACAGATTAAAGTCCATAAATCTGATTATTTTTAATTCATCGTTATTAATTTATCAGATTAAATCTGGTATTATTTTTAGAGGGGCTGTGGTGGCGCAGTGGGTTTGACTGGGTCCTGCTCTCCGGTGGGTCTGGGGTTCAAGTCCCCCTTGGGGTGCCTTGCGGTGGACTTGCATCCCACCCTGAGTGCGTCCTCTTCCCCTCCAGCCTTATGCCCTGTGTTGCCGGGTTAGGCTCTGACTCCCCGCAACCCCGCATGGGACAAGCAGTTTCAGACAATGTGTGTCTGTGGGAATTATTTTTTTTGAAAACTTGCCAATAATATTAAGTTTATAAAGCCTCATTTGACATAAAACACAGTGGCAATCAAAAGTACAATTAGTTTTGGAAATTTATCATATGACGTTTGAGTCAACCTCCAGCTGAAATGATAAAAATATGCTATAACTTGCTTGAAATGTCAGGGCAAAAGTGTAATAGTCAACCAACCAAAGTGAAGTATAAATCATTGAGCTTTATTTATGTGTCAAGATCAAATGGAATAACTGTCAAATCTCTGTTTTGATACATGCTCCCAAGCTGCTCTGCTATGAAACTGACTCATACAGCTGCAGAAAGAGCAGAATGTTTCCAGAAAATATTGGGCTGGAACAATGGGTGCTATAGTGTGCAGCAGTAATAATGAATAATTCAAATGCAATAGCCTACATGAAAAATTTACATGTTCCTTTGATCTAATTGTCTAATTTAAAGATGGCTATGTGGTGATCTGCATCCAGAATGAAATGTAAAACTAAAACAATCATTGTAAGAAACCATAAAAAATACACAACTCTACTTATGTAATTATTTCTGAATAATTTTGCCATTTAGTAAGTGCTTGGTTTTGAGGCATGACCAATGTATGTCCAAGGATTTCTAATAGTTAAATCAGGGCTCTAGTTGTGTAATATTCATCCGAGTTTTGTTGCTGACATTAAAAGAACTAGTTTCAGTGAGATTGTGAAGGTTTATTATAAAAGTACAAGCTGGTTTTTGATATGTGTAAATTTTTACAGTAGCAAGCAGACAGCTGTTACCCAGTGCGGTTGTCACAGCACCGGTGGTGTGCGAGCCCACAGCCAGATACTCTTGGCCTCAGCCATCCTTGTAATTTTTTACACATATGTCAAATGATTGATAATGTTTCTGCCATTGTGGAGAGTGTTTGGAGCAAGCAAGGGGATTTTTTTGCTGAGGTATTTTAAAGTAAATATTACATTCAAAAAAAAGAAATATTGAGCTGTTGCAGCAGACAGAGGAGCAGGCTTTATTAGTGCTGCTCCCTCCCTTTTCATTGAAATGTAAGAACATGGAATATGAGCACAATGAACTGGGCTGTTAGAGCACAGGCATGAGTAACCCTGATGAACATGGAGATGGAGACCTGGAACCTTACCAGGCATAAACAAACACTGGTTAAGAACCGCTGTGTGTAACTTAGAAATCTCTGGCCTTTTGACCCTGTGAATGCGTTGTACTATTTTGAACCTTTAGCATACAACTCGTCTTGTTCCACAGTTCCTCAGACCCTTCTGTGGAACAGTTCAGCTTTGCTTGCTCTTAGCAGCAGACAGATTTAGTTTTATTTAATTAGCTGGAAATTTTTCTCCAAAGTGACTTACAATGTTAAGCAGCTTACAATGATTTATCCATTTATATTGCTGGGAAATTTTCATTGGAGTAATTTGTGTTTAGTACCTTGCTTAAGGGTACTATAGCAGAAGCAGGGATTTTAGCCCTTGGACTTTTGTTGTGAAAACCAGCAGCTCTAACCACTGTGCTTCCTGCTGCTCTGGTTCTTTGCATGAGTCCTAATCATCCTACTAGGCCAAGATAACATTATACAAACTTATGCATCTATCATCAACAACCACTTGTCCTGAGCAAGGTCACAGTGAGCCAGAGCCTAACCCAGCAACACAGGGGACATGCCCAGGATGGGATGCCAGTCTGTTGCAGGGCACCCCAAACGAGGTTCGAACCCCAGACCCGCCACATAGCAGGCACCTGCTGAACCCGCCATGCTGCCACACCACCCCCCAAGTTTATGCATTTTTTTGTAATTTTACTGAAATATGTAGGAGTAAATATTGACAAATTAAAACCTTGTGACCACCTTTGTATTGTGCCAACCTGACATTCTTAGTCACCTTGGATAAACCTATCAGGTAAATAAAGAATAACAGTAACACCCTGACATCACATGCATCATCTTCTCTCTAATCTTATTGTTTACACTGCCCAGTGTCTTCCAAATGAATCAATGAACCAATCAAGATGTAAGATGAGGCGATTTACATCTCCTCTGCATCCCCTTTGCTTCTCCGCTGGGGAGGCACACCTCAGACGTTAAGAACACCTAGCATATGGCATTTCCAACACAGCCATATTCATTTCCTCAATGCATCACATTATTCATACATTGAACTACAAATATGAAGCCATGTGATTTAAACTATCCTCATCAAATCCCTCCTTGTTTCCCCACAGACACTCAAATGAACCAATGTGAGGACCAGGTTACAGCAGTATTCCTATGATACTAGACAGGGAATAGCATAATTATATAATATGACTGCTTACTTTTCTGAAAAAAAGAATCTGCCCTCACTTGAAAACATACTGGAGGCTCATGAGTCACACTGTCACTCTGTCATATTTAATTGCTCCAAGTGTTGTAAACTAAAAACCTTGTTTTCCACAAATAAATACAGCTTTATGTTTTCAGTGGAGAAAATATTGTATGAAATTCATTTTTAAAACAAACCTTTTTTTTCTTTAAAGCCCTCGTGCTTCTTATAGACTGAGGGAAATCAATAGTTACTGAATATTTCATGTTTTATATTTTCTTACATTTGTAGTTGAATATTTTGACCTGTTATTGAATTTGAATATCACTTAATTTAGTTGACTCCTGTTTTTGGGAATGTTTCAAGATTTCTGAGAACAGCGAAGCATCTCACAATTTGTGGATCCCTGGCAAGATAAAGTAAAATACTATTTTGCATGGTCTGTTTTTCTGTCATTTAGAGCTCGTGTTTACATGATTTATTTAGTTACAGTATGTTCTGCTTTATATGCATGAAGGGTTCAGGTGTTCACCACAACATGAGAGCCCTGTAGCATCTGAATGTGTGACACCATGATGAAGTCCCTTGACAGATGGATTCTGTTCTTTAAATGTGATTAACGCAGAGCTTTGCTGCATACTCCCAGCTATCAGCTACTTAAAAAACTGAGTTGCACATTACAGCGAAAAAACAGTGACACGTATTATGATATATTAAAGGAATGCTGGTTAATGGACAAGAGAAACGTGTATTTTCTTTGCTCAAGCTCGCTGAGTGAAACATTTGTTCTGGCCTAACTCTGGGTAAATGTTTACCTTAAAATGTGACTGCTGGTTGGCATCTACACGTGCGGGGGCCTCTAGCAGAAAAAGTAACAGCCACTTTGATGAATGTACAGTTGTTTTTATTTCCATGTAAGGCACATTGTGTGCGTGCCCGAGATAAATTAGCAGATGTTCTCCCTCAGTGCCAGTGGGCGGTGAAGTCCAGGGCTTGTGCAAGTGTACCGAACTCCCTATCGCTCCGGACTTCACCTAGCGTCAGTGCTGTTGCACAACATTTCACCAGCTAAACTGTTTCCAGAGACTCGTATCTGGAGCTTAACCCAGAACGACTCCTGTCCTCAAGCAACCGGTTCAACCTGAGGCCACCGTTGGCAGTCAGCGTGGTAAACAAGTCCTCATTGGCTAATTGTGTGCTCTGTCCCAGAATGCTCCCTTAGTGCTGTGTACAAAGATGACCTTAAATCACATCCAATTACTCTGTGATTTTCAGATCTACATTACTGTTGGTTTTGTGCCGCGTGTGCCCGTAATGCCCGCTAACCGTCGGCCAGCAGAAAGAGACTTAAGTGTCATATGTTTCGGCGCACACTTAACTCTTTTCAGCTCGGTTCAGTTTGTGTTTCTATGGTGCCTGTCCCCACAGGTGTCCCCAGAGCACTTCACTACCGACAGCACGCCGTTTTTCTCCTGCTTGCTCTGCGTTTCTTTTCTGTTATTCTCTGAAAAGGAGGCTGGCAGAGATGGGCTGCTTCGCTGTTAATGCGTTGCTTAGCTGATGCTTGTATGCAAAGGAACTTAAAGCATGTGGCCTACTTTTACAGCTGGGGCGGTTTAGGGTAAGTACCTTGCTCCGGGGTAAATAGAACTTCCGGGAACTCAGACGAGACGTGGGCTAGTTCACATTGTGAGGCCTCCTCATTGTTTGGGAAGAGCGGTAAATGTGTTTGAATTTAAAGAATGGCATGTGATTTTTTTTTTTCTTTATACAATATGTCACAGAATTTTTTTTTTTCTAAGCTTCAGGCACTTGTGGGACTTAAACCAGCAGCCTTCAGGTTACAAGTCCAAGCCCACGAACACGACACTACCTGCTCTCCTTCATATCAGGGACTATGTTTTGGAGGACGGCTGAAAAAATTGAGTGATGACAGCTAAAGTGTGCAACACAAATACACTGAAGCAAAATGGATGGACACCACATGTGATCAGGGGCACCAAAGTGTAAAATCTAAGTTAGGAGCTCATCAACTGTAGCATGTTTTTGCGTAACTGCTGCAAACAAACTATGTTGTACTGGGTCTTTCTGGGACAACCTGCACCTTAAGGTTGTAGGTTTTAAGGCTGCGTTAAGGCTGTTTTACCAGTGAGAACAGATCGTAATGCTCTTAACCTGAACTGCTCCAGTGAAATATCCTGTCGAAATAGCACAAGTAACCTTATAATGTGTTGCTTTACATAAATATGAAACTAAGCAATAAAGTAATAATACTCATCATGTAATCATCCAGACAAATTCAAACTTTTGCTGCAGACGGACAGAAGGCTTGGCCTTGCCGAATGTAGCAATACATTTTTGCTCCGTCTGAGAAAGAAAAGGCCAGAAAGATGGGGAGACAGAGCATGAAAGGGGGCGGAAGGACAGCAAGAGGTGGCTTCAGGACAGGGTTTCTGGGAATAGTGACATCACTGTAGACTTCTGTCCCCGTGTCACACTACACACACAGACACACACACACACACACACACACACACACAGACTGCTTTGTTTGCCTGTCAGATCCTCTGTTTCAAGTCCACTGTCCTTTCTCTCTCCCTCATAGCCACAGGTGGGATCCCTGCCTCAGTCGCATTCTGAGTGCTGTGTTGGTGTTGTTGGCCACTGTGGTGATCAGAGTTTCTTTCTCCATGATTTCTTCTGCGGGTACCTGCCTGGGCTTTAACACAGCTCTGTTTTGGTGCAGCTAAGCTTGGACAAGAAAGTAGGCCAGATGATGTTTTGGGATGGCCAGGCTGTGGTGGGATCACAGAATATTTCACTCACCCTTGAAGCACAACCCACCTCTCAATGCCTGCAGAATGGACAGCCATGTCCATGACAAATGGAGCGAGCCTTTTCCTTCCTTCCCTCTCCTCTTCATAGTGTCCCCATGGCTGCTGCTGCCCAACCAGCGGGACCAGAGTCGTTATTTAAACATCCCAAGGTTCTCCCAGAGGGCCTGGAATGTCTCTCTGCCTTAAGGCATTTCAAGACTTCCTTTCCTTCCCATCTTCTTACTTTTGCTTTCTTTAAATGAGTTCAGAAAACCAAAGCTGATGTTGAGGTGCGTTCTATTTTCACAGCTCATGGTTTTTTCATAGTGTTTTTTTTTTACATAACATAAAGTGATATAAAATAAAAAGCAGTGTCAGTATGAAAATTACATATTGTGCTGCACTTAAAATTGCTTAGAACTGGCAGTGTTTACAAATATATTTGATACCATAATTGTGCCCGCCTTTGGTGCAGAGCTTGTCGCATGGTTTAGAAAGTGACCTTAACCTCTACTTCAGGACTGGGCTGACTTGTGCTCTTGCTGGCACCTGAATGTTGGCAGCTGGATCCTGCATGTTTCCTGTGGTTAACTGTGTGCTTCTTGTGTGCTTCCTGTGGTTTCCTGTGTATTTCCTGTGTGTTTCCTGTGTGCTTCCTGTAGTTACCTGTTTGTTTCCTGTGGTTACCTGTAGTTACTTGTGTGCTTCCTGTGTTTCCTGTGGTTACCTGTGTATTTCCTGTGGTTACCTGTTTGTTTCCTGTGTATTTCCTGTGGTTACCTGTAGTTACCTGTGTGTTTCCTGTGGTTACCTGTGTATTTCCTGTGGTTACCTCTGTATTTCCCATGTGTTTCCTGTGTGCTTCCTGTGGTTACCTGTGTATTTCCTGTGGTTACCTGTGTGTTTTCTGTGTTTTTCCTGTGGTTACCTCTGTATTTCCTGTGTGTTTCCTGTGGTTACCTGTGTATTTCCTGTGTGTTTTCTGTGTGCTTCCTGTGGTTACCTGTGTATTTCCTGTGGTTACCTGTGTATTTCCTGTGTGTTTCCTGTGGTTACCTGTGGTTACCTGTGTGTTTTCTGTGCTTACCTCTGTGTTACCTGCTGTCTCTTGCACACCAGCCATCTATCAGCAGGGTATTGCACATTATTTTCTCCAGCAGTGAAAGATGTGCATGTGTTGCACCTCAAGTCGCTGCAAGCGTTCCTTCACACACCATGTAACCTACAGTGTGGTTAAGGTAACAGACATGTAACAAAACCTTTCGATGCTCCAGTTAACCTTGTCCCTCAGTGTCAAATGTATATTCAGCTCATTATTTTCTCCAAAGTGACTTTCTTCACAACAGGATATAAAATCACTGTAATTACATTAAAATGCCACAGTGACGTACCCATTTACACAGCAGTTCAGGATAAGTATCTTGCTGAAAGGTGTTCCGGCAGGAGGTGGGATTCAAACCTGCAACTTCTGACTCTACATACAGCAGCGCTAACTACTACACCACCTGGAATTTAAGATGTGCAAATCACTTCGGAAAAAGCGGGTCGGTCGTTGGAGTTTTGGGTCACGTCTTCCAAGCCCCACCATGTGTTAGATGTGAGACAACAATATGCTTCATGACCACATTATATAATGCGTGAATCACTACGCCACAGGTTACGTAAGCGAAACTGTTTAATTAGCCAGCAGCGTGTATGAATCATTGGCTGTGGTGCTGCTCATAGTGTCGCTGAGGAGATTAAACCATAAGAGGAGATTAAACCGCAAGAGTTTCACGTTATGCCCGACAGCCCGGTGCCGTGTCGCCCCCTGCTGCATAGGCCTACTTGTGACACCTCAGCAGTCTTTCCGCATCCCCTGACAAATAACTGAGAAGCCAAAAGGTGCTGCAGTTTACCATTTACTTTTCCAATATCAAATTAAAAAACTATTTTCCTTAAAATAGTTGCAAAGCTGAAGCAGAGGCCTTAAAAAACGACATAACTGACAGACTAAACCCGGCGAAGAAAAGCTGACAACGTAATAAAATATCTTCTGAAAGTACTTAAATATTCAAAGTATTTTGTTCTTTTGTGACTTCTTACAGAAAACACACATTTCTCTAAAAATGAGACGACAAAGACGGCGTTTCGACCGGTGGGTGCTCGGACACCGGGGCGACGGGCTGAGCGACGCAGAGGAGCTGCGCAGCTGAGACCCTCGTGTCCAGGACCGTGTTCTGATTTTCCAGCACAAAGCCAATAACTGGAGTCACCATCCGTTGCCTTCCTTTTACAGTGGTGCACTGAAGTCCTGCGGTCCATTTAACCTGAACTCTTTTGCTGGCCAAACAGGGTTCATTTTACTGTACGCACAATTATACCAATTTTGTATTACTCGTGTAATGCCCGTGACTTTATAGAAAAGGAACTGTGTTCTTCATTGCATGTACCTGTGTTACTGCGCTCATTCCGAAACACGTCTGGCATGGTACCTACTCAGAAATTGTTGAAGACTCATGGGATTTGAAGTCATTTTTCCCAACGTGACGTTCCATCTGCTAATGTACTACCCAACGCCTGTACGAAAGGCTTAGACATACAGTACAGTCCTCTTTTATTCCATTCTGTCGTCGTGGTGGGTACTGGTCTCCTCTCGCTCCTCTACCTTGCCAAGATGCGAAGAGTGCTGTGAGTGTGGAAACAGCTGCAGTCCGCCGATGTTGGCTTTAGATGACATGTAAACTGAGAATAATCCCAGTCCACTCCTGTGCGAGGCTATATAATCACTTCTTGAGTCACTTACTATTTATTTTTGTTCGTCTTTCAGCTTTCTGTAGTTTCATATTTGCATATGTGTGCATATATACACCTGTATGTGTGTGTGTGTGTGTGTGTGTGTGTGCTATGCACAGTTTGTAAAACTGTATGTGTCTGTATGAATGTAGCATAGTTCTGTGAAGTGTGGTCCCTTGTGTTTGTGCATGTGTAGAGTGTATATTAAGGTGTGCGTGTGCATGCATCCGCTCGCCAGTGGCCCTCAGGTGTGCCGCTTCATGTGCAGTGCCAGGTGGTCAGAGCGGGAGAACGCACGCTGACACAGCACACACTCGTAGGGCTTGTGGCCTGTGTGTTTGCGGTAGTGTCTGGTCAGCTCATCGGAACGGGCGAACTTCCAGCCGCAGCCCTCCCAGGTGCAATGGTATGGTTTCTCACCTGGGACGGATAAACAAAAAAAAAAAGAATAAAATAAACACGAGATTTGTTAGTTATGCTTATCATTTGCTATATGTTACTTGGGCTTCACTCTGGAGCTGCTATTGCACCTTCTTTTACCCCTGGAAACATGTTTTCATTCCTACATTTGCATGTACATTTATTCATTTCGCACACGCTTATCTCCAAAGGGATGTACATCTCAGAGAACGACAGAAAAAGTGCATTACATCAATACAAGGAGAGATTTAAATGAAGACACGTGATTCTAGAGTACAGTCAGTTTGTCACATTGCACCACATGAACCGTGTACATTACACCGGTAGCTGCACGTAGTCTTTTCTATGATTACATTACATTACTACACTGCTGCAAGATGTTGTGTCTATGTGGTTTTAATTTAGCATTTTCGGTGTTGATGCAAAACACACCATAAAAAGATGATGGAACAGGACAGCAAATAAGCAGGACAACTGACTTTAAATTCAGAGGCCGTTCTGACGGCAAATATTTAGCTTCGTAGTCGTATTTCTTTACTGAGAACAACGTTAGTGTGCAACCCGTTTGAATTCTCGGATGACCAAGTGCGCTCTATGTCACAAAAATTAATGTTAGTACTTTCAGTACTTTTATCTTATTTTGCAAACAAAGCAACTAAGTGAAGGATGTGCTGTCTCAATTCACTGTGGCCAGGTAGGCTGGGAGGCTCAGCCAATTCAGAACTCAACAAAAACCCTGGGGATTCAAATACAGTGCAGCTTTAGGTGGCTGACTCATAAAGTCTTGCATAGCGAGAGGTGAGAAATGAATCTGGGTTTCTGAAGGACTACGGTTTTCCCTTTCTTTGTGATTTGGCTCTACATGTTGGCTGGGTCAAGCCGCAATGACCTCCTTTTCCAGAACAATCTGTTTGATGGTGTTCTAAACTCCCTCCTCCACCCCTTGGTAGGCCCAATATGTGAATTACCACGTTACCTGTGTGGGTGCGAAGATGTGCCTTCAAGTGGGAGCTCTTGGTATAGGTCTTGCTGCAGCCTGGATATTCACAGCTGTGTATCGCTGCCCTCTTCTTTGCAGTCCTCCTGCTCCGCTTCCCCTCTTGGCCCACAGGTGGCACCGAGCAGCTTGGGAGGAGAGTTTGTGGAGGAAGAAAGTGGCGCGATGGGTGGAAATGGGAATGGACGCCTTGGCCGGGGTAAATCCCTGGCTGAGGATAGGCCGAGATGAGGCCGTAGCGACGCGGCAGTGCTAAAGACATTTCTGTATCGGTCACCGCATTTTGAAGGAACCTTGAATCAGGGAAGGATATAGCTGGGGTTTGATGGGAATAATAGTACCCAAAATCCCTTGACTTTCCGTTGCTCAAGCCAGCGGCCCTCCTTTCACCATTCCTTTCAGGGTTGCTCCCTGGAGAGAAAGGAATTTGATCCATGGGAAGTTGCAGTGTGTGTTGTGACTTTTCCTGCAGCTCCTCACTGTAGCTATAGAACTCAGGTACTGCAGAGCTGAGCGACTCTGCTGTTGACAGCAGTTCGGCCATAAGACCATTGTTGCTCAGATGGTGTCTGTCCGCTGCAGCCTGTTCCTTTAGGCTTCCTCCATCCAAAGCATTGGCGTGGTATGATATACCCTGTTCCTGCAGCATAGGCCGCTGGGAGCTGCAATCTGCAAGAAGGTTAAGTTCAGGTGATGGGCTGCCCCAGTTAGACAGAAACAACTCCATGTCCCAGCAAGCCCCATTCTCATCTCCCACATTTCCTTCACTCAGTAGTTGAGGGACCTCAAGGTAGTGTGAGCTGTGGCTCCCGATTACTGGCTTTTTCTCTGCGAGCTCCAAACCGAGAGACTCGTCGTCTAACTTGGACACCTTGGAGGGCCGGAAAAGAGATGGAGAGAAGGAAGGATGATAGAATAAGAATGGTCAAGTCACTAATTACCAAACAACTGAAGCACAAACAGTAGTTCAACAAGTCAAAGTTGGTCATTTCTCGCATCTAATAGTAAACTTGCGAAGGACAAAGTTAACCGTAAATTTGTCAGCTTGAGTGTCAGGAGGCTATACCACAGCATTAATTTTTAATTTTATCTGGCACCTTAATAGGATGAAACTTAATTTTTTACTTATTTATGTAGCAGGACGATATTACTGGAGCCTTTTGGGCTAAGAGCCACGCTCAAGAGCGCTACAGCACTGCTAGGAGATAGAGCTGTGGCAATAACTTCCAGGTTATAAGTCAGAGTCCCTAACTGCTAGACTGCTGGCTGTCCCAGAAGAAGGCACGGTACTGAAAAATGCTGTCCTCAGTGTGGTGTCGGTATCTGCTCTGTACAAACTCCAGCATGTCCAGAATTCAGCAGATAGAATCTGCAAGTGATCACATCGTGTAAGCTTTAGAATCCTTACTCTGTACGGGTCTGAGGTGCTTTCCTCTAAAGATCGGTGCATTTACATTTACATTTATTCATTTAGCAAAAATACAGCAAAAGTTCACTCAGGAAAAGTACAATTTATGCATTATGTTAAGAGAAGGAGACATAAATGCAGACATGTAAGTCTCAAGCAAACCTAGTTTGTTCCCTACCACTTGCTGCACCGAGGTTCATCGTTCTAGTAGGTGCATAAGACACAGGATAGACAAATCCCGATACCCTCTCACCATTACAAGTACAGTACAATACCAGAGTAATGGCTGAATAAAGGTTGTGTCTGGGGATGCTTATGGAGTTATGATGCGTGAACAGTTACACCATCGACGATCTGAAGAGATCTTGGGCAAAGTGGATCTGGAAAAGGTTGGTTTTCAGACCCTTCTTGAAAACAGAGTTTCTGCAGTTCTGAGTGACAGAGGGAAGGTCGTTCCACCACAACGGACCCAGAACCGAGAACCTCCGAGCTTCGCCTTTCGTGCGCGGGACCACCAAGTGAGCAGAAGCAGACGTGCGAAGGGGCCTGGTTGGGGTGTAGCGAATGATCAAGTCTTGTAAATAGCTGGGAGCAGTTCTATTGATGCATTTGTACACAGCGACCAGGGTTTTGAATGGTAAAGCAGCTTAGCACCTCTTTACACATCTGCCCTTTTGTCACAAACATCGCGACTTTCATTCACCCGAATCTGGCGGCTTACAAGTCCCTCCCCTCAAAGTTTTTTCTGCCATGCCCATAAACTGTGGAATTCCCTCCCCAAGAACCCACCTTCTTCTCCTCTGGGCACCTTTAAAGTTAGGCTTAAGACCAACATGTTTAGAATTGCCTTCAAATAACACACCCGAGGGCTCATTTTTTCCTCTTTAATTACGTTTTGCCATTATTTTCAATTTATATTATTTTGCTCCCTTTTGCTGATGACGTCTTTGCAACTTTCAACGCTGACTTACATTACGGATTTGTTTGGTTGCTTTATTATTGTACTTTATATACCATGTTCTTTCACTCTAAAGCGCTTTGAGAAGCTACTTTTATAGGACCTACGTAAAATTTATTATATCATTCGTTCCAAAAAAATTCCAAGTTGTATATAAATGGTTTAATTATCAAACTTAAGATCTTACATCTAAGAAAATAGTGTTAATTACCAGTATGCTAGTCAGCAAAAAAATATAAAATCTTCAGTATGTGACCAACCAGGAGTCGGCCTTCAAGTTCAGGAAAATAGTGCGAGAAAGACATGCAGGCCAGTTACTGGCACCACGGCTGCCGGGCCGATAATCCGGCTTTCACAGACAGACCCGCTCTGCCCACAGTGTGTGTGTGTAGTGCAAATCTGCACATGCTTCTCCAGAAGAGATACAGTAGAATGCACGTCACAGTGGACACATGGCTCATGGCTTGTTCTCTATGCGGCCCGCTTGTTTTTGTTATATGTCATTCGGTACAAAATTAAGTGCAAAATCCACCTGGGGCCCGAGATTCGTGACGTAGACAGAGACGGAAAAGTCCCGCCAACGAATAAGCGTCTCTGTATTTGAATAGTTAAGCATCGCTCCTGGAAATTCCTACAATGACATGTCCCGGCAACTTGGCTCATCAAACCCTGGAAAAAGGATATGGATTTGGAGTCTGTTTTACCGTGCAGGTTTTGGACACTGTTAACATTGGATGTTGCCTTGGACAAAAGCATCAGCTGAATAAAGGTTCATAATAACGTTGCAAAGCATTCACAAACATCCTAATTGCCAATATCAATAACAAATGAAACACACCACGGAAGTATTATTCCCTGTATCGACACAACACACTTTAAGACATTACATGGCCAAGGAAAAATTAACAAAGATATATTTAGCTAAGTTACAACTGAGCTATTCTTACACTTTGTCCACCCCTGCAGAAAACCTGTTGCTTTTTCCTTACATCCTGTAAAAATTTGCACTCACCTTCATGTCTTGAACGTTTGCGAAGGAACTGAATGACGGCAGAGCGGCTTGAGTTACGGCCATCCGTGCAACGTCCGTCACGCGGCGCTTGATAATCTATGGCAGTAATCTCTCTGAGAATATTCTGATCAAAACTCTGTTCGGCCCAAAATGGACTTAAATATTTATTTCCATAAATAAATAACAGTGCCAGTAACAAGTGCTGAGAATGAATAAATAGTACGCAGTTCAAAAGCATTTACATATGTCTCCTTCATTCCCTCTTCTGTTTTTCTTTCTCAGTTTTGAAGTTTAGGACTGACACTCCTGAGGGTTCAAACGGAGTCGGGGCGGGGCTTTCGTTATGAATATTCAATAAACGCTCTTCAACGTTTGCTGGCCTGGTGTCCGACTAGATCTGGCGACCGAGCGATTCCTCTACCTCCTCTGAAGTACCAGAGTTCCTCCTGTTCTTTCTTTCTGGTTTTCTCCACAGCTCGGTCCATGTGCCCTACCTGACACCGGCGCAGCCCTCCGCCAGCGCCTGGGCATGTTTGCTATGACAGAAACACGGTTAAAGACACATTAGTATGTACTGCAGCGGCACCTGCTTGAAATTGTCTTGCGATTGAAGCCATGGTCAAGAAGTCATGTGTGGATTGTGCCGTGTGGGTTATTAAAGCCGTGTACATGTTCCGCTCATGTGAAGCCAGTGGAGATGACGGTGAAAAACAAGCGTCACCTTCCCCTGTACTCAGTCTGCTGGTAAACAGCACAGGCGCTTGCTGGAACACTCGATTGGCCATTATCTGGCTCGGCACGCTGTGCACTTATTGTGTGTCCGACCGTGAATGCCGAGTGTGTGCGCGCCGTGGGTGCGAGTGCGCTCCTGCGCGTTTATTACTTCTGTGAACGTGCATCCGGAAGTCGTGCTGAAAAATGCTGCGTGAAAGTCTGTCACGTTTTGCGGAGTGTCCATGCCGTTATTGCACCTTGTATTAAAATTGCTATTAATAGCGGGTCGCTAAGAAAAGTGCTGTTTCCGGTTAAGGAGCCGATGCTAGAAAAGGGGGAGAGAGAGTAGCGTTTGGAGCCGCTGCTTTTGGACCCGAAGGTCTCAGGTTCGAATCTTACCTGCTGCTCTGATAATCTTGAACGAGGTACTTAACCTAAATTGCTCAACCTAACCTAAATTGCTCAAAATTACCCAACCCTATAAATGAGTAAATATCCCCTCCCACTCAGAACTGCAGAAACTCTGTCTACATTCAAGAAGGGTCTGAAAACCCACCTTTTCCAGATCCGTTTCGCCCAAGATCTCTCCAGCTCATGAGCGTTCCCAGATAAGCCTTTATTCAGCCGCTTTTCCGGCACCGTATGTGATCGTTTGAGTATCTTATAATAAAAAAAAATTGGTAGGAGGTTATCAGGATTCATCCATCCTGTGTTTTATGCACCTCCTCGAACGATGAACCTCAGCGCAGCAAGTGGCAGGTAAAAAACTAGGTATACTTAAGAGTCACGCCTGCAGCTATGTCTCTTTCTCTTAATGTAATGTACAAATTGTATTTTTGCTGAGATGCACGCCGCTTTGGACAAAAGCGTCTGCTGGTATGAATAAATGTAAATGTAAATGTAAACGGTAGCTTAACGTTGTGGGCGGCTTTGGAGAAAAGCATCAGCTAAATGAATCAATGTAAAATGTGCATGAATTGAAAATTTTACTGAAAACTGCCCTGAAACTTGAGCTCCGTGAAAAAGACACATAGAACTATATAATAGCGGAGCGGTGTTTTTATTTTACGTTTAAATTTCATCCTGCCAGTGTCCCTTTCTAAGGAAGCCTTCGCGCCACGGATCCCCTGAAGCCCATCCCCGGACGACCGAGCGAACCGTTGATGCCACGTTAAGAAGCCCTGGTTCCAGTCCTTTCTTTTGGTTACTTGGAGCGCGCTGCTTTTTTTGGCGGGAGTTTGGCGCTAGGTGTGTTACCCTTTTGCGTGTAAATATCCATTCAAGTTTCAGTGCTGAAAACACACACTCCCTCCCCGTCTCTCTCACTCTCTCTTGCTCGCTCTCTCCGTGACTGTGAGTTGCGTTTCTGGGAAGCCCTGTGCTTGGCCGGTGATTATAGTAAGCCGGTGTTTATCAGCGCGCGGAGGGCGACGCCAAAGGCCCTGCCTGGGCCCAGATAATGGGAACCTGGCTCCCGACAGGCCTCCGACTGGCCCGATGCCCCCGCTCTAGATAAAGGAGCCCACGCGAACCGCGCTACTTCGGCACAAACACGCTGCAGCGGCTAAAACCTTGTTACTCGAGGGCCTCATCTGAGTCCACAAATATCTGTTGCATCCAATAATTATCTCATTTCCATATTTAAATTACATTTTGCATTAAACTTTTCTTTGGGTTTTTACGTGGTTTCTTTGTATCTCTCATTTTTTTTTTTACTCTGACACAGTTCATTTAGAAGTGTTGGAGAATTACTGGTTGACAGGAGGACATTTGAAGTTTGTACTTTTAACACCATGGGGGGGCACGGTGGTGTGGTGGGTCTGGGGTTGGAGTCCTGCTTGGGGTGCCTTGCGACGGCTTGGCGTCCCATCCTGGGTGTATCCCTTGTGTCCTGTGTTGCCGAGTCAGGCTCCGGCTCGCCGGAACCCCGCTTGGGACAAGTGGATATGGATGGATGGATGGATGGATGGATGGATGGATGGATGGATGGATGGATTTTTAATACCTATTATCTATGAATTTTTATTATCAATTAATTATTATCTATAAATGGATTATTATAGTGTCTGTGAGTGACAGAGAGAGTATGTTCCACTGATGCATGGATGAGTGACCCATTGTAAGTAGTGTATCTAGCAGTGTAAGTCACCGCGGTGAATCAGGTGTGTGGGCTGGTAACACTACATAGAGTTCATTGGAAGTTGCTTTGGAGAAAAGTGTCTGCTAAATAAATAAATGTAAACGTAATTGTAATTGAGCCTCCCACTCTTTGGAGCATTTTACCACCTATAAATAACTTATATTTTGTATCAAGTACGGGGTGCGGTGGCGCAGTGGGTTGGACCACGGTCCTGCTGTCTGGTGGGTCTGGGGTTTGAATCCCGCTTGGGGTGCCTTGCGATGGACTGGCGTCCCGTCCTGGGTGTGTCCCCTCCCTCTCCGGCCTTACGCCCTGTGTTACCGGGTGGGCTCCGGTTCCCCCGTGGCCCCGTATGGGATGAGCGGTTCTGAAACTGTGTGTGTGTGTGTGTATCAAGTATGACACAAAAATGTACGCATTTTTTCTTGTGGCTAGTTTTGTGATCCTTATGAAGCGGTCCTGTGAATTCCAGCAGCTGATGGTTTTAGTCATTTAATTACTCTTAAATAATTTTTCTAAACAAAATATTGTACTCGCCAATAAGGCATCTGGTTAAATTTCATTCATAATTCATTGGCAATCGATGTTAAACAGCAGTTTTGCCGCTTTTTTTTTCCTTCACATTTTTGAACAGTAAAATATAAATGAAATTTTGGCAAAAGTTGTTTTTACTCAGTATTTGGTCCCTTTTTTTTTGACACATAGAACTTTTATTAATTGTTACAGTTGCTTGAATTTCAAAACAGTACGGAACTGGCAGTCTCCACGCATGATGGTTACAATGGCTCCTGCTCACACGCAAGGTCCTTCACCAGGGGTTTCCGGTAAGATACCTGTTACATGAATGGATAAATCATTGTAAAGGTGTCCTGAGCAAAAAAAAAGCTGTTAAATGAATCGCAGCACTGTTTTTGTTTTTCGCCCTGAAATCAGTGCACTGCTGGGCTTGCTCACTTAATATTTTAGCAGCTGTGATGTGCTCCTAGGGGGGCGTGAGAGTGTGGCGGCGTGGCGGTGCAGCAGTCTTGGGCAGGTCCTGCTTTCTGGTGGGTCTGGGGTTCAAGTCCTGCTGGGGGTGCCTTGTGATGGACTGGTGTACCGTCCGGGGTGTATCCCCTCCCCCCTTCAGCCTTCTGCCCTGTGTTGCTGGGTTAGGCTCTGGTTTCCTGTGACCCTCCTTGGGACTGTGTGTGTGTGTGTGATGTGCTCTTAATGTTGAGCTTACAGTATTGTACCACTTCAGCTGCCTTTGTCACAGGGGGTTCTGTACTCTGCCTTTGCTCACACCTCCAGAACCATGTGTTCCAGGTCCAGGTGGTCCCTGGTGTGTCAGGTCCCCCGTTCCCCGACACCCCCTGTGAACCTGCTTCTTTGCTGCATTGCTCTTATCTCCAGCATGTTGGCACCCTGTTGGTCCACTGTCTGCACCAGGAGCTTGTCAGTTTGAACTGTCACCACATCCTCAGATCAGTGAGTTTTCTTGTGCCAAGTGGGAAAGGCTCTGCTGGGGCTGCGTTTGCCTCATTCTTGTTTGTATATGACCATAAATCTACAACGGTTCTAAAACTGATCTCACATATTTACAGTGTTGTCAGTGATTGCTGTGGGTTCTTCTTCATTATTATTATTATTATTATTATTATTATTATTATTACTGTTATTAGTAGTATTAGTAATATACATTTTTATCCATGTATAAAACTGGCTGCTTTACTGGATCAGTTCAGAGTAAGTACCTTGCTCATGGATACTGTAGCACTGGAGTACTGGTGAGGTTTTTTCATATATTCTGAGTCTTCTCATTACATTTTACACCAAAATACTGTGCATGACACCCCAGTACGTCTTGAATGAATTGCACTGAAGTTAATAAACTATACACTACATTTGCGCTTCGTGCTGGTAACTTCTGTGTGTCCCGCTACACCGGAAAACATTAATTAAGTTTATTATTAATCTGGACACGTGATATATGGAAATTATACTGCCTAACTGTCCCGACCAGGAGTTGCAGTCCAAATTCATTTAACTTTTTTGGAAATTAGCTGAATCGCCTCCCTCATTGTACGGTGGTAATAAATGCTATGGAAAAAAATGTATCTTCCATTATGGGTGCATGTTGTGTTCTAAGTCTCTATATGTATTTTATCATTCACCAATCCCACTAAAACAACAATAGGGGAGACGTGTTGCGAAAAGGGAATCACCCAAAAATGGTAGGTAAGGTGTATGGTAACACCCTGGGAAAAGGCTAGGGGACCGCCCTTCTTGAGCGATGAATGTTACCGAGTAAGTTCGTTTAATTATTTATTATGTATGGTTTCAAGCCTTGGAGTATTTTTTTTTTTGGTGTTTTAAAGGTTCTGCCATGTGGTCTTTACATTAGCTGGTCTTATTGATTTTTATTGTTTTATTTTCAATTTTATTATTGGCATGGCAGTTTTTAGGATTGATTTATTTATCGAATAAAGATTTTAATTACCGGAAATGATGAACGAAGAAATTTATTCCTGTCGAGTTGGACAGGCACACCCTTTATGGGCTGGTGATCCATTTTGATCCGTGAGGAAAAAAAAAAAAAAAAAAATCTTCCGTTAAGGGATTGTAATGTGTGAAATGTATCATAGGGTGTTTTTAAAACTAAGTCAAATTACAATTAATTTTCATATTTTTATAGTTTTAATTCACAATGCCTTTCATTTCTGCCTCCGTAAGATTAACTAGGTCAAAAACAGTTTGTGAGTCATGTTTTAAAGATTCTGTTCTAAAATGTAAAAACCTAGAAGGACCGTTTCTGGAACTTGCTCTTGGGCCCTTAGTTCTGGTTTATAGATGTGTCACTACATGAATATTTTAAGAATGTGCCTTCATCTTCCCTCGTTCACATAGCATTTTTCTTCCCCGGGAGTGAACGGAATTCAGATTTTTGTCCCCCGTTCCCCAGCATTGGCGCTCATCTCATGAATAATTTCCCAGGAGGAGAGTTACAGCCTTGTCGACTCCACCTTTTGTTGCATTGTTTTTCTTAGAATCTCCTGCCGTGAAGAATGTTAAATCTCACCTTTCCCACACGTGTCCGTAGTCCCTGTCGCGATGCTCTTGTATTCGTGCAGGATGCACTGCTTTTCTACGCTCGGTTTCGGCAAATAAAGACGACAGGGCACAGGGATGGCCGGTAATGTAACGGCTAGAGGTGCTGCCTTTGGACCCAAAGGTTGCAGGTTTGAATCCCACCTCCAGCTATAGGGCCATTGATAAAGGGTCCTTACCTTAAATTGCTCCAGTGAAGTTTTCCAGCTGACCTAATGGGTAAATAATTGTCAGTTGCTTTAGAGCAAAAGCATCAGCTAAGTGAATGAATTTACAGAAAGAGTCGTGTGTGTGTGAGTCCGTCCCTTGCAATATGTCATTCTGCAGTCTGACCTCCGCCTTTGGGTTTGGGTTTGCGGCAGTTAAGAACCAACGTGGAATGTACTTGTGCATTTTCCTATTACTTACCAAAAAAAATATATTTTTGACGGAATGTTAAAATAGTGGTGGTTAGCATTTACCTGGAAAACATGTCAGTGTTTTTGGGTTTATGTATATAATTTCCTGTGCCAGGTGACGACAACAGCGGAACTGCGCGGCTTGCGAAGTCGAGGCTTTCGTTATTTCGATTTCAGCACTTCTCCGTGTGGTATGAAACTGTCAGGCTGTCACTCTGTGCCATCACATGAGCGGGAGGTTTTCCTCAAAGAGCCCAGTTTGCAGGAGGAGGAGGAGGAGGAGGAGGAGGAGGAGGAGTCGCTGCACGGCTCAGGGTTCGAGGAGATGTGTCAGTAAAGATTTGCTGGAAGCTTCCTGAGTGTCGAGGGTTTACCCCCCAGGTGGAACATGGAGTAGCAGCATATGGAGTTGATGGGAAATACAAAAGTAGTTGTGACAAATGGCATAATGTACATTTATGGAGTATATTGGATACCCAGAGAGAACTGAGTCTGAAAGAGATGTCTTTCATCAAGGCTCCGAATGAAGGAGATGTGTTTTGAAATCTTTATGATAATTTGGCTTTAAAAATTGCGGCAGCAGCCCATAAGTGAGTGAAAAGTGTTTTGTTTCACTGGCAAACTGCAGGAAGCGATGCGTGTTCTTCATCCGTTAGTGGTGATCCTCCCTAGAGCGCCCCCTATTGTACCTGTGCTGTAGTGCGCCCCCCCCATAAAGGTGACACTGAGGCTCACGGTTCAGTTGTCACACCACCAACACCTGGCTTCTTCACCTTGGCTTGAAGTCATCTCTGGGCAGAAGGTAGAGGTTGTTCAATCTGTCCACCTGTCTTTGACACAAAGAATCCCCGTGTGCGTAATCTCCAATATCCACACACAAAAACACAAGCTGCTTGTCTTAAGCCAGGTCATGGTGAACCGGAGCCCGAACCAGCCACACAGGGCACAGAGGTGGAGGGGACACACCCAGGACAGGACACCAGTCCATCGCAAAGCGACCTAAGCGGGACTCGAACCCCAGACCCACCAGAGAGCAGGACCCAGCCAAACCTGCTGCGCCACTGTGCCTCCTCCAATAACCCTCACCGGGAAAATAACTGATTCCAGAGTCAAATCCCCCACATGGCCTCCCTGGTACGTTCAGAAAGCTGAGAGCGGTGGTCAGTGGTCACGCTCAGCGAAACTCACTCACACGGTGCTGCGGTGGCAAAGTCCCTCAACCAACAAATCATGTGTACCTTTGTCGCAGATGGGCAGGTGACACCCTTTTGTCGGTCGGCGGCGGAGGCGCGAGCGTTTGTTTGGGAAGAGTGCCTTCCCGGGTTAGCCGCCTGGGATCTCAGATTTGTTTTCTTTTGATTTCGTTCGATTTGAATGCGCCTCATAGGGAAGGAAAAGGATCACAGCAAACAGTTGGCGCTTTCATCTGGGTTTGTTGCTTCATGTGTTTGTTCATTATATTATGCATTATAAATTCTCTTTCTCTGGGGTTTGTATGTGGATGAGAGGAAGACATAAAAGTGTGTCTGGTGTTTGATTTTGCTCATTGAACCGCCTCTGTACACTAGAAACTCAAACAAGCGCTGTGTTTGTTGTGGAATTGAAAATTTATAATATAAATGCTAAATAACTATGAGCGGGAGCGAGAGAATAATGCCTCTGTCGTTTTAAATTAAAAACTAACAAATTTTAAGAATACCCATAAATATCTTGCGTATATTTTCTGCAATATGGTGACAAGCAGTGTAAACAGAAGGTTATTTTCTGGGGGCCATGCCCAGCTCAGTATGTCTTTAACAGAAAGGCATGCAATTTTTTATATAGATATAGTGGGTGGGACGGATACTCCCCCCAAGGACCCTGAGACGGTCTCAGCTAGGGGCTCTTGGAAAGCTGGAAGTTTTCATTTTCAATATACGGTACTTTACACACACAATGTCTACAGCTGCTTGTCCCAAGCGGGGGTTGCGGTGAACCAGAGCCTAGCCTGGCAACGCAGGGTGCATGGCTGAAGGGACACACCCTGGAGGGCACCCCAGGCAGGGCTCGAACCCCAGACCCGCCACACAGCGGGCCCTGGCCGAACCCTTCAGCTGAACTGGTGTCCCTAAATAGCGTGTGTGCGTGGCTGCCCCGGAGATGGGCTGGTGTCCCGTCCAGGGTGTGCGCCCAGTACTTCTAGAATAGGCTCCGGTCCACTGCGACCCAGCTCAGGACAAGCGGTTCTTGAAAATGCATGTAGAGATAGCTTTGGCAGTGCTCGGTGGTGGTGGCTGTTGTTGCTGAGGAGTCACACTGAAGAGTGCTGGGTACAAGGGTGCCCCGGTGTGCGGACTGTGGGCTGGGGTGGTGTGCTTGGCTAGCTGCCTCCTGCCAACTGGCTGAGAAGGATTTACAGGCCTTTTTATCTCTAAGTGTGTTTGCCTGGCTCCACTGCATGGAACAAAAGCAGCGGTGAAGCCAATATCCAACCCTCTGTTATTCTCTTCTTAACACACCCGCTTTGCCCATGTCAACCCAGTTGCACAAGAGGGTCCACCTGACCCGCACACCGCGACCTGGGGCCCTGGCTCGCGCCCTGGACGGCAGCTGTCCCCGTCCTTGTCCCACAGCACTTTCTGGACTCTCAACAAGTCCGGGTCCTGCAGCTCCACACCCACCTCGTGGAAAATCCACAAGGAGGGAAGAGCTTCCGTGCTTCTCGTTGCACAACTATGTATTGCTTATATTTTTTCTTCCTTATTTTGTCATCGTGGTTTAATTTTCCCAATCGTGCCTTTTTCCCGTAAAAGATCAGTGCGTCCGAGTGATTTTCCTGAGAGTTCCGACAGCGGCGGGTGTCCGGACGTGTCCGGACGTGTCCGCCCGTGACCTCCGCTGCTACATAACGCGGCGTAAAAGAAAATGTTTGTCAACGAGATGCAGTAGTAACATGGGACAGGTCCAGGTTTGCTATTCCCATGCTAGGTATCCGTTCTGAGAAAGATACCGAGAACGCAAAGCGAACCGAGTTCTCAAAAATGTGGAAGTGAATCAGCAAAATGAGCCAAGTTCTCTCAGGGGAGTTTCTCCTTTTTCTTCCTACAATTAGTTTATAAATAGTTCAAAATGAGTCATTTAGGGAACGGGTTACTAAATACAGGAGGAATGGTAAACCCCTTTCACCGACCCTCAGCCTGCACGGTTCCGCTCATTCGAACCCAACGCTCTTCTCAGGTGATTGTGCAGAGCTACTTTTTATAATGGGCAAGCTGGTGGTACCGTGATCAGAGCCATGCATCCAAAAAGTTCTGGGTTCAAATCCCATCTACTGCTTAGTGCCCTTGAGCAAAGTATCTGTTCTAAATTAACATGGCAAAAGTTACCCAGCAGGGTAAATAATTCTAAGTATCTTAGTACACAAACCTAAGATTATACGTTAACTTGGAGAAAAATGTCAGCTACATGCTACGGACACAATAATGTATCTGATGGGCGACTTTCCCGCTAGAAGGTCCTGTCTTAATAACGTTGCCCCAGCACCTTGTAAGGTAAAACAGAAGAGGGAATACAGCCAGCGGGGTCAACGTGTTTCAGATGTCAACGTGATATAGAGAATAATTTTGGGGGAAAAAAAAACCAGACAGCGCTGTGAAAACGCTTTTTCTCAATTTTTGCTGATTTTTGGCACTACATGTGATCAGATCTTTTTATCAGCTCCGCTAGTACATGAATGAAGCGTGAGAGAGAAAAAAGACACCAGTATTGTTTTTATTTCATCCCCTTGGTGTGTAAGATAATGAAATGTGCAGTCATATGAGTCGGAAAAGTAACTGACTTCCGAACATTAATCGGCCTAATTAAGGGGGTAATTAGAGTTTGCTGTTTGAATACAACAATCTAGCCTGATCTTGGGTGACCAAGTCCAGTATAATACAAATTTAACTACTTAAACCCTTAATGGTAAAAGTCATATTTGAAACAGAGGGTTATGGAGGTTCAACATGCTGCAGACACTTTTCCCTAAAGCAACTTCCAACAAACTCTATGTAGTGCTATCAGCCCACAGCCCTTATTCACCACAGTGATTTACACTACTAGATACACTACTTACACTGGGTCACTCATCCATACATCAGGGGAACACACTCCCTGTCACCTACACCCTATAGGTGAACATGAACAGCATGTCTTCGGACTGTGGGAAGAAACCAGAGCACCCAGAGGAAACCCACATAGACAGAACATGCAAACTCGACGCAGACTGAGCGGGGATCAAACCCACGTCCTTTCACACCACCCAGCTGCTGTGAGACAGCAGCGCTACTCGCTGTGCCACCATGCCACCCACGCTCACATCAACTTTCTGAAGACCTTGTGGGAAAAGTTGCTGCAGCCTTCACAGGGTAACACAGCCATTCCTAAGGCTCTGAACTTCAGCCGCACCGCGATCAGAATCGTACTCTGCGAATGGAGAACGTCCGGAACGGTCCGGAACAGATCTACCTAGGAACGGCCATTCTTCCAAAATCTCTGCATGAGCCTGCTGTAAAATGATCAACGCCAGAGTTGAAAGGACATCCCAAAGTGCGATCTAGGGAATTACAGGCCTCTCTTGTGTTAGATGAAGTTGGTCTTTGTGAATCCACAATAAGACACTGCAAAAATGAGATGCGCAAGAGAGCGGAAAAGCAGAAACCACTTGTCGCTACAGAGAAAATTAAAGCTCGTCTACAGTTTGCCATTTAAGACCCTGGTCAGCAGCTACAGGAAGCACTTGATGGTTCAGCAATGCAGCTGAACTTGGGACGAGTTATTGACCGTGAGAGCCCATGTACTTTTTCTCACTATTTTCACATTTCATTCTATTCCCAGCCGTGAACATGACGTAGAAACAATGCTGGTGTCGCATTGTCTCTCTCGGGCTCCATTCACATAGCGCTGGAACCGAGAAAAAGATCTGATCTTATTTAACGGCAAAAAGCTGCAGAAGACTGAGAAGGAGAAGACCGGAAATGGGGCCCACAGTCGTCACGGCACCGTGTTTCAAACTCCATTCAAAACCGAACCCGGTGCTGCCTTCGAGGAGATGTTCAAAAACCACTTCCCTTGGACGCTCTTCGACGCTTACCTCCTATCGACACCATCGGGTTACTCTTTCGATTGTGTTTCGCTCTCTGAAGCCATCGTATTATTAATAAGCGGATGGAATTTTGTGGTCCGAGTCGTGAGTGACCGTGGAGACGTCTACTCAAACAGCTGCACGTTTCCTACGCTGGGATGGCTAAGAAAGGCTGAGCCGCAAAGAGAAAAAAAAAACAGCCTTGACAGTTGCTGCAGTTTTCCTGTTTTCGAAAGCCGAGCGCTCGCGCTCACGTGGGCTTTCTTCCCTCTCAGACACGAGACCGCGTCTCATACTTGATTCTTCGAACTGATCTCCTACAAAGGATGACAGACTCTGGACATGACTGTTCGCTTAAGGAGCTCCTTCTCCTCCTCAGCCATGCACTGCTGTGCGGTGAGTACATGCTGTTCTACTCATTCATTTGAGCAGTTTAACCGCAATAACCGCATGTAGTAACTATTAGTACACATTAATATTAATTCTGACAGTATACTTCTCTGAAACGTGGAGTTAATTTATATTTAATCAGAAGCCCATAGATTTCAGATAGAGTACTTACACGCTTATTCAATTAGCAGATGCTTTTCTCCAAGGATACTATGTAGTGTTATGAGCCCACACACCTTATTCACTGTGGTGCTTTACACTGTTAGATGCACTACTTACAACGCATCACTCATCCATACATCAGTGGAACACACCCTCTCTGTCACTCACACACTATGGGGGAACCCAAACAGCATGTCTTTGGAGTGTGGGACGAAACGAGAGCACCCTGAGGAAACCCACACAGACACGGGGAGAACATGCGAACTCCATACAGATTAAGGAGGGATCAAACCCACGTCCTTTTGCACCACCCAGGCATCATGCTACTCGCTGTACCACCATGCCACCCGTAATACTTGCGTATTATCTGGTGCTGAACAACTGGGTGATATAACTGCCCTTATGAGCAGGGCTCTTCCGCCTGCCCATCTGACTTGTGGTTTTCAGGTGTGGTAACCTAACCCTAACCATAACCATAACCGGACCCATCGAATAGATTGCTTCCATCTTCCCTCACGCAGCTCAAGGCCGTGCGTCAGAGCACTCGTCGACGCTCCCACCCCATCTTCCAGCGGCCCTGCCGGAACCCGTGCTCATCCAGGAGGCATCTCGAGGACGTGTCGTGGAGCTGCTGTGTCGCACTCCTTCGGGTTACGCAGGGATCCTCTTCAAGCTCTACAGAGAGCGGGATTTGGTGAACAGCACCGAGTTCGGCCAGGACGCCCGAGAAGCCCGCTTTAGCGTGGTGAGGGAGCGCGGAGCACGGTGGAAACCCTACTGCTGCCTGTATCAGAACAGCGACGGTGTGTACAGTGCCTTCAGTTCGTACCTGGAGCCGAGGGATTCAACAGGTGAGCGTAAAGCAACGGGAGGAATCCGTGCGCTCCGTGGAAGCCTCCTGGGAGCTTTCCAAAGCTTCTTTTTGCTTTCTGCCAGGTGAACGCACCGCACGTGTTTGTGTGTAAAATACGCGTGTGTATGCGTAAAAAAATTAATTCTGTTCGCATGAGGGCAGCTCTAGCTGGCAGGGTTTTGGACTGGCTGTTTCGATGCTTGGCTTTTCACTTTTTGACACTTTCATCCAAAGGTACTTAACGGATTTATCCACTTACACAGCTAGTTAAAGCACTGATATAACTCAGGTTAATAAAAATGTAAATTCAGCACCTTTAAAAGCAGCTTCCCTGGGCGATACACAGTAATAAGAAAATTACTTAGGTTTATGAAATTAATTACATTTACATTTATTCCTTTAGCAGATGTTTGTCTCCGAAAGTGACGTACACGTAAACGTAGACGCTGTTAATTTTCCTCGAGGGTATGGCAGCTTGGCTCGTACCGGGACTCAAACTTTGCTGTCTTCCTCATGCTGTAACGTTCGACTCTTTCAAAATACAGGACGAACTAGAATCTTGCTGAGACAGTTTGAAATCAAGATGCATTGCATTTCATCTCAATCGCAGAAAGAGATGAGTGAGGACCTTTTTGCATTTTTGGCTCTCGGAAAAGCAGTTCAACCTTTTTATGTCTACTTTTTTAGGATGACTTTTGTGCTGAAGTCGTGGAGGCCTTTAGACGAGCGTAGGTTGGCATGTCTGAACAGCTGATGAAATCACTGCATGTTCATACTTTTGCAATACAATTTCCTGCGTTACGAAAAATCTGAATATGGTTGATTTCACACTCAAGCGGGGTGAGGTTTTCTTACCTCTGTCCTTATTTTCTCTGTTTCTCATTAATTCTTAGTTGTTTTGCCTCTCTTTTTGATCATTTCCCATTCTTGGGCAGGATGACTTTAGGCTTCATGGGTGTAACCTTAACCGCTGTTACCCCGTCACTAGCGCACAGATGTTACACTCTCTGGCAATACTCCTTGGAAAGTGTGGATCAGTGCAGCACGGTACAATACGGCCGGTTATGTGACCACAAAAGAATGAGCCAGGGATCTTCAGATGAAAGAAAAACACAAGGCTGTTGTTGTGAATGGGAGCCTCAGCGACCGTTGAACAGGAAGTGCAGGTAGTCATAAAGCACGGGCAGCACCCCGGTACCTCCTGCATCAACTAAAGGAAGCGCACACAACCGTTCAGACCACACAAAACTTCACCGCACCCTTGTCACATTCATTCACACCTAGAGCTATACCTCATCCTTGTATGCCAGCTTCTGTATCGGTTCCTTTAAGAAATACTTCTAATGGCAGGTTTATTGATTTTTTTTTCTCAAGTTGTCTAACGGATGCTTTCGTCCAAACTGACATGCCTTGCTGGCAGTTTTTTCCCATTAATATAAATAAACTTTTGCTGCTATTTTCTCGGGGGGGCGCAGCGGTGCAGTAGGCTTGGCCGGGTCCTACTGTCTGGTGGGTTTGAGGCTCAAGTGCTGCCTGGGGTGCCTTGCAATGGACTGGCGTCCCGTCCTGGGTGTGTCCCCTCCCCCTCCAGCCCTGCATCCTGTGTTGCCGGGTTAGGCTCCGGTTCACCGTGACCCCACTTGAGACTAGCAGTTTCAGACACTGTGTGTGTGTGTGTGTGTGTGTGTGTGTGTGTGTGTCTTTGTTCCTTTACTAACACATTCAATGCATTAGAATCTGATGACTAAAACTAGTGTCTCTGCCCCCCTTGTATCACCGCCACTCTGTTCCTCTCTTGGTCTACAGTTCCAGCCCCCCCTCACTTTGTGTTACTCTTACTGTATCCTCTCATTCTACAGCCCTATACTTCTGCCTCCTCTCCACCTGAGCAGCTTTTAAGTGTGGAGCCCCCTAGTGGAAGGGTCTATTGGCGCCAGATCCTGTTTTCCACTGCGCTCTTCCAGCCTCCCAGAGCCCCGTCCTGCACACTTTTGTCCTGCTGAAGAGTGCAGTTGAGGCTGAGGGCTCGATGGCTTCCCAGGTCCCACCGCTGCCTCGGTACCGCACCCAAACCAGCCTGGAGATGTCCGTCACCATTGGGTGCGAAGGGTGGCTTTTATTTCTGTTCATACCAGGTCACCCTGTCAGTGCATGGCCAAACCAGCTCCACCACCAGTGAGCCTATGCATGTCACAGTCAAGGGTGAGGGGAGGGAGAGGGACAGATACTCCCCCTGTGGTCCTCTGCAGCCTTGGTTTTTCTTTCTTTTTCTTCATTTATTTCTGGTTATGTTCAGGAAGTGACCAGCAGACTACTTCTTCTGGTTGTTCCTTTTTTGGATCATCAGGCAGGACATTTGAAGTGAGCCTCTGCATAGGTACAAACTCTGCCAACTGCCCTCCGTGTCATTCTTTTACCCCCTCAGTGCCGTTGCCTGCGCCCACCCTCTCCTTTGCACGTCAGGACCCCGCGGACAGAGTCTTGCTGTGCGAGGGGTCGCCTTCCTATCCTGGGGCTGAGTTCTTGCTCCTCCAGTTGGGCTCCTCACACCCCTTGGAGAGACAAACTGCTCCCCCGATGCTCCACAGTGCCAGCTTTTTGGTGCCGGCTGACCACCAATATCTGAACGAGTACCAGTGTCAGTACAGTGTGCTCCTGGACCAACGCCGGAGGGAGTCGGAGCGCAGCCCTCCCCTCGCTGTTCCTATTTTCACAAGTATGTGTGCGTGTGTGTGTGTGTGTGTGTGTGTGTGTGTGTTTGTGTGCGCGCGAGTGCACCTGCACTTACATTTTCATGTACTCAACCCCTCAGTGGTTTGACCTACTTGATGAACCTGACTGATGTTTCCATGTACGCTTCAGAAACTGCCATGAATACTTCGACAGCTGCTCAACCTCCAGCCGAAGAACACACAGGTGATATGAACGCATCTGTGGGTAAAGTTTCACAAAACAGCACCAAAGCTTTCTTCCAAAGTGGAAGAAGACAGAGCGCTCTCTAAGTCTTGGTTGTCTTTACTGACGAGTCTTTTGCCGCCCAATTTGTTGACCGCAGTCAAGCTGTAACCTCGTCACTAGTTCTCGTGCTGCCGGTTTTCACTGTGATCTTTTGGCTGTGAAACTGATGACCAACTGGGACTCACTCTCACTCTTCATGGCAAAAGCACCGACAGACTGGCCAATGATCATGGGCTCCATATCGGCAGTCGTCCTGGTCATGGTGGTGCTGACAGCCCTGGGGTTCGTGGTCCGCTGGAAAGGTAGATGCACGATGAGCCTCCCGCCATTGCAACCATTTCAATATCAGCTAACTGGATTCCTCATCAGATCTTCAGCACGTTGACTCTGGTTGAAATATTGTACAAGCTCATTTTCCCAGAAAGCACAGCGTCATGCTCTTGTGCCTCTGTACACACGCTCGAACCTTGACCACAGCACGGATCTGTCCATTCTCCCACTGCTCCTCACCTTCTGGTTGTCTTTATCTTTCAGTCAAAGCGCTGGTGGCAGAGAGACAGAAAAGGTGGGTGTACAACCATAGACGGACACACTCGAGTTGCACATGTCCACACAACATCTCCCAGATTCCTAAGCTAACTGCAAGTGGAAGTGTTCCTTAGAGCCTTGTCTTGTGTTTAGGGAAGAGGCCCGTTTCTGGCATAATTTTCACGCCATGGACCACGTTGTCGGTAAGCGCTTGCTTTGCTTTGTAGATACGTGCTTATTCTTCTTTATTGATGCTTTGGTCTATAAAAGCTTTTTCGCCTTTTTTAAGTCATTTAACATTTTTTTTTTTTTTTTTTTTTTTTGAATGATCACCTGCCCCAAAGCTAATGCAAAGCGGAAGAAAGCTCTAAAACGCGTCGTTTTGAAAACCTCTTGTTGACTGTCATTCAGCTTTAGTGTGTGTGTTGTGCTCTTTTTCAGACCTAACCCTCAGAAGAGTCAGTGTTGGGTCTCAGGTGAGGAAAAGCTCACGCATCTTCAAGTGTAACATCGTCAATATCCACAACGAGCGAGCTGATCTTGAAAGATGCCTTGCGTGTGAGAATGTCCTTTTGCATCCGGTTGCTCAGTCTCCTTCCTTTCGCCATCGGCCGTTAAAATCACAGTCATGTAGCAGCTGTTTTCATTGCCGTCTATGTGTGCGAACCATCTCGCTTCCTCTTTCCTGCGCTCTTGAGTGAGAGTACACCTGTGGGGTTTTGGCACGAAGATCGTAGCGCACCGGCACTTCAGGGGGCGGCACGCACCCCCCGCCGGGGCGGATGCGGCGCAGCACTTGTTGCTGCCTGCGGAGATTTTCGTCGCATCTGTTTCAAGTTTGCTTTAATTACCTGACTAATCTGTTTGATTAAGTGAACGCTCTCTAGACACCGACATGTGACCCGCACTAAGAATCCTGATTCAACATGGTGAATTATTAACAGAGCAGGGAGAAATCTCCATATGGAGGCTGAATGAGGGCAGATTCGTATAAACCAAGAGAAATGCAGCACTACTGTTTACGTGCAGGAAATTCATTGACTGTGCCCCCACCCTCTGGGGTAATTTTTAGGGTTAGATCAAGTGTGTGAGAAAGGAAGATCTTCAAAAGAGGGCGGCTTTGGTTGCTGACTCCTACGGCGTTGCCTTCAACTACTGTATATGACAAACATTGTGCTGTCGGGGGATGTTTTCAGTGTGTGTATGAAGAGCTCGTTGAAATGCGAGGGGAGCCAAGTTATAGGGCGTGATTTTTCACAAGGGACCCCTATATGTCCTGGCTTTTGCTATAGCCAGACCTTTATATTTTTGTATGATGGGTATCCATGATGTGGATTTTGCATCCACCAGTAGTTCTGCAAGAATAAATCTGTGACATTTTTGCTTGTGTCAATGGAAAATTAAATGTGTTCCCTAAAGCTGATTTTAGTTCATTTGTACAGCTCAGCAGCATCCAGCCTCATTACAATTAATCACTTATTAAGGTGTTTAATTAGGGGGCTATTAAAAATAAGTAGCCGGAGCAACTGAGCATACTTGCTTGTCAATGCGGTATTTTTTGGAAGGATCAAAAAGGGACGAATTGAACGGTTGCGTTTTTCCAGCCGATGTTGAATGATGACTGAGTTCGGCAGTGAAGACTCTCTTGCGTTGTCCCATAAACCGGGCCGTTGGCTACTGCTGTGAGGGATCGGTGAAGCCGAGAAATCTTCCTCCTTTTTTGGTCTCTTGTACACAGGAATGGGATCCAGTCAAGGACGAAAAAGGAAGCAGAACCACGGGAAAGTGCAGCTCTTCCTCTTCCGACCCTCATTTCTACACGTTTCGGAACTCGATGCTTCGCTGAAAGCAGTGCCTTCGCCCCGGACAGATCTCCGTACCCGTATCTGTTTTTAGGGTTGTTTTTACACCTTTCTCACTCATCGCTGAGACCCAGTAGGTGTGATGCTCAGAGGACTAATTTACATTTTTTCTACATTTTACCGCAACTGGGTCTGATGCATTTATGTTTTCTTAAAAACTTGGTTCCACTTTTTTTTTTTTTTTTGCTCTGTCTTGCGCAACACCTATTTCCTTAAACCTTTTATACCCATGGACACAAATACAGCACAGGTTAATAATAAAAGTTATATTTATTGCAATCAAATATATTCCTGTGACTGTATCCTTATAGATGCAGAACAGGATTTCTTACTGTCCAGTCTGGCCTGAGAAGTTCTGTTTTTTTTTTTTTTAATGTTCAATCCAGATTCCTCTTTGCCTATTTTTATATTTTGTTATGTTCGGTTTCAGAAGGTTTTTATCTCTTGTTCAGTTCATTGAACACGTCACCAGAGGGCTCCTCAAACCATGGAATTGGGACCGTGACTCCACGCTGAGTCCCACTTCTGAGAAATGCATACATTTACATCCTTGATGTGTCAGATGCTTTTCTACACAGTGAGATGTTTCAGGTGTGTGTGGGGGGTTGGGTTGGGGGGTCAGTTATAGGAGGATTACTCTATAATAACTTCTGTGTTATTTCACGTAATAAAGATATGACATCCAGTCTGAGTCAAAGTTTGACTGATGGAGCTGCTGTCCTCAGTACTATGCTAAGATGTAAAGGGAAAGAAAAAGCCCAAAATAACAACAACGACAAAAAAACAGGTAGAGAAGTTATGCTTCAGAGTTACTTTTATCATGTGAGCTGGACTCTTCGAAATGAAGCTTTTGAATTCAAGGTTAAAGTCTACAAGGCAGTCATAGGACCAACACCTCCATACTTAGAGAACCTGGTCCATCCATCTGTTCCACCTCTGGTTACTTTCTTGTCCCCTTCAGGGGTTCAAAATCTATAGCTGGTCCCTCCTCAGTCTTGCCCCACATGTGACGGGATGAGCATTTAAGAACGGTCTCAAAACTCATCGCTTTCGGATCCATTTCTCTCCCGAGCTCCTGAAACCTCCATAAATTCGTCTTTCGCCACCTGTTACCGTTTGTATGCCTTTTTTCCCGATTTCTACGTCTCTTGCTGTGCGTATGTGTCTGAGCCCCGTCTGTTGTGAAATACAGTGTTTTTACTCTCAGCTGTAGGTTGCTTTGGAGAAAAGCATACGCCGAAAACACACGTCCAAGTATAAATGTAAATGTAAAGTGTGGCTGTTGGACTTTCGGAGAGAGCTTGATGATTCATGGCCAAGGCGATATCGTACGCTGGATTTGCACGTTTGTTTATTTCGAGTTGCCGGAATATTCCATTAAGAATGGAGATGCAGAAACTACATTATTTACATTATTGTACTTAATTTAGCTGAGGCCTTTCTAGAAAAAGCAACTTATAGTGTTAAGGCATCTGCAATTATTTACCCCTTTATACAGCAGGGTATTTTTACTGGTGTAATTTAGGGCAAGTACTTGACTCAGGTGTATTGCAGCTCGAGGTGGGATTCAAACCCGCAACCTTCGGCTCCAAAGCCAGCAGCTCAAACCGCTACAGTTTGAGTTCCTGTAGAGGCGGTTCTGGTTTCTTATAAAACACACTGGTAGGAATATGTTCAGACGTAATTAAGCATTTGGATACATAAGAAGTAAGTGAAATGAAAACGTGTTCTACAGTTTTTTGTTTTTATGACGATGACTTGACACCAAGCCCTCGGTCATGCACAAGTGAGAAAGCAGGTTTCGATGTGACCGACCTGCTACGTTTCTATTTCTTTTTTCAAATCTCCACGAAGATTTTACGTCTTCACGGTTATTCCGAAACACGTCGATACCGAAAACGAAGGTCGATTCTTTTATCAATTCGCTTAGATTTACGAACCACCGAAGTATATCGCCACACATTTTCCTCGATGCGAAATGCTCATTAATAAATTTGTTCGCTTACCTGCTCCTTCTCCGCACTCCTTTCGATTTTGATCGCCGCAATGTTGCGTTTACGCGCTCCAGAAAAAAAAACTACATTTTAGATATGATAAACTGTAATTATGGGCATGGATTCTATACAGTGTATTAGTGTGGAGGTGCCCCACAGATTGGGTAGTAATGACAAAGAGGTGTAAGGAGCAAAAGGAACACTGCTGATATTACACCTTTGAATACTTAGCCCAGATGAACCACACACACACACACACACACACACACACACACAATGTCTGCAACCACTTCTCCCAGGCGGGGTCACAGTGAGCTGGAGCCTAGCACGGCACCGCAGGGGACACACCCAGGACGGGACACCAGTCCATCATAAGGCACCCCAAGCAGGACCCGAACCCCACACCCACCGGAGAGCAAGACCCGACCAAACCCGCTGCACCGGGCGAACCAACCCGTATAAAACATAAAGGTGTGTGAACGAGTCCCGCATGTATCGCAAAAGCACAGCCTGCCCTGTGACCTTTACCATTACATCAGGTTTTCAATGTCATGTTTCAGACGGGGGGGGGGCTGCGGTGACACAGCAGGTTTTGCTGGGTCCCGCTCTCCGGTTGGTCTGGGGTTCGAGTCCTGCTTGGGGTGCCTTATGATGGACTGGCGTCCCGTCCTGGGTGTATCCCTGCGTCCTGTGCTGCGAGGTTAGGCTCTGGCTTGACACGACCCTGCTCGGGACAAGTGGGATCAGACAATGTGTGTGTGTGTGTGTGTGTGTGGTTCAGATGCTTTGCGTTTCTCCCCAGGGCCGTGAGCATCACCGCATGTTCCTCACAGTTCTCTGCCAAGCACCGACTGCAGAGACACACTCTCACCTTTAGGGCCACGCAGAGTTTCCTGAGGAACAGCGATCTTGAGGAACATGTAGGAGACATCAGCCAACTGCTCAAACACAGCAAACAGCAAGTGTCTGGTCAGGAGGGTTACTGTTGGTGTTTTTTACCACGCAGCAAGTGTCACTGAGGTCGTGCATTCTGGGCTTCTGATTTTTCAAATGTGCTCCTTTAACACGTTATTGTTCTACATTCCAGGAAAGGGCACTTCCTTTCTGAGACGAGGCATTCCTACATCAAACCAGGAATACTTAACCATTACTTCTTTGTTCAAAAAAAAAAAAAAAGAAAATGAAAAGGAAATATTGTACAATTCCTTTTTTTTTTGGAAAATTGAAAAATGACTAGAAATGAATGATCAAACTTTCACACTCTGAAACATTTCCCTCCCCGGTCCTGAAGTGCTTAAACACAAAGGGAGCAAATACGTACATTACATTTATTTAGCAGGCACTTTTCTCCAAAGCAACTTCCAATGAACTCTATGTAGTGTTACTATCAGCCCACACACCTTATTCACCGTGGTGACTTACACTGCTAGATACACTACTTACACTGGGTCACTCATCCATAGATCAGTGAAACACACTCTCTCTATCAATCACACTATGGGGGAACCTTAACAGCATGTCTTTGGACTGTGGGAGGAAACCAGAGCACCTGGAGGAAACCCACACAGGGGGAACATGTAAACGCCACATAGGCTGAGTGGGGATCAAACCCATGTCCTTTCACACCACCCAGACACTGGGAGACAGCAGCACTACTCGCTGTGCCACCGCGCCCCCTAATAATAAAATACAGAAAGAGAAACATGACGCTCCAGAGCAGTCCAGACCCTTCTACACTTTCCATACCATCCTGTTCATACGAGCAGATCCCATGTCAATACGTGCACCAGTCATCCATGCACAGGTCTTACGCAGCGTTGCCTTCTCACTTTTCCAAGGCAACCGTGTTCTTCCGTCACATTACACGTGCACGGTGCCGTCATCTCCTCTGCTTCAGGAGAACTTTAAAGACAGCGAGGTCTAGTGGCTCTTCGAGGAAATGCTCGAGAGTGCCGATGGAAGCTCGCCTCCTCTCTCGCTCCCGCGAAACCTGCTCAGAGGCATCAGATCATTTCTATTGTGTCACGTTATACCAGAAGCCGCTACCCCCCAGTGCTCCGAAATACCTATTGTTTGGCCCTCACAAAGGTGCCTTACGTAAGTAGCTGAGCTGGTCGAACGAAGCCCTTGTAAGCCTCTCTATGAAAAGAAGTGAAAAACAGGAACACTGTATGACTATGGCTCTATGAAATGGTACTATAAGAAACGAGCCAGCAGGTGGTGTAGCGGTTAGAACTCCTGACATGCAGTCCAAGAAATGAGCTTTGAATCCATGATCCTGTTGAGGAAGGTTTTTACACTGAGTTCATACAGTAAAATACCAAGCTGTATAAATGGGTAAATAATTGTGAAGTGGCATCATGCACAAACCAAATGCTGTGAGTCACCCTAGTAAAAGCTGTCCATAAAAACCAAAGTTTTAAAACCTACAAATACTTTTTACACCAATCAGCCAAAACATGAAAACCACTGATAGGTGAAGTGAATAACACTGATTACCTCACTACAATGGCACCTGTCAAGGGTTGGGATATACTGTGGCAGCAGGTGCACAGCCAGTTCCTGGAACAAGTGGCTTCAGACGTGCGTGCGTGGAACATGACAAAGAGTTCAAGGTGTTGACTGGGCCTCCAAATTGCCCAGATCTCAGTACAATCGAGCATCTGCGGGATGTGCTGGAAAAACAAGTCCGATCCATGGAGGCTCCACCTTGCAACTTAAAGGATCTGCTGCTAAAGTCTTGGTGCCAGATACCGCAGGACACCTTCAGAGGTCTTGTGGAGTCCATACCTTGATGGTTCAGAGCTGTTTTGGCAGCATGGGGGGACCTACTCAATATTTCAATATTATGCAGGTGATTTTGATATTTTGTCTGATTGGTGTATATAGACACTTGTTATGGTGGAGGCCCAGTTCAACCGTGTAGCATGATGTCAGCTCTCGCAGCCCTCTGCTATCGGGATTTATTACGACAGATAACAATGGAGTGTAAATGGGTATTACCCTAAGCATGTTCATGCACGTGTACTGCAGTGAAGGGTGGAGATGCAGTGTACAACACCTCAACTGCTTTTACCTTTTTTGGTTATTTGGCAGCATCCAGGGTGATTCACGATTGTTCAGTGGAATGTGGGCAATACGGACAACATGATGGCAAAGTTCTCATTGTGCTGTGTTTATATGACAGGGTGCGGGGCAAAGTCTACTGCTCTCTGTTGGTAAGATAATAAATCTTTGCCTATATTTTACTTGTCATAAATAGCTACTTTGAGTACTCCTGATTCTAATGATGTATTTGACTTCATGAGTTTCATTTAATACTCGCAGTGTATCTTAAAAGGCATTTTTAAATTTTATTAGGGCCACGTTTGGATTTTATTCGCCTTCCTGACAGCTAAGTGGCAAAAGTGAGATTTATTCCTTTACCTGACATTTTTCGTCGAAGCAACTAACTTAGTGTTAAGGTTAAAATTATTTACACATTTACTGGAGAAATTTCAGGGTAAGTACCTTATTCAGGAGTTATACAGCCAGAGATAGGATCGAACCTCTGGATCCAAAGGCAGCAACTCTAACCACTGTACTTCCAGCTGTTTTCTTCAAAGCAGTTTGTAATAATTACTATTAAGGTGGCTTACAATAAGGGGGGCGTGGTGGCACAGGGGGTTGGACCGGGTTCTGCTCTCCAGTGGGTCTGGGGTTCGAGTCCCACTTGGGGTGCCTTGCAATGGACTGGCATCCCATCCTGGGTGTGTCCCCTCCCCCTCCAGCCTTATGCCCTGAGTTGCTGGGTTAGGCTCTGGCTCCCCGTGACCCTGTATGGGATGTGTGAGTGACTTCCAATCCTACATACACTGTACTAGACTCCCTACAGTCAATCACTCATTTATACAGCAGAGCCGTGCAACACACACATTTGGAATCAATACCTTGGTAACGTACCTCTTTGGGCTGAGGGAGAACGTGGAACCTTCATACACACTAAGCAGGGATTGAACCCACATCCAGTTGCACAGCTCTGGTGCTGTAGGACACAACGTCCTTTTGGTTCTTGACTCTGAATTCTCTTGTATCAGCTACGTTGTTTTCTTTTGTCTTTATTGCTTTGCTTTTTGGATTAAAGGTTAAATTAATACTTCAACACAAAGCATCGCATCAATGTGTGTTTTTGTGCGAATTTGTTAATACATAATGGCTACAAATTCACAGCAATACACTATTAGAGTAATTCATAGAGGGAATCTGCCACGTTATGTTGTTCCATGATGGCTATAAAGGTGGTCCCCGATTTACGATGGTTCGACTTACGATTTTTTTTTTTTTTTTTTTACCATTATGATGGTTAGCTGACGACAGACGTTCGGTAGAAAACGTACTTCCAATTTTGAATTTTTCCCGGGAAAGTGATACTGTCTCGCGATGCTGGGCAACGGGAGCGATCCGCATCTCCCAGTCTGTCTCGCAGAGGTACGCATTAGGCGTATTAAATGCATCTTCGACTTACGATAGTTTCTGGATTTCGCGGAACGTAACCCCATCGTAAGTCGGGGACCACCTGTAATGTTAACTATTGAAGTAACCGTGTCCATTTTAATGGGACTTGGTGAAATTTTGGTATAAATGAGTTTCCTCTTTGGGGCTCAGAAGCACATAAAAAGTCTTTGAGTTCACCTTATTAGAAGGGGTTTGCAGGAACACATTAACCCCAATACTGCCCGATTGCTGTCTAAGTTTATAAGTTCAGTATACACACACACACACACACACATTTTCAGAACCGCTTGTCCCATACGGGGTCACGGGGAACCGGAGCCTAACCCGGCAACACAGGGCGCAAGGCTGGAGGGGGAGGGGACACACCCAGGACGGGACGCCAGTCCATTGCAAGGCACCGCAAGCGGGACTCGAACCCCAGACCCACCGGAGAGCAGGACTGCGGTCCAACCCACTGCGCCACCGCACCCCCTCAAGTTCAGTATATACTTGTATTATTTTCCCTTTCATATTTGCCATCTTTTTATCACCTAACGCCAACGTGTGCTTCAACGTGAGGTAAGCAGACACTGGTACTCAGAGTAATTTGTCTTTGCACTGATTACACACAATCGTGCGGCCAGTCTCCCAGAAGCAGCATGCTGAAGAAGTGCTTTTACACACATTCTCCCCAGGTGGCGCTGCAGAGCCTCCTCCGAGCATCTTCTGGGGGTCTGATTTGGCCGCGTTCCAGCCGGGGTGCTGCGTTTCCATCCCCGAACGTACCTGAGCGTGGCTGGCAGTGAAAACGAGCTGATGAAAAATTAATAGGCGAGTCTGGTGATCGGCACAGTGGAGCCTGGCGTTCTCTCGGTGAGTCAGACTCAGAGGAAGCCCACGCCGGACCGGCCCCAACACCCAAAGAGAAAAATTCCGACGGTCCCAGTGTACAGACTGCAGGGAGCATAGTGGTTAAGGTCGCAGCGCTGAACAAGGTTCTCAGTCTCAATCATGTCACCAACAGTGTAAAAGCATCAGCTAAGCACCACCCACAAATACTTGCTGAAGCCACCAGTCCCAAGCAGGGTCACGGCAAAACAGAGCCTAACCTGGCAACACAGAGTGCAAGGGGACACACCCAGGACAGGACATCACTCCATCGCAAGGCACCCCAAGCAGGACTCGAACCCCAGACCCCCCAGAGCGCAGGACCCAGCCAAACCCACTGCGCCACTACCCGCCCCCAGCTAAGCTCTGCTAAAGAGTCAAACCGTGTGGTCTGTTGATAAGACCACTTGCAATTATTTTGACACTCGGCCAATAACAATAACCGCTCGTCCAAGTCACGGTAGTCGCAGTCCATCGGTTCTCCCGGAAACACGGGGGCTCAAGGTCAATGAGGATACACCCTGGATAGGACGCCAGTCCATTGCAGAGTAGCCACACACACTCAGACAGCTTAGGACCCATTAACCTGAAACACACGTCTTTGGACTGTGGGGGGACACCCACGCAGACATGGAGAGAACATGCAAGCTTCACAAAGACTGAGCGTATTCATGTGCATATGTATTACATACTGTATTTACTCCTTCTTTAATAGGAGGCAAACCTGTCGAAAAACATCATAGACGACTATCATTTTACACCTGAGTTTTTTTCACTCAGACAGTCAAGTAAAGTACACTATTCATGGGTATAACAAGCAGACTCCCTCGTGGAACTTCTTCTGCGTTCTGTCCTTGAGACATACAGACAGTGTGTGCGGTGAGCAGTGCAGCGTGTGGTGTGTCCACATGGCTCTCTGCCTCCCTCCCATAACAAATAATTGAATCTGCAACTCAATACCACCGTGACTGCAGTGTACCATAAAGCTCCGATCGTATCGAGTACAATCTCAATTACAGTGAATATATCTAATATTTTTATCCTCTATTTGATCGTCCTTAGCGAGAATCTCTCTAATATGCAAATAAAAAGTATCATTCGACGAGAAAAAACTTAAGATCATCGTGAACGCGCATTTACGCGACGCATCAGCCGGTTTCAGAACAATAACGATTTGATCCTGTAATATAAAAATATGTCATTTTAAAGAAGTCAAACTTAAATTAAAGAAGTACAGTGCTGGATCTCCTAGGTCGTTAACTTACATAATTGTTCTATGAAATTTTACTATAGTATATAGTATTAATATAGAACATACTCTGAAATTTACACACAGACGCAGCCATATATGCATATATGTATAGGTGTATATAAATATATGTATATACAGTATTTAAAATCCAATAGGGACACATGGTTTACAGGCCTGGCCTCAGGGACGAGAAACGGGAGCGGAATTCCAACGCCGTGAAGTAGTCGATCCCCTCTGATATTGTTGGCAGGCCCTGCCCGGGATTCAGTAAGGAAACACTGGCTACACATGACAGGATATTAATTTCCTGGCTGCTGTGTTCCCGTGCAACGCGAGACCACCTTGTTGTCTTTTCCTCATATTCCGTATGCCCCGTCGTTCTGACACCAGCATTCCTGTTCACCACTGTATGAGGCAGGCCGGGGCAGCTGTCCGTCGAAGCCTCTCACGTGCAGACATAGCGCTGCAGTTCCCGCACTGCTCCACTAGGGCGGCGCTAGTCCTGCCCCTCCTCATACCCGTTCAACCTGCCGGACTCCCAGCGTTGCAGAAGGGGGTGTTTCTGCCGTCCGGTCTTGGGGCTCCTGGACGCCTGCGTCAGCTGGGCAGGAGACAAGAAGGGAGTTCACGCGCCGAGCTGAAAAAACTCGGTAACATCAGATAGCCGGTATGCGCGAAGGAGTGTACATACAGAGATAGACGGGTTAAAAGGAAACTTCAATGCCTGCGTTAGTACTTTACCTTCAAATTAATTGTACCTTCAGTCAGAAGGTGACACGGCACAGTGAGCCTCCTGTCAGTGTTATTAACGTGTAGTCATGTTTGCTCAGGGAGGAGATTTTTACAGGTATTTATAATGCTGACGATGAATGCGGCGCTCATCATATTGAACTATGGTGTACTGTGCTAGTGGACAGGAAGGTCAGCTGGTCAGCGCCGGACCGAGAGCTTTTGATGTACGTGCCGTCTGAACGGTAGGGGTCGGGGCCACTTGCCTGTGCCTCTGTTCGCCCAACTCCGTCGCGGTCTGCTTGGGGGGGCGGCCACACCAGGTCCAGCTTCCCGGCCTGTCGAGCTGTTGAATGAAGGACGGCGAGTGAAAGAGAGGAAAGAAAAAGCAGCACATCAGAGAGGGGTCCAAGGAAACCTCAAGGGGCACAGGGCTCCTAGACATCTACCAGGACCCTTCGATCCACAGCCACGTGAGGAACCCGAGAGGATGGAGCGCGGTAAGCAGCACGCGTTTACAGGACGTGCGGAAGAGAGGAAAGCTCTTCTACTTGCGTGAAGAAGAAGGTGGAGAAGGTCTGAGGGTCACTAGACTCATGGGATTTTTGCTTTTGGTGGCCATTTGGTGCCCAGAATAATACGGTGAACCATCACAGCTCTCGTGCGTTCAGCTCTTTTTCCATCGACCTCAGCTGACGGCAAGAGAAGCTGCTCCCATGGGACATCGCGGCACCCAGGCGCAAGCATGCTTTTCATTTCATTTGTTTGGCTCAAGGTCTCCAGGGAGAGCCGGCTGCTGCGAACTGCGATGCCGCACACAACCGATGTATACCCTACAGATGAACCGATGTACAGTACCTAGGAGCGAAATCCACGCCCGCGCACGCAGCCAGCACTGTCGGCTTCCAGAACGTCACTGAGTGATAAGACATGCAGAGTAAACCTCAAAAACAGCGACTCATAAAACACTAACTGCTTCTCAAGACAATCTGCCATCCTCTGGCTGATCATCTCAGTTCTTGTTGGCGAGACACCTTCGACCGGCTGAGCAATCGTCCTCGGCCGGAGCTTTGCTTTGCCGGTATATGTGCACCCGCACCCTGGGCCCGTTGATGGGCGTCACTCAGCTGACGTGAGGAAGAGAGTCTGTCGTTAAGGGCAGGTGAAATAAGACAGAAACCTCCCTCCCCATTTATTGCCACGTTAGAGCTGCCTGGGATTAAGAGGCTGATAAAAGTAGTAAGGGCGCACATAAGCTTCTTCTGACGTCACACGCACCTATGGATCTGGCACGTTCCCACGGGCACTTTGGTGACGACTGACAGTCACCTGTGTGCCAAGCAAGGGCCTTTATCCTTGAGGCGGGTCAATCGTGGGCAATTACGAGTTACGACAGCAGCGAGCAGTCAATAGGGACACGGGCACACCTAGCGCGCTGCGAAAGAGCACAAAGGAAGGGGATCGTTCCTCGACAGGGCACAGAACGTCTCTCTGCAGCGCGCAAATGAAAGGAACGCGAAACCAGACAAGGTGTGCTGTACAGCACCTGAGCCATCTGCTGTGCTCCTTGTATGGAAGTAAAAAAGAAGGCAAATTACAACGCAGCGGAGGAGGCGAAGGCGACAAATAGAGGCTAAACACACAAACGCACGGAGAGGAAAAAAAAATTCTGCTCACTATAACCTGCTCCATCTGAGTACCGAAGTCATGTGTTTGTGGCCTTATTTTCAATACCAAAGGGTGCGGCCAAACATTGCAACATCAGGTAGGTACAGCTCTGGAAAAGGTGTATGAGAGCACTGTCAGGTCGTCCACCCCCCACTGAAAGTCTGCTCCCACCCTCACAACTGCGTATGATTAAAAAACCCCAGACTTCCTTATTGGAGGCAACAGGTACCGCTATCGTGTGGAAACAATCCAGATTTCTGATCAAAAATTTCAAGGTTGAGGTCCCATATAGTGGAGGGTGTGGTGGCGCAGTGGGTTGGACCAGGTGCTGCTCTCTGGTGGGGCTGGGGTTTGAGTCCCGCTTGGGGTGCCTTGCAATGGACTGGCGTCCTGTCCTGGGTGTGTCCCCCCCCCTCCATCCTTATGCCCTGTGTTGCTGGGTTAGGCTCTGTCTCCCTGCAACCCTGGCTGGGGCAAGCAGTTCAGATGTGTGTGAGGTCCAAATAGCTGCTGTTCCCATGTGTTTCAGTTAATTATCTGACTATATAACTGCAAGCCACAGCAGGTATCTGCATGTGCAATGTCAGGGAATAAGAGCAAACCTTGAAAAGGCTTTCAAAGGAACCAAAAGGGTGTTAAGTGACCGGTCTGTGAAGATGAGGCTTCTGTGATGAGGAGGAGGATCCAAGCACATGGAGAAGCCAGGTATGAAAGTAGGGCACCTTCTCCGAGGAGGCTCACATTTCAGGGCTGGGCAAAGGTTGTCCTGGACAAGGGGAAATCATGCGTTGGAACTGCTTCCATATGAGCTTGGGCCTGTCTCAGAACCTGAACTAAGTAAATAACAGCCTTAGAATGACACTGTTGGACTGTGACATTCTAGCATAACCTGAATTAGGGGCCAGAGAAGATGAAGCTGCAGCTGAAATGAAGCCCAGAGGATGGGGTTTATTTTTATGCATCTAGTTTAAGCCACATAAATTGGAAATTCCCAAACCATATGCATCACCAGCACTTAAATGAGCTACACGTAGTGTGAGAAACGTCCTGCACTTCGGAAGCCTGTAGAGGTTAAGGCCAGTAGCTGTGAAGTTCATTTTTCTATTCCTGATGCAACTGAGACACACTTAAGAGGCAACTTATGGAAAAAGGGGACTAACAGTGTAAAAAGTACCATAATATACTGTAACGACCCACGTTACTGGCATTTAGGTGGGAAGATGTTTTGTGTAAATAATTGCATTGTGGGTAACTTGTAAATAGTGTGTGTAACCACTGGGGGCACCTCTGGGGAAAATGGGGTGGCTGTGTCTGACAGGGTGGGGAAAAGAGCCTGAAGGTGCTAAACAGACTGGGAAGGCTGGCGGTAGGTGCAGGTCCTGAAGGAAATGGGGTCCTCAGACTGACAGCATTATTTTCCTGGTGCTGGTATTCTAATAAATTGTTCGTGATGAACGCTGCTTGTATCCTTCTTCGCCACATCCAAACCCACGGTGCTGCGTCACAATACTCTACATCAAGGCTCTGGTTATATCATACAAGACAGTCAAGGACCCCAACAGCTATAGGACTTAATCACTCCCTAACTTTCAGAAAGAGTACTGCATGCTTTCACATCTGGCCACTTGATGATCCCACTGGCAAGAAGTCCAAAATTGAAAGTCCATAGGTTCTCAGCCTTTGCCCCAGTGTTGATGAATGAGCTCCCTCTCTCCCTCAGAGCTGCTGTATCCCTTCCAGGATTCAAGAAGGGTATTCAAACACAACTCCTTCTGGCCCTTGTCCTCCTGATTTCCTAATAGCTTAATATAGGTATTTGCAGCACACCATGCATGAGACTTTTCTCTATGTTCCTGATGAGATCGAATTCCACAGGCAGCAACTCGTGTAACGTGCCCCAACAAAAACAGTGGTATCAGACTAAAAATGGTGCGATAATTGTGCGTTTGCATCTGAAGATTTTTGTGGTGAATACTCTTTTGTTCCTCCTAGGTTCTAGGGTGCTATGGTGAAAAGTTCCTGCTAAACAAATAAATGTAAATGTGAGTGTAATAGAAACCGGAACCCGAAGACCTACCTTTGCACATCCGAGAATAGTTTAGTACTGAGTCTACATACACTGCAGCTGATGATGTCATTGTATGTTCACACACTGAGTGACCTGTTGGATCGTTTATTCAGCCTGGTCACAAATAAATCACATCTCCTGCTCTGTACGTCTCTCGGTGCGCTGTGTGCTTCCCGATCACCCTGGCCCCTCCACACACCGTTCTGAGAAAGGCCAGAGCCAGGTGGTGTGAGATAAGAAGTCAGCGGGGAACTCGCCTCTCCCTCCCAGCCCTGCAGTTCTCCCCCAGCACAGCTTAATCAGCCCCCGTCGCTGATGTGTACGGCAACCTGCGTCGCTGTTACGGACCGGCGCCCCGGTGGCACGGACACGAGTCACCGTGTCCTCCTCGGGGTGCACCGCACCAGGGGTCGCTAACGGGGGGAGATGCTGCTCAAGTGTGCTGATGGCACTGTGATATGCTAACTTGGTTATGTGACACTGCAAGGAAATAAATGGAATGCAGCTCATTTCATTTGCAAAGCAAGTGCAAAACTCCACCCCGGGTCACGCTCAGAGTGGAACATTTTCAGCGGAAAGGCTCCGATCGGTGACTCCCTGTAGTCAAGGAATGCGCATTTCCATTCATTCATTCATTCATCCATCCATCCATCCATCCATGTCACTCATGCACACACTTACTCACCTGTTCACACGCTATGGTGTCACCAATCCACCTGAACTACATGTCTTTGGACTGTGGCAGACGTATGAGTTGACACACATTGACACACTGACCTGAGGATGTGGCTGAAACCGGCCGCGAGGGCAGTCCGTTCCACTGAGGCTCGCTGTTGCGTGTCTTCGAGCTGCGTGTTTCCGAACTGGACGGCCGACTCCATCCCCCTCCTGCCCTGCACATACTGCCCCTCTGCCTCCGCAGCTCCCTCTCCCTCTCCTGTGCCTCCCGGATGTCCTGCTCCACCTCAGGACGCAGAGACATGGAGGAGCGTAGCTTGAAGAAGGGGTTCTCCCTGGGCAAGCTTGAATCTACCTCGGTTTCATCATCAGACTGCTCCTCCTGACTCCTCATCGCACCCCCCAGGTCTCCTAGGGTCAGCTCAGGCGTCTCCGTCATAGACGCTGCGCTGTAGGAGGGTCTCAAGAGTCGACCCTGCTGATCACTGGGGCAGCGGAGGACGTCGCCGCTCTCCAGAATGATGACCTGGCTCTGAGTGCCCTCGGCAAGCGTAGGGCCATGCGGCACAGGAGACGCGGTGGTCCGGTTCTCGATGAGCAGGTCTGCGCTCTGTGGGCGTTCCGGGAGAGAACGCTCAGCAGAAGAGTCTCTCGGATGGACCCCCAATGAGGAGAAGTCGCTGATCGATGAAGACGGCCTCTTCGACAATGGCAACGGCGTTGATTGCTGGCTTTCCTGGAAGGCTTCGAAAAGCTGTCTCCTTTCCCGGAGCTGCCGCATGCTGCCCTTGTCATAAATACCCGGCACCTTGCCCAGCCGGACCAGTACCTGCTCCCGATGGGCCTCCGCCTCGATCTCATGCTGCATCTTCTTGCCGGCGAACTGCTGATCTTTACCCTGGTTTTTTCCCGACCTTGTGGGCAAATGCTGGGACAGGATGGGTTTCCTCAAAGGGATCTCAACAAACTCTTGGGTCTTGGCAAGTCCACGGGACCGCCGCAGGCTCTGCTCGCGCTCAGCCGCCCGCCGGATCTCCCTCTCAATGGGAGTTTCATTTGGGACCTCTTCCGAGGTGCTGTGAAAATCCACGGTGCTGCCGGGGGACAAGTCGATGGAGACTCCGCTGTCGCTCCGGTTGTCCTCGCCACTCTCCCCCTCCATCCTGAGCGCTGCGCTGTCTCTGGAGCCGCCTCCGATGTGCCGTTCTCCCTGTGGCCTGGCACTGCCCTGCTCCTTGTCTTTCCTCACTCTCTCCCTGGGTTTCTCTGTCCCTGTGTCACTCTTGGGAAGACCAGTCACTTTCTGTCGCTTTTCTCCACCTATTTGTCCACCTTGTTTCTCCTCCCTCTCTCCCTGCCCCCGCCCACCTGTCCCTGTCAACGGCTCCCTTGCTACAACAGAACCGGAGCCATGGCAGCGGGCCTCCTGATTGGCAGGCTCCTGAGAGACCGTAGCTAAGGGTGGAGATCCCGCTAACACCTGTTGTACTTCCTGCTTCTGCTTCAGCAGGCAGAGGTGATGCATCAGTATCTCCCCCTGCTGGATGTCTTGTCTAACTGCGGAGCTCAGGAGCTGTGGGGTGACCTGAGGGTTCGCTATGGGGATGGCGGCTGTGATCACACTCCTGGAGGAGGTCCTTGAGACTGCAGGAGTTGGTGGTTTGCTGCTGGTGCTGTCTAGTTGGACCCACTGCTCCAGAGCCATGCTGAAGTCAAGGGACTTGCTGTCCACGCTGTGCTCCACATCACCCCCCCTTGGTTCCACAGCAGAGGTCTCTGGCTCTCCTGGGGAGATGACTTTGTTTTCCGTGGTTATACATTTCTGGGGCTGACCTTCTGCAGACTTGCATTCAGATTTCGAGCTGTATGCTCTTTTGCAGGAATCCACTCCATTTGCACTGCATGATTTGTTTGACTTCAGCTGCCCAGCAGAGCTGCTCTTCAGTTCAGTCCTTTGCTTTGCTGTAGACTGTGACGACCCAGTGTCTTCACCAGACATTTTGCAGTCTACAGTGTCTCCTGTTGTCATTTTAGAGATCAGTCCTCCCTCTCCTGCCTTCCTGACAGCTCTGTGCATTGAAGCAAGTCTTGACAACTCTTCACTCTCCCTTGGGCTGAGATCATCAACGTCAAAGTCTCCTTCTTCAGGGTCCTTCCAGATGTCTGCCTCGCTATCGCCCTCTTTTGGTTGCTTTAAGTCAGCACAGCTTGGGTGAACAAGGTTGCCTCTGCTGATCGATGAGTGGGGCTCCTTCGTCATCCACTCACACTCTGGCAGGTCTTCCTCTTCTGCCACAGGAGCCTCTCCTGTAAGAAGAGTTCCACCCACTCCATCTCTGTCCCTGTCCTCTGAATCAGAGTCCCCCTCCGTCCATGGAGCGCTGTAGTCCTCCTGGGAAATGGAGCTCTGAGGACTGGCTAGGGAGTCTGCAGCACCGAGGGGGGGCCTGCTTTTCGGCTCCATCAGCACAGAATTTGGACGGGCCTTGCTTTCCTGGAGCGCCTCTAAAAGTTCTCTCACCGTCTTTAGTCGGGAGGAAATCTGAAAAAGTTGGCCATATAAAGCTCATTAGTGTCCCGCAGAGGCTCAGCCTCCGCTGAAAAACACGTGTCTTAATCTAAACATGATGTGTGTACCAGACATGCAGCTCCATTGATAATGTTCATTTTCATTTAGCTTTACAGCATTTTAAAGGCTTTTTTTGGCCTTCCACACAAAAATCCAAATGGAGAGGGACCTGGAGCAGTACTGCAGCACCCAGCGCTAACGGTTCGCAGAGCCCATGGCTCGGGTTCAACTGCTGGTCTCAGATGGAAGGTGAGCTTTGTCTCCAGCAGCGAATCTTAAATTCTACTGTTATGAATATTCATACTGGTGCAGATAATTATGCTGAAGGGTATAATAGCAGGGACCCATCAAGGACATAAACCATCATCATTCAGACCAGTAATAATTTTTGATTGTCCTTGCTGTTGTATGATATTACTATTTTTCTTTATTTTGCTCAAGTTTTTAACTCAAGGCGCCTTAAAGTGCTTGATTTATGTATCAAACAACTTGCAATTATTTACCCATTTATACAGCTCACATACATTCATGCAGAAACTGCAACATCTCTCTTGTAGTTAAAGCAGGATAGTTGGTTGATCTGGTTAGAAAAGTCAACTAGCACAGTGGTTAAGGGCACTGATTTGCGAACTGAAGGTCTTAAACCGCTTCACTGGCCTACAGTCTGGGAGTAACAATCAACTCTGCTTCTCCCAGCATAGTGAAACCATAACCCATCCTGCAGGTACTTCCTGTACAACATCTGCAGGATCTGCCCACATCTCACAACACAATCTACACAGCTCCTGGCTCACGCCACGGTGACATCTCGCCTAGACCACTGCCAACTCCCTCCTGTCTGGTAATTCGGCCGGGTATCTACCCCCAAGCCTCTCCAGCTGATCCACAATACATATCTTCCCTCCTCATCCCTCTCCGTCGACTTCTTGTGGTTACCTGTATCAAGTTCAAGACTGGTTACATCCTACAAGATGTTTAAAGGATCTGCACCCCGAAATCTAAAGGACCTGATAACTGAATAAACTCCAGCGAGAGTGTTACACTCCTTCACCCCTGGCTGCTTGGTGCTCCTACTCATGAGAGGTGCAAAACTGAAATTCTTTTGGCTCTCGGCTTCGGCTCAAATGTGGAACTGCTGAATCCTCTTCGACACCGAACAACGGTCTCAAACCCTTTTCTATCCCGATCTCTTGACAGCTTCATAAATTTTCATCACACATCTGCCGCGACCACCTTTCCATTTCCTGTTCTGCATTCTATACGCAGCGTGTTTTGCCTAACGTGTGCCAGCAAAAATTACATATTGGACAAAAACTTGGTCAATCCAATGTCTGCATCTGAGACTCTTTACCTGTTGTGAAACGAACATTTTGAGTCTGAACCGTACACCGCTTTGAAGAAAAGCATCTGCTGAATGAAGACAGTGAATAATGTAAAAGCTTACATGAGGGCCCAACTCTAAACTGGTCCAGCGACACATCCAGTTGCATAAACTGGTCGTACTTGTAAGGGGAGGTCAAAAAGGCGTTTGCTGCGCCCTTTCGCGGCTGAGCTCCTGCTCTCGGAGGAAGCCGAGCACAGCCCAGAGGAGAAGGAGAAGGCAAGGAGGCCGAGCCAAGGAGACACTGTCTCATTCTTCTCGTGTCGAGTATGACACACGAGACTCCTCAATCCTCTGCTCTTAAAAAGTTTTCTGCTGATTCGGGGCAAACTGTAATCGGCTTAGCCGTCTCAGAGCAGCTCAGCGGTTTATGTAGGATAGGAATCTGCCAACAGACAGAACAATGGCTGAGCTCTCAGCCCTGCTGTGCTGCTCCGTTCTTCGTGGCCCCAGAAATTCCTCGGTCGTGTCTGTGGGCCGTTCCTCCCTCCACATCACGTCTGTCCTTCCTCACTGCGCCCCCTGGGAATTTGTTTCACCATGCCTCTCGAAGGCCTCACGACGGTCACTTTAAGGTCCACTAGTCCTCAGCTCACGGTTACATCACCTCTGCTGTTGTGGCCAGTTGCGATCGGTACTGAAAGCGGTCCATCTGGGTTCACGCTCGGCTCCCTGAGCTCCCCGCCTTCCCGGCCCCAGCTCCCGCTGCGCTCACGAGAAATGTTTGGATGACACGCCAACCGCGTTTTGTGCCCAGCAAACTGTTGAGAGAGGCTTTGCTTTTTTGGCGGGCGTGTTGGGAAAATGATTAACGGAAGAATGTCGAATACAGAGAGGTCCGAGTTCACAAAACGCCCTCACTATGGTTTCCTGGCCACCTTGTGCACTGCGCACGACTCCCTTTTTTTCACCAAAAAATAACAAATTCAAAGGAAACTTAAACCAGAAATGTTGCCCGATATCTGGTAACATGGCTATTTCTATATAACCGTATGTGTGAGGTTATTAAACCCTCAATCGTTTTTCCCTCTCTTACAAGCCCCAGCACTGCTGCTCTACACTGCCACATAATCATATCGTATGCACTCCTGCGCTGCAGATATATACCTAATAAAGCCAGGGTGACGACTCCCACATTCCTCCCCTTAGAATTTCAAATTATATGTCTTTTCATCCTCGACCACTTCCCTTATTTATGAGTTTGTCAGGTGGTTGGTATAGCAACGGGTGAGGAAATGTGCGTGAACTGTCTATACGGGATTGTGTTCCCACGGTTTTCTACTACAGTACATCCAACAGGAGGGTAAAGAAGCAGGGAGCGCTGTCCACTGGTCCCCCCCCCCCCAAGTCTCATTTCTAATTGTGAGAAGATATACCGTATAATTTCCCAAACCTCCGTCTCAGCCATTTACAACGCAAGGAAGTATTATTTCTAGTGTTTACCCACAGGGCCGAAGGCCACAAAGCAGGATTTTCGATATGTTCCACTGTGTACTTAGCGCTGGAAAGTGTGCAGATTAATGCTGTAATCGGATTATGGCTCCCTCATTAGCACTCACTGTGGTCAGTGACCTTGTGCTTCCCGAAGACTGCTAGCCCTACCGCTGGTGCTTTCGATGCCCCCGGTTGGGGTCCCAGTGCAGTCCCCTGGCCGGACCTTCAGTGGGATGGGGTGGAAAATTCATAGTTACACTTCGAACCCACCGCCTGCTTTTGTACCCCTCAGCAAGGTACTTCCTCTGATTTAACAGTAATACCCTGCAACACAAAGGGCTAAAATCATCGTTACGTAACATTCTGCGTTGCCTTGACAGCTGAAAACTTAGCGGTTAAAGCTGGCTTCCGACCTAAAGGTCGCATGTTCGAATCCCACTTCTCGCCGTCATACCCTTCATTAAGGTACTTACCCTAAATTGCTGCAGTAAAACTTACCCAGCTGTATAAATGGGTAAATAACTGCAACTCACTTTGAAGAAAAGTGCAAGACAAGGTTAATAAAAGTCACGTGTCAAGACTGAGTCATTTCTTGTACTTCATATATATCTAAATATATGTGTTTGCTGCATTTTTCCATGCAGAGCTCTTCATCTCCAGGGTCATGGACACCACAGCACTAGATACACCACCGAATGTGAGCTGAGGATCAGGAACCCTTTCCGGATCCTGCTCGGCAGCCCTCGGCTCCAGCGCATCCCGTTATCGAAACCGCGAAGCCGAGCGTCTGGAGCAAGCCGCTCTTTGATATTTAGGAGCGTTCGGGAAAGGGAGCTCATTAAAAGCCCTGTTCTCCAGAGGATGTCAACTTCCCATTCAGCACCAAGGCATAAACTGCTTAAGTCAGCATGTTTAAGGAAATTAAAATTCCTCTTATTTATTTAACAGAAGCCATAACAAGTGTTATTAATCCAGCCATGGCCTCCTTTAGTCGTTACTTAATTTCCCCAGTTTCGGTACAAAGCGTTATGTTTATTTCGGAAATTTTTTCTTCCCACCAAATGCATTTTAGCAGATGGGAGTTCAGTGTAAGTGCTGGAACCAGCAAAGAAAAGAGGAAAGATACAAGTTTAAAGACTCCTGCAGAAGCTGATCTCCTACGTTACGACCGAAACCGTCGAATGACGCTTTTCCACGCCAAACCGACATCGTACGAGGAAGCATCAGGCGACTGCACTAAACCGGTATGCCTTTGCGGATTACGCTCAGCTCCCACCTCAAGTCTAAATGACCCCCCACCGGATGCGCTAAAGGGAAGCCGTCTAGATAAGACGCAGTGCACTTACCTCACGTGAATCCAGCTATCAAATGTTCATGGAAATAATGATCAAAAACAGCTGCTCAAAATACAAATGTAAAAATATGCACCGAAACAGCAGCACGTTCTTCAGCCGGTTCACCGATTCTATAAGAAGTTCACGGGCCGTGAGAGAGGAAGGCAATCGCAGCGTGACCACACCTTCTCTAGCGGCCCTCACCCCGTCGCCCGTCCCCGCACTAAAGGGTTTAAGCGAATCGGCCCGGTGCTGTTAATCCTCGACGCAAACCTACGTTTCACTGCCTTGAAACAAGATTAACGCCCGGATTTGGAGAGTAAGAATACCTTTCGATTATCACGCGTCTTCAGATACCTTAAGAAGTTAAGCTGGAAATTTCACTTTACTCTTCAATAATTAAGACTCTGTGGCTCCACAAAGGTTATACCACTGCAGGGTGTGTGTGTGTGTGTGTGTGTGTGTGTGTGTGTGTGTGTGTGTAAGAATATTAACTGCTCTTTACCACAAGGTGCCTCATCTATAAATAAAGAATAAAGCCAAGACAGCAATTTACAAAGTATTTACTATGGGAAATAACATTCTATATACACGTTAAAAATGCCCAATAATTTGTCAGAACAAGCCAACATCACAATACATATTTTTTGTGTAGAATGAGTTAAGATGGAAAGTAAAAGGAAAAAAGCAGACAGTAAGAAAAAAAAAAAAAAAAGACAAGTTTGAACAAATTTGAGTTTAAACAACATCTTAGCACCCCCCCATTAAAAAAAAAAAATTTACCACCCACAAGTCCCAATATTATTTTATATACATTCAGTTTCACAGCTGAATCATAAAAGTAGTAGCTGTGCAGACAGATTTAAAAAAAATGCTTTGGTCCTGTGGGAAATGTGTTCAGATAACTAGGAGTATCTGTGTTTTAAAAAAATGGCAGAGTGTGTAAGGCTGCACATTAAAAACGGTAAAATCAATGCATTGCTGCTAAAGGACGGGTGAATTTTCACGTTTCGGGGTCAGGAAAGAGGAAAAACCCAGGTTACCCACTCTCCTCCCGGGGCTCCTGTCTCCACGTGCTTCTCTAGCGGGCATCGCGGGGCAAAGAGTCGCTTCTGCAGTGTTACTGCAGACACAGTAAAGAGGCTCTTATAATAACTTCATGGTATCTCAGTGTGACGAAGCACAAAATGTGGTGCTGTGACCAAGACGGGCAGCTCCTGACTGCAGGTTTCTTCAGTTTCCATTGCCTGGATCCCAAGCCTCGCAGCCATGTCCCAGCGGAATTGCCTTGCCCCAGAGCTGAAATAACTTTGGAAAGGTCTCTTTGAGGGAAAGGTCCCTGGGTGGGAACTCAGGGTGGGGTTGGAGATGTGGCAGTGAGGCTGGAGTGCTGAGGCCCAGGCTTGCGGATGGTGCCTAGTGCTGCATGGACATTGGAACACGTTCTCATGTAAAGTATGATCCAGGTTATGGAAATCAGTGGATCCACAACTGTCCAGCCTGCATGCATTTCTCCACATCTTCACGTCATGTTCATCCGCTGGCGTAATCCTCTGTTGGTATGACAATTTTGAACGAGCCATTCGTGAGGCTGGAGGTGCACTTCAGGTGGAGTCTCTTGTTAAAAGGCACCGCACCAATAGAACAGCAAGTCTGGGGTCGTGTTCCATTGGACAAACAGGATGGTGGAGACAATGTCTTGAATATGGACGCGAGGCCTGCTGAGGGGCAGAGGAGGAGAGGAAGGGGCAGGAAAGAAAGGCAGGGGTAGGAAGTCATAGAGCGAGAGAGAGATAGAGAACCTGGGCTCACATGACGGAGCAGCACTGGCAGGACTTCTGCTTGGGCACAGCCCCTCCCTCGGCACGGCTAAGGGCAGCAGAACTAGTCTCGGGCGGGGCCTTGGAGGCAGACACCAGGGGCTCCTGCTCAGCGGGCGTGGAGTTGGCTTCTGCGGCACCTACCAGAGGCTGCAGCTCGGGTTTCGTGGCTGACCCCTCCTGCGTTGGCTCGCTGTCCAGGGGAACGTCCTGAAACTGGTCCTTGAGGATGACCGCAGTGGCAGGATTCTCCTCCACGTCTCCCGCTCCTGCCTCCGCTGTGGAGTTCGCGAGGCCTTGGGAGGCCTCGACAGCGCCCTCGGTGGAGTCGGGCCTAGGAACGTCTCCCTCACCCCGGCTCTCTCCTTCTGCTGTGTCCTGCTTTCCTTCTTCTTCTGCGGCCAGCTTTGCTTCAGCTTCTTCTGCGGCCAGCTTTGCTTCAGCTTCTTCTGCGGCAACGGCTTCGGAGACCCCGGATTCGGTGTCTTGGTTTTCATCGGTGTGGGTATTTGAATCAGCTTCCAGTTCAAGGTTTTGGTCAGTGACCTTCAGGTCAGACTTCTCATTGCTGGGCGATTCAGATGGTTCCTCTGTGCTTCCAGAAGGCGGTGCCTCCTCCGACACGGGCTGATCTTCCCCGTCGTCTGTGATGACGACCCGCTCTGCTCGGATAATCTCCCCTGCATCCTCCCCATCCAGGCCCTGTCCAGGCTCCGCTACAGAAAAGCCTAAGAACGTCATGGTGACGGCGTCCTCCAGAGCTCCGACGGCCACGTCCACCGTCGTATCCGTAGAGGCATTGCTCGCATGGGGAGTCTCTTCCTGCGGTGGTGGGCTGCAGGCATTGTGTTTGATCTCTTCCTCCTCACCTTCCTTCTCCCCAAACCCATTCTCCTTTGGCGGTGCTGGGTGGGCCTCCTCCGCATTCTCCTTCCTCCCATTGATGATGACCTGGGCCTCCACCAGCATTCCCATATCATCGACAGCGCTCAGCACCTGGCCCAACTCCTCGGGACTCGGGGCCACTCCCTCCGCAGCTTGCACGCTTTTGCTCCCGTCATCAAACAGCACCTCCCCTGGGCACTCGAGTGCCCCATGGGCCACTGGAGCAACGGATTTGATGGTGGTAGCCCCCGTCTTCAGGTCCTTCTCCACCTGCACCTGCACAACACCCAGCACTGCAGGCATACAACATTGGAGAATGGTCAGATGGTGGGGGGGGGGGGGGGGGGTCATCTATTGCAAAATACCACATTTTACACCCGTCACATGGCTTTACCACATCAAGAGTGCATTTCACAGCCTGGTGCAGAACAGTGAATTTCCCCTTTCGTCGTGCCGCACTGCGAGGGCCCTCCCTCCTCTGCATTCACTCCGAGTGCATTTCTGCTCTTATGGCGGATTTATTACCATGAGGACAAGACAGCACTTTGTTAGGGGGGCCATAAAACTTCATTTATGTTATTCCATTGTATGACGACATAAATGGTCAAACGTTTGCAATAATGTGACTTTAATCCGGGGTTTATGCACTTCGCAGTGGGCGTAGCATTCATACGCTCTTCGCCACAAGAATTCTGAGCTCGCTCCATCATCTATAAATGATGCATCTGCCTTCTTTTAAACCACAGACGATACAAAGAAATCCTCGCCGCTTCCCTGACGCCCCCATCCACCCGCGGCTACGCATCGTTAGGCCGTGCCCCGGGGCAACACGGCCCTTATTAACAACGTCCACGAGAGAAACGATGGGAAAGCGACTGCACCGCGGCACAGCTGGGACCGGTACTGCTGCTCTGTGGCTCAGTAGCGCATCACTTCGTTTGTTCACCAGCTCATCTTATCAGAAGCAACCTCACCCATTTAGTCACCGACAGCATGGCAGCGGGGCACCTCCCAACACTCGAACCGGAGCCCATCAGCTCACAAGGCCGTGTCCTTAACCGCTTACACTGCCTGCTGGACTGAGACACTTTGCTAGAGTGCAAATCTGCAGCGGCATCCCGCTGAGTGCTGCACAGGGCCTGGGGGTGGTGAGGTGTGTGTGTGTGTGTGTGTGTGTGTGTGTGTTTCTGGGGGGTGAGGGTACCTGAGCGCTCCTCCTGTCCGTTCTGCATGGGGGCTTTCTGTAGACGGGGGGCAGGTGTTGGGCCAGAGGGAGACGCAGAGGCTGAGGGGTGAGAAGTACTACAGGTTAGTCAGTGCACCGCTTCAAATCTGTACCGCACTGAGGATGACTAAATATATAGAACACGCCGCTTCACAGGCACCTGCACTCACACACGTCTATACGTGATACAGATACATAAATTAGTCTTCCGAAGCTGGAGATTCACATCAGACTTACAAACGACACACGTACATCACCGACACCACAGCTTTCCCCAACCCTGACGTGCGTTTCGGCCAAACGATAACCCACGTTACCGAATTTATTGAAAATTATGACCGCTACACCCGTTTCAATCCCTACGTGTGATTTCATAAAAGCATGCTGTATTTTGTTTGCAGGGGAATGCCCAGCTGCTTACAATTTCTAGAATTACAGATACACCTTTATGCAGCTACCGAACTGGATGCAGCGACTGGTGTGATGTACACTGGTTCATGTGGTGCCATGTGACAAACCGACTGTCCTCTAGAATCACGTGTCTGTATCTAAATCCCTCCTTGCGATGATGCACTGTTGTATTGTTCTCCGAGATGTACATCCCTTTGGAGACGTACGCACCTTCCTTCTTTCCCTCTGCTGCGTCCGGCTGCTGCGGGAGGAGACAGAGCATAGGTTAGCTGGAATACTGGTGGAGCTCCTCCCACATTTCTATAGCTCCTCCCACACTCAGATGGCCCCTCCCACTTTGACTGACAACTCCCACGAGACGACACCGGCCACCCGCAGCTCTGGAAAGAGAGCCCTTATCAATATTTCACCATGATCTGACTGCATGCTGGCAAAAGCAGAGCACCTTCAACATCCCAAAGTAAACAGTGCTCTGTAGGAAGTGCTCCCCTTTCCTGTCGGACGCCTTCATCCAGATGGACTAACAAGAATTACAATTTCACACGTGCAGCCCAATATGAAACATGCAATCATAAACACCTGAAGAGACACATGGAGGTTTGGACACACCTAATTATTCAATGAAATGTGGCGGCACAGTGGCACAGCGGCACAGCCAGTAGCGCTGCTGTCACAGTGCCTGGGTGGTGCGACAGGACGTTGCGTTTGATCCTCACTCAGTCTGTGTGGAGTTTGCATGTTCTCCCCGTGTCTGTGTGGGCTTCCTCCAGGTGCTCTGGTTTCCTCCCACAGCCCAAAGACATGCTGTTCAGGTTCCCCCATAGTGTGTGTGTGTGTGTGTGTTAGACTGATGTGTGGATGACTGACCCAGTGTAAGCAGTGTATCTAGCAGTGTAAGTCACCTTGGTGAATAAAGTGTGTGGGTTGGTAACACTACATAGAGTTCACTGGAAGTCAATTTGGAGAAAAGTGTCTGCTAAATAAATTTTGAGTACTGACTATAACCACAGGGGGGCGTTGTGGTGGTGTACAGCAGACAGAATCCCAAGGGATGCATGCAGTTTTATAGGAGGATTTTTTTAAATTTATAAAAACATTTTTGCGCATTTACATAATCTGAACTTTTACCCTGTTTTTTTTTTGTAATAAGCACCCCCACCCATCTGCAGAGAAGTTCCGTGCTGCAGGTAAATGTCCCTCCTGGAAAGGCCCCTTCGGCACCGCTCTAACTACATGTATGTACTTCATCAATTCCTGGTGCTCCTCATAAATAAGTGAGCATTCAATTCTTCCCCAGAGCTGTGGAGTTCTGACACGAGAGGCGATAAAAGCTTGCGAAGAGGCGACACCGCAACTCCGCTTCCAGGAAACGGCTCCAAACCCAGAAGGGAAAGAGCCGCAAAAAACCCGCGCGCAGGTAAACACAGTAAACGTGTTCCACGGGTCACAGGAACAGCAGGGAGCGCAGTGGTTAGAGCTGCTGAGTGGGGACCTATTGGCTGCAGGTTTGACTCATCTCTGGCTGTAGTACCCTTGAACAAGGTACTAACCCTGAATTACTCCAGTAAAACTGCCCAGCTGTATATACATATATGTAAACAGCTGTAAGTGGCTTAACGTTGTAAGTCACTGTGGAGAAAACTGGCAGGTAAATGAACAAATGCACAAATGCACAGAGAAAATTTTATGAAAGCAGTGAACACCGTACCCCAGTTCAGGAGGCAAAAATCAATAGTTAAGAGCTAATTAAGAATATCAATAAAACAAACTGGACCTTTTCCAGACTCTCAGACCCTGGTGAAAAATGCGGAAAGAAACGAGTCGTTTCTGGAAATCAGGTGATAAGGAACTAAATTTGGGAGCAGACAATAGTAGTTCTGAGTCTTGGGAGACACCTGAGCAAGGCTGTGACACTGCGCTCGACCGGCTCTCACCGACCGGCGTCGGCAGACTCGGGTCCGAGTCTCTCTCCCGCGAGACACACTGACCTCGCTGATCGCATCTCTGCCTGTGTCATTCAGGGCTCTTCCTTCTTCTTCCAGTTTCTCCAGCTTGGCCCTCTCCTCAGCCAGCCGCTGGCTCTCGACCTGTAGCCTAACACACACACACGCGAAAAATTGATACACACCATTTCAGCTCACACTCGCATCTTTGGACCGTGGAAGGAAACCAGAGGAACCGGAGGAAACCCACATGAACACGGGAAGGAACACGCAAACCCCAGACACACAGAGCTGGATTTGAACCTAGATCTAGCAGCTGTGAAGCACCAGTGCTACCTACTGTGCCACCCAGACATGGTGTTATACCCCACACACACGATGTGTTCCTGACAGGGAATGTCACACAAACTCACACACACATACATACCCCACTGCGCACTCACACCACTTTCACACGGACCCCACTGCTCTCCCGTCCATTCGGAGCGGCGGAGGACGACAGCAGACTCTCGCTGCGGTTTACGCACGAAACCCCTCGTGGGGGGACTCGCGGTGGCAGCACACGAGAGCCACGTCCAATCCCACAGCAGCGGAGAGGGAGCGCGAGGCCGGCCCGGAGTCTCACTTGTCAATCTGCTCCTCTATCGCCTGCGCCTGGGGTCCCCAGAGAGGAGAACGGGGTGCGGAGCCATCGGGGCTGCCGGTGGGGGCATCCATGAGCCACTGGTCTCTCAGGGACTTCCTCTGTGAAGCACAAGCAACACGGGGCATCGCTGTCAACGAACCAAACACCTGTGATCAGGAAGGGAGGTTCCGCCAGTCACGCCCTGTATAGCGGTGGCTGAGTGCATAACCTACCTGCGTTGTCCACCTGGACAGCGAGTGTGTGCGTGAGCCGTTTCTAAGACAGAACATGGTGTCACGACTAGCGCTGCTGCAATTACGGAGAGCCCACCTGAACAACATCTGCGTGGGACCTACTGGGCAGAAGAGTGAAAGCACAGCAACGACCAGCATCCTATAGATCATCTCCAGTGGCTGCGAGGAAGGGGTCAGCCAGCAGGGTGGAGAAACACAGCTCACTCGCTGTCCTCCGAACGCAAAAATCAGCAGTTTTACCCTAACAACGTGGTACACCCTGCTGTAGACGGAGGAGCCACAGCGAGGCGGCATGGTGTCCCTCCAAGCACGCACAGACTCCCGACCCTTACGGCGGCCCAGCCCTTCGAAACAGTTGATCCAAAACAATGCCTTAAAAGCCGCCGAGCGCTTCCCAAAACAAACAGGCCCTCGGCCCCTGGATCGCGAGGAGGGACGGCCGAGCCAAGAGCATTGTGTTGTCGAACGAGGAAATCGGCCGCGAGCCTTTCCTTCCTGGAGCCGCGAGGGCCTTACACTCCTTCAGCCATTCATCTAGGGCGAACGCTCGGGGTGCTGAGCCTGCAACGCAGACTGCCAAACGGGGCATGTGGAGAGGGAGAGCTGTGTCCTGGGAAAAGGAGAGCGAAGAGCAGCTTTTTCGCAAAGTCGCACCGGAACCAGGGAACTTCTCCGCTTGTCGGGACACATCTGGTTGGCGTGGGCTCCGTTCAACATGGTCACTTTGTGCTGGACAGAGGACGGCAAGGCAGGCGGCGGTGGTGGTGGGTGCTCATGCACGGGGGGGCTTCGTCCGGCACTGCACACCTGGCCACCCTCACCCCTCACCTGCACCGGACAGGAAGCGAGATGATCCTATCGCGGTTCGGCCGTACTGCCTTGCTTACATCAAGCAGCTTACAACTCCACACTTATCCGGGATGTAAGGGTGATGTCACTGCACCTGCGCACGCGAAAGTGTGTGCGCAGGTGCGTGGAGGGGGGGACACAAGCATGTCCGGCAAATATCGGCGCGCACAACTCTGAGCGAGCAGATGGAAAGAACAACAGTGGGTGTGAGAGGTCCACTACACCCTCTCATTCCACCCCACCCTGGGGTGCGCCTCTCCGAGCCGGGGCAGGAAAGGGTGCAGCCGCCACGTCACCCCACTTGCCTGTCCCGCCCGGCCCCATTTCCACAGCCACCGAGGGACGTGACTGAGGGAGCTGCAGCAGCAATAATGTGAGGGACTGCAGTAGCTGAGCAGCGGTCTGGGGTGTGGGGGGTTGGGGGGGTTGGCACACGTATGAAAGGAAACAGACTGGGAAGGAAAGTGTGTGCGACTGCCGCATACACACATACAGGTCTCCGGCACAAACGCACACGTACGCATAGAGACGCGAGAAAGGAACGCTGCGGCAAGAGTCGATGACGAGAAGCGGCCGGGCCGTGCAGGAGGAAGGGGGAACGCCAATCTCGTAACGGCAAACAATGGAAGCGATGGCTCGTTGCGGGAACACGCAAACACTTTAAAATGACTCAAGGAGAGGAAGACCAGTCATTGGGTGACAAGGAAGGGAGTGTTTGAAGATGGTTGTATGTAGCGAGAGTACGTGTGTGCGTGTAAAGTGAGGGAGCGGTGTCCTGTGCGCTCGGACCTTGAGCTGCTGCAGCCTGAGCTTCTCGTCCTCCATCTCCCGGCGCGCTCTCTCCTGCTCCTCCTGGAGGCGCCGCTTCTCCTACGAGAGAGACAGGGAGGAGGGACGGTGTGAAGATGCTGCCTGACAGCGCCCCCCGCAGCCCGATGAGTGCGGGTGACGGTGTCGCTCTCTCTCCCGGACCGAGACGGACAGACAGTGACATCCCCACCCCCCCCGCCGTCCACCAGCTGTGCAACCGTGTCCACCTCGGCGTGCGTTCTGGTGAGGCGCGCAGTTCAAACCGCGGGACACACGGCACTCCAGGCTTCACGTTCAGTCAAGGGAAGATGTCCTGGCTGACCTTCCCTGACCCCGCTTCCTGTCCACCCCCTTCATGCCCCGCTACGCTGTCCCTAGCCTGGCGCACCGTGGAAATGCACCGTATGGCGTTTGGGAGAGAGGGATACCTTCGTTATTAGATCGGTGGGTGGAGAGAGAACCCGGTACCTCGTTGAGTGGTGTAGGTTTACTACGCCGGGGAGTCCCATGGCAGCCGCACCCCACAGACTCCCTGAATTATTCAGCGGCTGGAGATATGGCTCAGCTTACACACCTCATGGTGTGTGTGTGTGCAAACTGCGTTGGGCAGTGTTGACGATCCCACACGCTTCCCCATGAACCGCTGGCTACTGGGTTTATGGTTCAAGACCCTAGGATTCCCGGCCAGACTCTGAACAGATCCTCATCAGTGTGTCCGACTGTCGCTCTCATTCCGATCCACTCCCCACTTGACGCGTCTCCACCCTCAGAAGTGCAGAATTCTGGATGGGCGTGCTGGAAACCGTACACCCCGCTGTAACAGTAAATGCCCCCCGTGCCCATCTCCCCGTGACGATCGCTCGTTTCCGGCTCTCACCGCGATGGCCTGCAGCCTCTGCTGGTACTTCTCGGCCTCGTCCATCCCGGATCTGCGAGAGCAGACAGACACACACACAGGGGAGAGACGTGAACGTGGGAGCAGGAACAGGGGGTCACTGGGTCGGACCCACGCTGGACACGAAACGCAACAGAGAGTCAGCGCGCCGAGCAACGTGACTGTTCCGAACACAGAGCCGTCGGGACGATGTCACGGTGACGAGCGGCCCAACGCGAAACAGTGGTTCGAGCTGCTTTAGGGAACCTACAGAACCTGCCGGAGCAGCACGCGGCGCCGCAGCTGCAGGCGAAGAGTACCGTGCCGCTGCCCGCCTCTCTGCACTAGCGACACCTGTGGCGTTTACTCTCCGTTCAGCTCCGCAGAGGAGTCAGCACTGCGGGGAGCTCCCGGGCCCAGACACAAGGCCACCCCACCTTTCGGAGGCCGACAAAGCCCCTCGCGGAGCGAACCGGGGAGTTAATAAACGCTTGATGCAGCGAAGCTCCCAACAGCACAGCAGGGGTAGGGGAATGGCTGAAGTCAGGCTGCCCCGCTGCAGTTACCATGGTAATCCCCGTGCCGATGCCTGCCGCCGGGCTCTGAAACGCAATTGAGAATGAAACGGAACAAGCGCTTTCCTGGATTATCCCCAAAGAGAGGACAGAAGACCCCCATGTGCAGGGGGGAACCGATGCGCGGGGGCAGGAGGGCGGGCAAGGCGACGGGGGCCCGGAAAAGCTGGGTTCTCCCCCTGCCGTCCTCCGCGGGGGGCAGCGGCTCAGGATTACTCAACAACCCACGGCTGCCGCCGCACAAGTGTTGACAAGCCGCGCCGCGGCGCAAATACCTGCACCGGTCCCGCTTCGGCACAGGAAACCGCTGAAGCCGTGAGGAATTTACTGGCTGGAAGTCAGCGGGAACAGGAAGCAGAAAAGCACCGCTCTCCCGCGCACGGAAGACGGCGCGCAAACTCCGTCGCGGGTCGGCGATCGGAACCGGCGCCCGACTCGGAACTTTCTTCTCGACGCTGAACCGAGCGCGACCACTTGAGGAAAAACAGCGCGCTCTTCGTACGCTAATGCCACATGGGCGCTGCTAGAGAGTAACCAAGATACTGTCGCAAAAGTGCGCGCACACACACACACCCTCCTGCCCGATTTGGCTTTTATCCAGCATGTAGTGCTTTGTAAAGGTGCTGAGGGAACAGAAGAGACACCACGTGCCGAGTACTGTCTGTTTCGGTCGATGGCGCGTTATTGATCAAAGACCCTCGTGGGGCATCAGAGACGCCGGTCTCTCCCCCTCCAGCTAAGGGTCATCTGTAGTCAGCAACAGCTCATTCAGGGGATGCTCACGTGATCCGGAAAAGAGCTCTCACTTCTTCCCTGCCGTACCGAGGTACACTCACACGTATTCGTTTAGCTTAAGCTTTTCCCCAAAGTAACTTGCATCATTAAGCTGATTTGCACCGATTTACACTTTTACTCAGCTAGGTAGTTACTGGAGCAAGCGCCTCGATCAAGGGAACTACGGCAAGAGGTGGGATACGAAGCTGTGTTCGAGCCCAGAGGCAGAGGCCCTAACCGCTACGCCACCTGCTGTCCGATCGGTTCCCATGGGGAAGCGTCTTGCTAAGATGACTTAGACGATCACCGCACCCCAGGAGCTGCCGGGCCTCCTCCTCTACGGCACGTAAACACGTCGGACATCTACCTTAACTGGGATTATCGCGCTCGTGCGTGTTTGATGTGTCACCTTACAACACAGGACTGCGCTGCTGATTAAAATGTTTGTTTGCGGGGCGGCCGTCTGCAACGTGAGCGGCCCACGTGCGGCAATGGCGGCGCTGCCGCACCGTGACACTGGGAGGATGCCCAAGTGTGGACCGTCCCAGAAAAACACGACTGCACCGGAATCTAAGGTGCCTTGAGCCTTCGGGCAAACGGCTGCACAGCGGGGACAATGACAAAGGTGCGAATACCACAAATCTGCCGAGAGGCACCTTCCGGGACACCAGTCGTGTCGTTGCCCGACCTGCCCCACCGGTTCTGCCGCGGCTCTCGGCGCTACATCATGTGCGGCATCTTCTCTACTTCCATTACCTCTCTCTTCCCGCAGCTTTCCGCCAGGTCCAATACGCAATGGACGCCCGGCGCTCCCTCTGAACAAACCAGCACAAGCGCATCGACCCCGCGGCCCACGGGCCCCTCGTCGAACCTCAGGCCGAACGTAGGTGAACGTGCTGGAAATTCTTTGCTGAACGATGTTGGCGGGTTTCCAACTCGGCGTCAGTTTCTTGGAATTGGAATCCTGCCCAAGACTTAGGTACGGGAACCTTAAAAACCTCTCTCCGTGTCCTTACGCGCCAGGAAAAGGCCTCATACGATGGTTTAACTGCAAAAGAGGACAAAAAACAGAAACGAGGACAGGATGCAATACCAGGCAAACGGGGCCAGTGGAGGGGCTCACCTGAGGACGTGGCTCCTGGTCCCAGTGTGCTATTGGCACACACCTAACTGGCTGGCAGAGACTCAATGAGCCTGCAGAGACAGGCCCCGTTAAGCCACACCCCTTTCCCACCTACCCCAGACCTCAGAGGGTTAGCCCAGTTCGCCCTCAGCGACAACCAAATGCACTGCAGCTGCACAATTACCCCAGCGATTACCCCGTGGCAACACAAAGTGTGGCAAGTCACAGCGTTCAACCGCTCTTTCCACAACCCGCTGGCATACCGGGGTCCCTCCACACCACGCTTCCAGAAACAGGTCAGCCGCTCGCAAGGGTAATTTTTGCTGATCACTGTGCAAAAAAAAAAAAAAAAGGGGGGGGGGGGAAATGCACCGAATTTGCAATGCAAATTGTGGCCACGGTAGCTGTGCCCTGCATGATCGGCGAGGCAAACTGCGGCACCGCGATTCCCGTCTCACACAGGTGGAGCGAAACGGCGGGATCGCTGCAGAGCGAGGTCGCCGTCGTCATGGCGACAGAGCGCCGGGGCAAAGCCGGCTAAACGAGCGCGCCGACGGCAAGCAACCTGGAAATTTGCGCCGACCCCTACGACGGACAGAGGCGGCGCTTCGCGAGCGTGGCGACGGGCCTCGACTCGGCTGACTGCACTGCTGCGAACAGGAAGCGGGGACATCTGCGCTGATGGGGGAGCTGCGGGGTTTCCTGCAGAGCTGCATCGGATGCCATCCTTCGCGGTTTACTTCCTGCGAGCGGGTTCGAGGCACATCTCGGCACCGTGTGCCCAAGTCAGACTGGTAGCTTCTCTCTACCAACGCACCTCCAGCAGCCACATCTCCGCTCGGGATCCCGACCCAAATCGGCGCGGTGCCGGCCCCCCCTCTTCCTGCCTTCTGTATAATGGTGTCTACTCGTACAAACGCACCACATCGAGTGCTGCTTTACTGCTTTTTCCTGTTTACTTGTAATCCCCCACAGGCCTGACTGCTACAGGCTTCGGACGGGTCCTCTTTTCTTATCGTTTCCATCCTCTTCCTCCGCTTTTTCTGCCAAAACCATTTACGAGGAATAAAAGCGGTTCTTTTGCCCAGACCAACAATGTGTGGGAGAAGGGATTCGGACACAGGAGCACAGGGAAAGGGCCCTCGCAGCGTTCACACACTCCTGTCCAGCCCTCACAAAGTATGTCAAATATGAGGGGAAGGAGCACAAAAGAACACGGGAGTAGAACTTTGGATTTACCGCGATGTGCAACGCGGTTTCGAGGAAGCCGGCCGCGCTGGTCCGAAGTCACGGACCAGCGCGGCCGGCTTCCTCGAAACGTTGCGTGTTCCGGTTCCCTGCTGTGCGAGATCGAGGCTCCTCAGATGGACCTGGGACAGGCACAGGGAACGGAGAGCGACGCCTGGCGCGCGGGTCCGTGTGCGCGTCCGCGTTCCCACGACTCGAGGGGACGTTTCGGAATTTTGCGAAAGAGTCCCTCGAGGATCAGCCAGCTGCAAAAAGAGATGTTGTGGAGGATGTCCCAACAAACAAAACACCAAAAAAAAAAAAAAAGCACAGACTTCCACACACGATACATTTACGCATTTTCTGTTTTGGGGGGGGTGGGGATGAATGATTTACCCAGTTAGTGAAGGTCAGCGTAAAATCCCTACAAAGAAAAAGTGTGTTACGGTGCATGTTGGGGGGCAGGAAGCACACAGCTAGTTTCAGCGAGCGGTGAACGCACCCCTAAGGCTGAGCTGACACAGAGCTCAGACACTCGTACCGGGGGGGGGGAGGATGTGGTGCTGAGCCACACACTGGAGGGACAGGGACCGGGACCATTCTCAGGGCTGGAAACCGGTCACACCCACAGCCCGCGGTTTGGACGGCAAACATTGCTCATTTTCTTTTATTTCGCTGACGCAGCTCTTTGAGGCGACTTACGACATCGAGTTCGTACCCCGATTTACCCATCAATGCATCTGGCTGATTTTTTACTGCACCAATTCAGGGCGAAGTGCAGCAAGGGCACGGATTTGAACCCGGGCCCTTTAACGGCAAGGACACGGTTCCGGGTTGGGATTTCAAACTCGCACAGCTCATCTTGGGCTGGAGCGCGCAGGCATGCGCGTCCGCTCTCTGCGCACCGTCCACGCGGCGTCCTGCAGCCAGCTGCCGCACCACGGTGAAGTGCGGCGCGCAGGACCCGGATCGACGCCGGAGCAATGGAACCGGTCAAGGAACACAGCAGGAATCGCTCAGCTTACTGTATATTACATGTGTTTTCAGTTTGTGTGCGCGCCTCTGTGCCGCTCTGTGCGTGTGTGTTTTATGTTGGGACTGGAATGCAAGAAATGTGAGAAGCGGCCCCAAGGTGTCCTTGAGCAACGCGCGGCCCGGGGAACGAGCATTCCGATCGCAGGGGGGAGCTCATCCTGCGCTGCGGCCGCAAGCGCTCGACGCCTCGGCGCGGCCGACGAAAGGGGCAGGAAGGGGGCCGAGGCGCCCGGGGGCCGGGGTCACGTCGAGAGCCGCTTTTAACACCGTGGCAGCGGCGTTGATCGCGAGCCCGGCGGGGGAGTGAGCGCGAGCGCCTCAGCAGGGTCTGTACTTACAACCCTGAAGCCTGACCCCCGCCCCCACCACCATACCTTTAACAGCCCCCACTTATGGACTGTTCCAGCAGCCAACAGCTGTAACAGGAAGCAGAAGAAACGCATTAAGAAAGCAGCGGCAGCAAAGGTAACAAAGCGTAATTTACACCAAGCCTCTGATGCAGGACGAGGCCCGTTTCCGAGACGGACCCCCAACGCTCCCCTTTCCCACCGGGGTAGAGATAGATGCTATCGAGCCGGGCCGGGAAGCCCTGCCGCAATCAATGCTGCTTCTGTCTGGGGGCCCCCCGAGGGTCGCACGCTCGCACAATGGTGCTCCTGTTCAGGCCGAACTGGGCCCGGGGGCAGCCCGCGAGCCGCGCCGCCGTACCTGCCTCCGCGTCACCCAACACCGCTGCCTCTACCTCCCTCGCCTGCTTACTGCGGGAGCTCTGCCACACGCTTTCTTCTGTATTCCTATCCCACAAAGACTACTGGATGTTCGCTACTCTGAATTATTTTAATGTTTAATTGCTTTCTAGACACGGTGACAGCAGCGCGATGGCTGGCGCTGGGGCTCACAGCTCCTGACTGCAGGTGTGAATCTAGCTCAAGCTGCGTGGAGTTTGCGTGTTCACCCCGTCTACGTGGGTGTCCTGCACGCGCTCTGGTTTCCTCCCAAACACATACGTTTCAGGTGAGGGACAGAATATGAATTACGCAACGCGCGTGTGCGTGACTGCTCTCGGACAGACCGCCTTCCCATCCAGGGAGATCCATTCAGGATAAAAAGTTTATCTATCCCACCCTCCATCCATCCATCCATCCCTCAGAGACAGGCTCCGGTCCACCGTGACCATGCACTGGACACAGCTATTGACACAATGAATTAACGAACATGTTGCCTAAAATAACTTGCACAGCGTATGGTTCCCCCCCCCCACTTTTACTGCTTTTGTGCAGCCGGGCGTGTGTACCGCAACGCTTCCCATGCTGTACCACGCAGCACTGCAGAGGTCCAGCCGCTCAGCCCATTACGGCCTGAAGCAGCCCGTTTCACACACACTGCATCAAGTGTGCGATCAGGTGACGCAGAACAGCTGCGGGAAGGAGCTGCTTTCGGCTGTCCCGGCGCCGATGTTCAGCAGGCAGCACAGCAGCCCCCGCCACGATAGAATTCCCAAGGGTGGCGCTGCACGTAAAAAAGCCGTCTCAGTCGCTCGGTCGCGTTTCAGCACAACGGGGGAAGGCGGTGGGGTTGGGCGGGGGGGGCTAATGCTGACAACACACCAGTGAGCTCACAGGAATTTGACCTCTGACATGGGCTCCCCCCTCGCCCCAATGCTGCAGTCTTCACCATGTTCCTCCCATCCTCTGGATGGTGCGGACAGAGCGAGTGGGGACACCCAGGTCGGGATAGGCACACGGAGCACCACCCTCAAGGTGTTAATGGCACGGCTGTAAAAGTGTCAATGGATGCCATATGAGCATCACCTCTGCAACACCCCATCCTTCAGGGGGCCTTATTGTGCTTATTAGAGTAACGTTTGGCACCCATAACAACATTTTTTGGGCCAGTTGACACCCGGAGCTGCAGGGTCTTCCTCGCACGACCCCTCCTAGTGTATCCGCTTCCTCTTCCAAGGCTCAGCGTTGACGCAGCAGAGCAGCGACCCTCCTTCTTCGACAAGTTCTTCCTCCGGCAAAAGCGGCTCCGCACGCACTCGCTCTTGCGCTCTGCGCGTGAACGGCCGTGACTCGCTGGTTGGCAGGTCTGAGCACCAAGAAGGATGAAAAGGCATTTGTTGCGTTACATTTATTCATTTATCTGGCGCTTTTCCCAAAGCGACAAAGTGTTAAGTTACAATAATTTACCCATTTATACAGAGGGGTAAATTTTACTGGAGCAATTTACGGTAAGTACCTCACTCATGGGTGCTACATCTTGAGGTGAGACTTGAACCTGTGACCTTTGGGTCCAAAGGAAGCACTTTCAGCTGCCCCACTATTATGATTAACGCAGATGCTTTTTTTTTGGGGGGGGGGGTGGCAGGAGATGTATTTTCAAATCTGGACCATGGGATCTTCCCCACGTTCATGATATCACTTGCTATTATTATTTATTTAGCTCACACCACATGTGCTCCAGTGGAGAAGGTATACAGGTGAAGAAGAGCGACTCCTCACATTCATCCGAGGGCCATGGCGTTTCGACTCACGCGATGAAGCTGTACAAAACTACAGGCAAAGAGATGGCATCCTTTTTCCATTTCAAGACTGTTTTCTCACACTCGAAATGCTTCGTGTTGTCGTAGCAAGGCCGACAAGCGCCTAAGCGGCAGGTGACGAATTCTTACAGCGGCGCAGTCCCAGCGCGCACTCCATTTTCCGCTGGCCCGTTTTCTCCGAGCGCCGTGGCGCCTCCCTGCTTGGGAACACTGACCCAAATCCCTATTATTAGCAGGCTGTGTCCAGGAGGCTCGGGCGCCTGCGCCATCACAGGAAAAAGAGGAATAAATAACAAGAAACAAAACGTACTATGCCGTCTTCCACAACCGCATTGCCCGAAGAGCTTGGCTGCTTCGAAGGCGTCTCGTCTCGGGAAGAACAGCAGGAGTCCAAGTGGCTCGTCGATGCGGAGCGGCACGTCAGCCGGGTGAAGAGTCCCGCTCCGCGCCAAGCGAGGCTTCCTTCGCAACGCGGGAGTAAATTGTCGACAACAGCCGTAACCAGAAATGCCACAGTGCTCCACGGGGGCCATTCATCACCGGCAAGAGATTGAACGGCCACTTTCGCAACTCGATTCCACCGATTTTCATGCCGGGATGCGATGAGCGATTGCGTGGATGCATTGCGGTAGGGCCCCCCCTCCCATTAAATTAGACTCCCGATCTTCTCTGGAACCCTGGACTCCATTTTCTTACAGACGGATAAATAAAAAGAGGATGTTTCCTGGAAATGTGGTTCTTGCCCCTTCTTCTGACCTCTGCCCAACGAACGGGTGTAGGTTGGTCCGAGACTTTCTCCCTGGCGCTCGTGCACAGGTGTGTCCTCTGCTGTAATAGCCACACTCAGAAGCAGAGGAAAAACACACACACACACACACACACAGTCTTGGCTCACCCTGAAGCATTAATGCAAAGGGAAGCTGGAAAATTATTCTGCAAATTTGACTCTTTAAGCTGAGATTAGCGCTTGAAAGGGGCCGACGAACATTTGCACACCAGCTGAAGAAGCGACTGAAGTATTCGCCGGAGAGCTGAAAAATGGGAGCCTGTTTTTATTAGGTGTCTGACGCTCAGTAAACCGTAACCGTGGAGAACGTGGTTTGTCAACAAGCTTGCCTGCCAGCTCCTCGTGCCGCTTTTCTGCCGGAACTCACGCCCACATCCTTCGAGGCACACTCTTTGCACACATTGTTTAGACCATTAATCACACATGGTCCTCACTCACCGTGTTCATGCATTTGGACCTCAAGGCTGCGGCGTCTAAGTCCCCTGAGGAGCCCTGCTTTTGTACCTTGAACAAGATACTTAAATTGCTCCGGTAAAATTGCAACTTCCTCTTTTATAAAGTTAAATAAAATCGATTAAAAAAATAGTCTAGATAAAGACATCTTGCATGTAGTCAGCCTTTTGATTATAAGCTGGTGCTTGGTGAAAAGGTCGGCAGGTGAGCGGTGGAAGCAGTACTATAGAACAGAAACAAGAGTGAAGCACAGTAAAAATGCAGTCATACAGCAGATACTTTCAGAAACTCGAAAGAGGTTACTGAGCAAGGAAGAATGGGGTTTTAAACTGTATTTGGGAAGTTTAGTGAGAGATAAGCCCACAGTGGACTATATCTAATCACTATTGTGTCACACACGGGCAGAAAGGAAATGCAAGGGTGTGTGCATGTATGTGTGCGTTCAAAAGGTCAGATGGTCAGTGTGAGCAGCTCTGACACTTAACCTCTCATCAAAAGTCGTGCAGTGACAGCCAGAGTGTGTTCACGAGCAGGGTTCCAGTGGGGTGTAACTGGGCCACGTATTAACATAACTAAAGCAAAATCATAACGCGTCTCTGCCGAAACGTCATAGATGTTTCGAATACAAATGATGCTGTGAAAACATGGAGAAAACATTGCAACATGAAAGCCAGCTAAAACAGGAAAAAAAACGACTAGCTGAGAAAACACACACACACACAAAAAAAAAAAAAAACACAGCAGCGGTGAAACCGGTTACCTTCCTGTGAAAGTAAAAATGAAACGGCACCGTTGCTCAGCCGCCCCAGTGCTAAACATTTTGGAATAAGCTACAGCTTTTAAGACGACTGAGGTTGATACCCCGTCTGCCAACAAACTAACCCTAATGCGTTGCCAGCCAATTTGTTATGACATAGCAGCATCAATTGGCCTTTTTACCGCACCCTTTAATCTACATGGCCGTAGGGTTCGCGCTGCATTGCTGTGGCACCGTCTTCCTGCCCCCCCCCCAGAACGCCCCAGTCTCCGTCTCTCGCATGCTGCGGGCGAACGGTGCTGTCGCCACGACACGGAGATGGCTCGCGGATGCACTCTCGCACCCACCGACGCCGCAGGCGTACGCACTCGAGGCCACGCCACTGGCACACGCAAGCAGGTTTGAAGACACGCACTTTGAAAGACACGGGCGCAGGCTGAGACTCCTCCAAATAACCTCAACACAGAAAACAAGGCTTCCTAGATATCCCCCAAGATACCTCTGAGAGCGTGTGTCTCATGCTAAGCTGACAGGCGCTGGCAGACAACAGATGGGTATTCCTCCTGTCTGACGACTGCAGACACCTACGGTTGGCTAAACACACACCAAAGCGCGCTTGCAAAACAAACGGATTATGCTGCCCGGCATCTTTTTCAAAGTCACCCAAGCCCGCTGCTCTCTGAGCGCCGGGCCGGACGATGGTGCCGTTATCGCTGCAAAACGCATGTGCTGACATGTTTAGTCTGCTGCCTCAATTCAGCCTCGGACGAGCCTGTTAAGAGAACCGGTTTCGGGAGGAATGCCTGCTCAGCGCCTGTCAGCGGGTGTCACGACGAAAAGCTAGCGACAAGCCCGGCCTGCACCCGTGGCATGACACAAAGCGGTAAAATGGTTCTTCGTGTCTTCGCAAGGCGTCGGGTTGTCAAAACCCAACGCAATGACCTTAGTTATGTCAAATGAGGTACAGCTGTAGAGTCCCGTCGTGTCAAAATGAGGGATGACGCACACGCTCGCTGATGAATGATGCACAACCCAGGGACGGCCTCCACTGTGCCATTAGCTCATATTAGTATGTGTTCCAGGCAGGAAACGCAACAGATCCATTTCGAGCAGCATCACTGTTCACGGGCCGTAACACTGCTCTGCGGAAGGGCCGCATTTGTTCTTCTCCAAGCGTTTAAAATGCCGACTCGTCACACGGCGCAGCGTTTCTACCAAGATTTTTGCATGCTAAATCCAACCCAGCCCAGCCTGTGAAGGAACCAGTGGGGAGAACATCCAAATGGAGCTGTCAGGAGGAGATAATGTTCACAGCCATTGTGGAGAGGCGCCTGCTAGTTTTATCTCCCCGTACGCAGGGGTCTCTCTTTAACCATGCGGATGCCAGAGGGAGCTGCATCTGCTCCCTTAATCTCAATCCTATATCCTATGCATTTTACTCATTTATTTGGGCAACTTACATTAGGTCCAGTCTCAGCAACTACACTACTTAAACAGTAGGGTATTCTTACTGAAGCAATTCAACACAAGCATCTTGCTACAGCAGGAGCTGGGATTCAAACCCAGTATGGTCTGCACCACTACTCTACCTGCAGCCCCAAGGAATACATTTTCACTCAGCAATATTTACGAACTCAAAGCAAACAGGGCTGTAAGGAACGCGCTCAAAATTGAGTTAACTCTGATCTTTGAGTGTTATAAAAGGATGTTGGCTGTGACCCTGGAACTACGTTCCATTTAAAATGAGAACGCAAAACCAGAGATTGAGTTTTCCCCCTGTATAATTAATGCTGCCAAAAAGAATCATTCAAACTTCTGTCACACAATATCATTTGGAGGTCCAAAACCCTTTAGTAACGCTACATTACTGGATACTGCTCGAGCTGACAGCTAGGACCATTTATAGTTTTACCATAGTAGCTGTAGTATTGCACAGTTTGTCATTAAAATCCATGACATCCACAAAAAAAAAAAATCCAAACGAAAAGGAGTGCATTGCATCAACAGAGCATTAATACTTAAAAACCCCTTACTGGCAGAGTAAAAACACCAAAGTAAAAATGACGCAGAAGTAAATTTAAAAAAGACCATATTACAAAAGACAAAAATAATGTACTTTTTTCTAACACGCAACAAACCATTTTCCCAAAAAGAAGAGAAGTAAGTAAGGGCACTAGACTTTGGCTTTTGAATTCCTGTTAATGGTCAACAGTCATTCAGAAGTGCTGTTGCCTGCAAAGGCATATTTAAGCACCAGGTTAATTTTCAACCCCCTGCAGTGCTTTGATGTTAGTAGAAGTCCTGGGCTTCCAGCGAAACAGTTTTTCTAGGGGAAACTGGAGGACTAGACTGCTGTGTAAGATGTATCCAGATGCATCTGAAGAAACAAGATAATTGATGGCTAACACATGCTCTTTAACAAAGCCAGATGCCTGGGTTTGGAGCATGACACTGCTGAAGAATGTCAGACAGATCCTCACCCGCCAAAATGCAGATGGATTCTTCACATTTTTTTTTTCCAAAAAAACTAGAGGCAGGCTGCCGTCTTAAAACAGGACGACCTGAATGTACAGAATGTGTCTAAAGCACCGAGGAAAGCCAATCTCAAAACCAATTTCAAGCCGGCGCCCCGATTTGATGCCTTGTACACATGCCCCCCTCTCCAATGGTCCAACAGTACGTGAATATGTAGTAGGACAGGGGTCACTAATCCCGTCCACAAACACATCCGTCAAGGTGAGCGAGTACATATGCATTTATTCATTTAGTTGATGCGTTTCTCCAAAGCGACTTACAACTATTTACCCATTTATACAGCTGGATAATTTTACTGGAACAATTTAGGGTAAGTACCTTGCTCAAGGGTACTACAGCTGGAGGTGGAATCAGAACCTGTGACCGTTAGCTTCAAAGGTAGCAGCTCTAACCACTGCACTAGCAGCTGCCCCTCAGAAGGACTTGTCCCAAGATCCACAAACTGGTCCTTAAGTTAAACTAAGTATCAGATCAACTGCTCCATCAAGAACTGAAGCAAAACCCAAACACTGACCGTAATGTAGCCTCAAGAAAGGAATTTGGCTCAATTAAATTAAATGATGCCTTCAGACACGGCCAGCCGTCTGCCAGGGAAACAGATCACGTAATGTCACATCAACACTATACACTTATGTTACCATAGGACCCATAAGCACAGCCGAAACTGCAACCTGGTGACAGAAGCTGTGCTCCGCCACAGGATGGCAGCCACCGGGGAAGCTTCATCTTCATAAGCGATGGAAACACTGCTGGTCAACCCCCACTGCCCTCAGGGATTTCTCTACCGAAGGCCATGTTGTTAACTGTAGGGCAGGCAGAGGTGCAGAAATGCTACTTGACAGTAAATTAATTGCTACTCGCATTGTAAATCATGTGGCTTGCAATACAAAATTCAGACTTGGCAGAATGCCAGGCCAATAAAGCACCAGTCGAACCCTGCAAATGCAGTGTTACACAATCTGTCTGCCTGTGCATTAATTCAAACTATATAGCGGCAGCATTTCCATCCAGTGCAATATGGGGATGTTCATTTCAACAACCGCAACTCTTCCGCCAAAATCCTAAACTGACCGTCCAGTACATTCTAGTGGGACCCTCACACAGTTGTGACACACAGTACTATGCACTGAATCTGTTGCTTACATGAGTAAATGGGGACATGTGAACCAGACCTCTCTCTTGGCTTATTGTACTGAACTGCAGTATGCGCTGCTAAACATCCACTGTTGGCAAGAAGTAAAAACCTTGACATTATTAACCAGCCTTGATAAATAAGGCCAATTAGTTTTGAGTTAGAACTACATTTGAGACATACTGTAAGAGGCTCTTTCAATGCACCCTTTATCAAAGTGCCACGAAGTGTGAATGATGGAGGACCCCATAAATACAAGTGCAGCAATACTGACTTCGGCAGAAGGCATTTCCTTGTTTATAATAGTACTTTGAGGCAAGACCAAAGTCAGGTATTGCACTTCCGTTTACACCACGTTACAATATGCTGGAATTCGATGCTTCTGTACATTCTCCTATGGGCTGATCACTACTGATCAACAGCCATTTGACCAAAAGAACATGACTATCAAGGCACAGCATGTAATGGAATTAGGGCAGAAAATTTGCTGGTTCAAATGTCCCATTGAGCTCTGCTTAGGTACACTTGAGAAAGGCACTTGTTCCAGTGAAAAATGCAGCTGAATACATGGGTAAAGTCTGTGTAAGCAACAAAAATGACACGTGGTGGCAACAAACAGCATGGCAGCAGACCAAATAGGCAATGGGGAAACAAGAGCTGTGTCGGCACTCAAACTACCAGACAGGTTCTACATCTATGGATCAGAGTGCAGTCAACACCTCGGCTAAGAGGAACTTCTTACAGTCCGAACCACTGCCCCTGTACGTTTGCTTTTGTACTTCAAGTTCCTTCCTAAAGAGATAAACAGCTTCACAACCTGAATCAGCTTTAATGCAGAAGTCTGTAAATGGATTTGAATTAAAAGAAGAAGTACATAGATCCACGTATGAAGGAATAAAGCACACAATAAACATCCCTCAGTAACGGACTACAGCGTCAGACTACAACCAACACCGGGCTACTGAGGAGACTAGTTACTGCCTCTACTCAAAGTTTCTCAGCCAGAGCATTCACACACAAAATCAAAATTTTTAAGCTGTTTAACAATTCCCCATTAATAGTGGCGGGATGCTCCTTGAAACAAAAAGGCAAGTTCTGACCCTCAGAACTTGCCACACCTGGGACAGACAAAATAATTTCAAGAAAAACATCTTCAGGAAATGAGGTCCTTGGTAATTAGAGACTACACAAACAGATGGAATGCTAAGAGCAGGTCCACAATCTAAACGGCCAGTTTTTTTTTTTTTTGTTCTGGCAGCTAATCTCCATAACTGCAGCCGAACTGAAAGAACTAAAATGGGGCTTCTAATGCACGTCATTTTCTAGTTCTGCACTGCATCACATCTGCAAGTTCCACACAAACGGAAATAGCGATTTTCAATGGCACAATACAGTTATGGGTTCCTACATTTGCCGTCAAGAACAAACAAGTGTTACGGGTTTATCATCGCGATAGACAACAAAAGAACACTTATGAGCCAAAACAAATATTTTAATGAAAAGATGAAAACCACACACAAGTGACTCTAAAGTAAATATCAAACCATACAACAGATGATGAAAAATGTCTGGCATGTCATTAAATTAGAACAGGAAAACTACTCATCTCTTGTTGCTGAGGTTGAGTCTTGTGTTCAAGCTTTGACAGTTTAACGTACTCCCTCGCACATTTCACATTCCTCCATGCACATCGAGTCCAGCTCTTAGACAGCGAAGTTCTAAACACCACTACCTCTTACTATACCAAGCAGCTGCTTCAGCTCATCGGATTCTGTCCAAAAAGAACTGCACGTGTCTCCTCTCTTGTCCAGCACCGCTTTGATTTGAACGGACTATAATCGAGGGCTGCTTTACTGCTGAGGCAATACACTGTCATGACAGTCCTGTGATGAACTGTAATGCGGCCCGGGGTGTACCCTGCCTCGCGCCCTCTGCTCTGGGACAGGCTGCTGAGATCCTGCACTGGACAAACAGTTATTGATAACACATTTACATTATTCAATTAGCAGAAGCTTTTCTTGAAAGCAACACACATCTCGGAGAATAATACAAAGTGTGTTATATCAACAGAAGGAGAGATTTGGATACAGACACGTGATTCTAGAGTACAGGCAGTTTCTCACATTCCACCATATGAGCCAGTGTACGTTACACCAGTAGCTGCATATAGGCGTTTGCGTTATTAAAGAAAACATGTATCAAGCAATAAAAAAAAACTACAATTTGGGATAAAATGCAGTAAACAAAGAAAAACACTGACTCCCCTGTCTTCGCAACAAACTCAGACAAAGATTTGACAATCAAAAGCTGCATGGGAAAGTGGTCCAAAAAAAAAGTACCAGGTGGTTCTTCCGTAAACCCATGTGTTCTCTGGAGGAAAGGAGATCCCACAAAAGTTCTCTCTAGCATCCTAAGAGTTCGCTTCAGCCGAGTTCACGGCGGTACCTGTGCCGACACGGAAAACTCAACAAGGCTTCGGACGCACCCATTTACATGGAGATGCGAACTGCAGCCCAGAGGAGAAACAGCAATTTATCCCCACTACCAGAGGTACTCCACGTTAGTTTCGCACCCTGTTCTCGCGACCACTTCTCTGCCTAGGAGCGTGGGCGTTCGGGAGCGAGCACTGCGATTCCCTGGGCTCAGTGTGGCGGCACCAACCCGAGACCGTGACTCAGCACGCCGAGCCTAAGGCTCTTCTTCGGAGTGCGACAGCCAAGGGTGCGATCGCTCTCTCTCTCTGTGTGTGTGCGTGTGAAGAAGAGCGCCGGGAATCGGCTGCGGGTGCGAGGATGCCCTCAGCTTCCTGGTGCTGCTGCTGAGGAAAGTGGCTCGAAGCAGTTGTTGGCCCGCTACTCTAGTCCAAACCCCTAGCGGTGCGAACGCGGCATGGCGGTGGTCCTGAAACATTCCCATTCGTATAATCCAAATACCACGGTAGAAGAGGGGTGTGGCACAGAGCTCTTTACCTCACCTAGAAAAACAACTTTGCACAATACAGTTGAACTTGGGTTTGTGTACAGCAGTTTGGACACCTTCCAGAACTTTCTAAATATAATATATTGGTCAGGGCAGGTAGGAGCTGTTGTCTTTATCCCCCAACAATGACCTTCTCCCTCACTAACTGTGACATAATCAACCATTATGATTTTTTTTTTTCCCTTCCAAACTTTATCTGCCTTCCAGCTACCACCACGACGACGCACGGTTGTGAGTCAGAGAGGGCCCCCATCTTCGTTGTCGGGTATTACCGCAGTTTTTACAACACGCGACGGCACGAAAATTCGCCTCACTGCGAGTTCCTCTTCGAAACACTGACTATGTGCCGAATTTAGTTTCCCGGGGCCGTCAGTGAGGAGAGAAAACGATATACTAGTAATATATAATCGCACCAAGAGACAAGTGGGAGCGGGGCACGTGCCATCTCATCTGGAGCGACACGCTCTGAGTCTGAAGAGGCAGCGCGCGGCACAGCAAAGGGCGCGCGAGATGACGACTGGCGCGAGCTCAGGACGCAGCTCCAAACACGTACGCGGCTCACTTTGTGGGAGAGGGGAAGAAAAAAAAAAAAAAAGGTATTTCATTCAAGTTTAAAATAAACTTACCTGGTCCTGCGTATCTGTCGGCTCCCTGGAAGTTCAGCTTTAAAAGACCGCAATGTAAAAGAAAAAAAAACTAAAAGATATTATCCCGAGGCGAACCGTGCCAGAGCGAGCAGTTCTTCTTCCCTCTCAAGCGCGTTCACGCGAAACCCACGTGCGCGGGCAGATCTTTCTGAGTATCGCCCTCCCTCCGAGGAGACACCTGAGATCGCTGTGTGTGTGTGCGCAAGCAAACGCACACGTACGAGATACGAATCAGTCCACGTTCAAGTTGAGGCAAACAGTCGAAAATGTTGTACACACACCTGTAAAATAATGTTCTGAGATCGAAGCGGGAGTGCACAAAACGTTTTTAAAAGTGATATAATGCATCTCACTGAAGCGCGAAGGAGATTGAATCCGCTCTTCGCCTCAGTGCCTCGTCGTTACCTCAGTCCAGAGCCTGGTGCGCAGGCAGCCGCGTTTGTAAAACGGCCCAAAACAAAGTAAAACACGGCGAGAACACGTCACTGGGAGCTCATTTAACAGGTCTCTCGCTTCCTGTTGTTCTCGGCACTCTGAATGCGGGCGGGAGGCGAGTCCTGCACTGCTCAGAGTAACATCATTCGAACTCAGTGTTTACTGTAGGCTGTTAGCGTATTTTATACGTTGAATTGCGCGACCGTGGCAGCATGAGGCAGTTAAAGCGGTTTAAATGCACCGCTAGCCGATGGGATGAACAGTACAACGCCGCATGATGAACTAGTAATGATCACCGAACTTGCACTTGTATAAAATGATGAAATGTTAATAGCCTCAGATTCCATTTCATCGACTGAAACTGGACACCTTGCTCTACTGCCCCAGCCAGTCCCTCAGATTTTCACCTAGCTGGTTACAGAAAACCTACACAGATATATGCTTTTTTGAGATTATTCATCTGAAGTGCACTGCAAATTATTAAAGCTTTCCCTCCAGCACACAATACACCGTAGGCCTATAGGCCGGTGCGAAATAAGTCTTCTCACTGCATATAAATTAATACCCACGTTTTAATTGCATTTTAGCATGAAGTCATAACCACATAAAGGTAGATGTCACCATTATTTATTTACCGCATTCATTTTCCTTGGGAATTTACATGTGATGGCTGTGAGCTGCTTGACAGCTAGCAGACTTTAAGAAAATACACAGTTGCTCACATTTCTGGCTGACTAGTACTGATAAATTTTTCAAAGAAGGCCAATGGTAGGAAAATATATTTGTGAAAGTGCAGGTAACTTTGGGACGTAACTGTTGGCGCAGCCATCTCTGCGTTAGAGAAGTGGTAAATTAATTATACTTAACGGAGGTAACAAAGTTTACAAAGTACACGCTCACACCATCGGTTTTCTTAAACCGGAAGAGAAGAACATTTATTTACATACGCGCTTCATCAGAACACATCACGTACAAAGGTCATGTGGTCGATACTTCACCAACATGAGAGCGCACTGAATAGAACCTCCAACAGTAACGTAAAACGTGCACGGAGTCTAGGCGGGCAAAATATACGCCGTGCAATTTAGAAAGGCTTCCTTCAGTTCATTTGGCACAGTTATACTCAGGAAATTGATGAAGATGACCTCAAACTGTCACGTGTGTGTGTGACCAATTCCATGATTATCTGTATGTCAAGGACTGTAAAAGTGACCTTGTAAGCAAGGCCCTTCTGCTTGTTCTAGCCACAGGTACTAAGCTAATGGCTAACCTGATGAGTATATTAAGAACATATGAATTACTAAAAAATCCTCTTTTGGTAGTATTCTTTGGGATAAAGTGTTTTTTAAAGAAAAAAAAAACAAATGGATAACTTTAATGTACAGTAACACACTAAGCTCAGTGATCCATGACAGAAAGGAACCTTTATGTGGGTAAAACATTCCTCAGCACTGATCAAATCTCATGTCCCTCTTCAGGAATTTAGCACTGTGTGCCATATGTTGTATGTACACTCAGCTCTGAACTACCTCTGAATTCATTGGAGAATCAATCCAGTCAACAAAATCTGCTGAATGCCTAAAGAATGGCGAGTGCAATGCTGTGCGGTCTGCGTCATGCACGTGGTATGTAAAAGGGAGTTCTAGCATGTGCACGTAGATAATTCGGTGCTTTTGCATTGAGCATCATAACTGTCTTTCTTTCTTTCTTGCTGGCAAATTGTTGCTGGCGGTCAGCATGTAGAAGTGAGAGCAGGGGATGGCTTATCTAGAAAGCCCTTGTGTGCCCAGCCAAGGCTCCCTCTTTAACACAATTTAAAAGAGAAAGAAAGAGCTTGCTTGAGAAGCATGTGAAAGGGTCACAAGATTGCTCATCCTCTGCATTTAGACTCGACAGGAAATGCTAAAGAACAATATGCTTTGAAATAGACCTAGGATCTTCATAGTTTTGGGTCCAAAGTCCTACATCTTACTGCAGTTTTACAATGCAGGGCTGCAGGGCTGCTCAGCTTCGGTGGTCATCCCAAAGGACCACTTCCAGTTGTGTTTATAACTCCGAAATGGAGTTCATTGGGTTCAATCAACACAGTAAAAGGAATTGGGCGGTTCGCTGGCCAGGTGGAATAAAAAACCTCTTGGAATTGGCCCTCTAGGATTCAGCAGAAGGCTTGTGGTGCATAAAGAGTTGTTGGCCTTGCTAAAAGGTAGCTCAGAGGAGTTGAAAGTAAGTCCATTGTGGATTGGTAGATGATCCAAGGAAAGCAGTAGAAGGCATTTTCAGTTAATTCAGCTGCTAGAGCCAAAACTCTGTACCTGTAGAAAACTGCAAGTTATTTCTACTCTTCTCATGATGCCTAAGGAGACCTAGGCTACAGGAGAACGAAGTGTGTTCTTTATTGTGTATACTGCCCCTCTATACATAGAAGGTCTTCACCATGAGCTGTGCATTCTCATGCTCGCAATTCTACCCTCTTGGTCAGGAATAGTCTGATTAACTCTGTCTGTCTTATACATCTGTTTAGACCAAACATTCATATATACATATCTCTTACCAACACCTATTCCAAAACGGTATCATTTCGGGCATTGAGTTACGGAAAAATGGTGTACATACAGTACAGGCTGTCTGCTTCCATGCGATGCGTGTGCTCACACACTACCTGTTGTGTGTTATTGTGTAGCAATTATTTTATTTTGTAATTAAACCGTATGTGTGCGTGAGAATCTCTGTCTCTTTGTGTGCAATGGAAGTGAGCTTCTGTAGGCATGGCAACCCCGGATCTACATTCTTGTCAGGGAATAATACACCAGCTGTAACTGGGCACCTGAAACTCCCAAACATGTGCAAGAATACGTAGCTTTTTACTTTCTGTTTTCTCTTCTTGTTCCTGTTCCAATTTCAGATTCTATTGATACTTCCAAAAAGAACCATTGTAACCTATTTTATTTGTGTAATCTTGAACCGTTGTGTGAAAAGTGAACTGACAGAGGGTGCGTGCTTGTGTGTCAGAGTCAGTGCGCTATAAGAAGTAGAATGGTATTAACAGTATTAGTGTGTCAGGCCATTTCTCACGTTGTGGGGGCTCTGTGTCAGTGTATACACCCCCAGACACACATATGCACAGCACACTCACTGGCAAACACCCAAGCACCGAACAGAGCAGCTGCATTCTTGTACACAATAGACGGTGGCCCTCCAGCAGAGAGAAGAGATGTATGACCATGGAGGGATCACATCTTGGCCACTGCGTGTACAGCTTCTCAGAGCACAGCCACACACACACACACACACACACACACACACACACATATATACATATAGCACTGATGCATCTGATGGGCAGTGTCTCCTGAATTACTGTCTGAAGGTGTGCAGGTACTCACACTCACCGAGGTGCAGATGGTGCACCTGACCCATGAAGCTGAACCTGCAGCATTGCACTGCAATGTATTATTAACCCCTCATCCCCTGGGGCCTGGGATGCTCACCTGGGCTCTCATGTTGTCCCACTTCCTGTCGCATCCTTGCCTCCTTTCCTCATGTACTTAGAAAAAAATGGGAATAAAGCTCTAAATTCTGATGAGCTGTTCTCGTTCTTTTTCCCTGACACACAATCGCTCTCTCTCTCTCTCTCTCTCTCTCTCTCTCTCTCTCTCTCTCTCTCTTTCTGTCTCTCTCCCTCCGCCACTCCTCTGCTCTCATTCTCTCTCTTGCTTGCGGCTTCACACCAACCCCTAATTTCTCACTCCCTCTCTCTCATTCTCTCTCTTCCTCACACACACTTGCTCATGCACTCTCTCTCTCCGCGCCTCCTCCACAGCTGTACCGAAGAAACATAGGAGCTGGCAATTCCAGACTCTTTAATTAATTAGCCGTAGCCAGCTATTTGAGCAGGCAAATTAGGGGAAAATTTGCTGCTCGCTGCTGACTTGCTGGAGAGAGGGGAGGGTGGGTAGCCAAGGTGCAGCCTGTTTTTTCTCATCTGGTGCATCTCCATCTGAAGCAGACGTGCATTAGGAGCGGAGGGGCATCCTGCGCTTGGCTGAGGAGGAAGCGTGCCTGGCGGAGATCAGCCTCCGCAGGTCCAGATCTTCTCCTTTCGCTTCCTCGGCGATGGTGTCTGCGTAGGAATCCCAGCCACACGCAGCGAGGTGTCTAAGGTGGGACCACTGCTTTGCTTTTCTTGGTTTCCTCCTTTTAGGGTGCCTCGGTGGCGACTTGGCGGCTGTTTGTACAAGAGCAGCGAGAAATTGGCGACCACGTGCGTGGTTTTATTTCGGCACGGTGGCTTGAGGGATAACGGACACCAGGTGCTATGCCAGAACTATGTCAGGGAGCATTCTGTGCAGCCCCAGGCTGTGACCCACATTGACGGACTAGGGCAGCACAGAGACCCCGTGTTTCACCAGCATGATATTCCCATAACAGCAAGTGCAATTACTCTGAAATCCTATTACCATTCTCAGATTCCCATGCCGATAGAGAGATGTGGGATTGTGTTAGGTGGGGGGGTATCCGTGTGTGTGTGTGTGTGTGTGTGTGTGTGTGTATGTGTGTGTGTGTGCGAGCGCACACGGACATACACAAACAATGTTGAAGCAGATAGATGGGTGATTGCTGGGTGTTACAGGTTTGCAGAGGAGCTCTGTGGAATGTCAATATGTGATGGAGCAGCGGGTGGCTAAGGGACTGGTAGGATGCTGATTGGAAAATCCTGCTTTGAGCGACCAGAAAATGTACGTTGCATCCTTGTGCGAGACTCTCACATCTGTTGAGCATTTCTTCAGTACATACATCACCAGCGATGGTCCGCTGTGTCTGACTTCTCTAAATATGTGTGCAGGTAACACATTCTATTGTGTGACAGATTTTCAAAAATAGGTGAAAATATACTTGCAAAAAAAAATAGCTAATGGAAGTATAATGGACAGGTACTTCTGAGGTCACGTGCATCATGTAAGTTTAACACTTAGGTTCTTCACACACACCTTTGTGTTTCGTTCTTTCCTTCTCATTTTCACATTGCTCCCTCATTGAGTTTCATTCTCTTCCTTGCTCTACACAATTACTCCCGTTCTCCTCTTAAGCCACATTATCACACTTATTTTATTTCATCTCTTTTTTCAATTCTGTTCCTCCACTCTTTTCCTTGACGTGGTGTCCAAATTTGGGCAGTGTATGGTTGTGGTACTGATTTCTAAGAGCAAGTACAGTGTGTGAGTGTATGTTTTATTTTGGAGACCCTGTTGGTCATTGTCATCATAATGTGGTCACTCCCGCTCTTAGGGTAGACATACAGTGTATTACTGTGGCAATCTGACTTCAAGTACATGTGTTAGTGTTTTGGCTTCATTTGGTGTCTTAACATGTCAGCTTCCTTTCCGAAGGTGGACACCTTATTGTGTGTTTCAGTATGGACTAGTCACTTAATGTGGACAGCTGCTGTCCCGCTGAAGCCATTTCATGTGTTAATGTGGACATTAGATGGTGTGTGTCTCAGCGGGGACTGTTTATTGGTTGATTAGTGTCAAAGACTTGTCGTGAGCAGTCAGTGTTTTATTGTACCCACTCTGCACCTCAGGTCTTGATCCAGGCGATCAGTTTTTCCTTTGATGGATAAGGCGTCACTTCAGTTAGGGATCTATTTTCTGCGTTTTTCCAATAAAACGGATATTAATAATAGGCTGTCTTCTGAAGGTCTTTAGCAGGCTGTGGGCTTTGTGACAGACCAGTGCACAGAGTCTCTTTTGTTCTTCCCATTCCCTCTGAAATCTCTTTCATTTCTGGGCATGAATAAGGAAAGGAGCATAATTCCGCTTTCTTTGATTGCGCCTCTCCGTCTCCCCCTCTCTGAGCGGACTTGCATCCCTGTCCCAGTTTTATGCCTTTTACATCGAGCTTGCAGTGAAAGCCTGCCACCCACAAGGTTTTCTTAAACGCCGCCGCTGCCTCGTAGCTTCTCCGACGTTTGAAGTGCCGTTTTGTGGGAAAGGGGAATCGGGCTTCGCTGGGCACAGCCCAAATCTCAAACCTTAGATCTGCAATCCTCTTAAATTCACCACACTCCCTGGCTCTGGTGCAATTTTAAAATGGTTCTTTTTTTTGACCTCAGCAGCTTGTTGCACATGATGACAACTACAGTGTGTAAGCTGCCAAGGCTGTCGCCGGCTGGCTTTACCTACAGAGACTTGTGTTGTTCTTCCCGATACTAGAAGTCAAACCTCATTTCTTATTCATTTGCCCTTCCCCGCTCCTTTGGAAAATGTTGGAAGTTGGGTTAAAAAAGAAAAAACATCTTAAGTTGTCGGCAGAGGGCTTCACATCTCAATTCATTTCAATGCATCTGCCCACAGACGTTGCTGTGATTGAGGGCCGGTAATTGCTGAAGGCAGATTTGAAGCTGATGGGAGGATTGCCCCCGTTGGGGGTTCCCACTCCTCTGCTGACTCAGTGCTCTGAGGTCTTTCTTTTCCAGCCCCGTTCGAAGGACAGTGGGTACACCGTCTCATACAGCGCTGCTGCTGGGATGTTGATAGACTGTCACAGAGATAGAAACATCACATAGACCTCATGGGAGCACGTGCCGTGTTTTGTGCGGCAGGGGTAGCAGAGATAGGCCAAATCATAGATGATATGGAGTCAACAGGGATTGGGAATGAGTTTATCAATTTTTCAGCAGAGGCTTTTATATCAAGTTTACAGTTGGATATTGCATTGAGGCAACTGATGTCAAACACTTTGCTCAAGCACAGCAGTCTGAGCTCGCCTGGGATCAAACAGCGGAAAATTTCAGTCAGCAGTATATTTCCTTGGTAGCACAACAGGTAACTCTGGTGCCTCGCAGTTTTTTGGGTTGTGGTTTTGGAACCTGGTTTGAAACCATTGCTGTCTGTGTGGAGTTTGCATATTCTCTCTCTGTTCTCATGTATTTTTGTCCCACAATCCAAAGATAAGCACAGAAGAAGGTAATAGTAAACCACTTTCGTACCCTCCCATACCATAAGAACAATGATAGTGGTCAATTTTGAAACAACGTCTTTTACCCTTACCCCTTATCCCATGCACTGTTCTGCGGAAACTCCTACTATGTGTCTATATGGGAGGCTTTCCACTCACAGTGGGTTCTGCAAAAGCAATAATCTGGGGTAAGGTTTCCTCTACATAGCCTTACAGTTGCCCAGTCACACTGGGGTCTGCCAGCTGCTGTGGTCCAGCAGGGTGGGAAACATTACCTTCATGCACTATTAAGACGTCCTGGCAGTCTCCAAACCCTTTGTCTGTCTTTCTTATGGAGGGCACCTTCCGAAATCCCTTTAATGAATCCAGCAGGCTCTATCTGACGTCTCACTTAGCTCAGTGCTCTTTGTGTTTTGCAGATGCAAAGGCAGCGAGCAGCAACGAGCAACCGGAAGATGGCAGGAGAGAAGCCTGGCCTGAAAACCAGTAGCTCCATCGTGCCCTGCTTCCTCTTTGTGGAGGTGAGTCTCCATGACCTCTGACCTGCACAACCCTCATATGGTCGGGCACCATTTGTACAAGTATGGTACGGGGAGGTTCTCAGTGTGATCAAAGTACCCCGATTGTTCACTGACCTCTTTGATTTCTGCACAAGGATTCCTTTTACCCACAATGCACCCCATAGCTTCTACATCACTTTAATCCCAAAACAGCTCTAGGGATGCGGAATATCCTCTAATGTTGTTCTTAATTAATCTCTGAGCTATTTCAGACCACTCAGCCTTTGTTGGTCATTTTTTGCGTATGGTGACAGCAAGAACAGCATTAGCACCCTGGAACCATGTGGCTGCGAAGACTCACCTTGTGTTCAGATTACCCAGCAGGCAAGGCCTTGATGGCTGTTGTGATGTCTTCTCTACCTAATTCTCCATCTTCTGACAAAGCCTCCACTTTTCTTTTCCACAAGCTCAGATAATGAAAGGTCATTGCTGTCACAGCTCTGAGAATTGTGTTTATGGCTAATGATCTACTTTTATTGGCATGGTATTAAAGAGTATGTGTTAAGCAGAGCGTCCAAAACAGGCGGAAGTAAAATCTCAATTTTAGATTATTAGTGGTGTACTCAAAACTATTTTTGTTATTCTGATAAAGCTCTACATGTTTAATCTTAAGACTGCTGAGTCCTCCTTAGAAAGTGAAAACCGCCACTTTTGAGCTGTTTCTGACACTGGAAGCCTGATCATCTGCATTGATTAATTCAATAACTGCATTAATTCTTGATACATTTATTCATTTAGCAGACGCTCTTATCCAAAGCAACGTACATCTCACAGAAAAATACAATGAGTGCATTACATCAACATAAAGTGCGACTTGGATGAAGACACGTGATTCTGAAGCACAGTTACTTTGTCATATTCCACTATATAAACCAATGTACAGTACATCACAGGAGTAGCTGCATAAAGGTTTATCGATTCATCGAAAATTTGTAATCACTAAATTATAACAAACATTTACATCACCTGAGTAGCTGCATAAAGGTTTAGCTATTATTCAACAGTAATAATCAGAACATAATTGAACATAAATGTGTTTATCATTGACTTAAGGTAAGATACTTTTATAGTTATTCATTTAGCTGATACTTTTCTCCTAAGCAATTTACAATGTCAAGCTACCGACAGTTATTTACCCAGCTGGGTAATTTTATTGGACGAATTTAGGATATGAACTTTGGTTGGTTAACTTGTTTACTGTAAATTGGTGATATGCCGATGTGTCCCTGCTTGGGAGTGACCAGGCACGAGGCAGTACAGGGTGGATTTACAGAGTTATAAAGCAAAACGTAAAAACCACAACTTATCGAAATGCACAAAAGCAACTTTCATCTGCAGCACAACTTAGTCCGCCTATGGTTCCCCAATCCTTTTGTTCCTTTTCTCCATCAGTCCACTTAAATGTCTCATCTTTTATTCAGCCAGTAATCCAGGAGGTGGATGTGGCCTGCACTCCTGCCTGCCGCAGTATTATTCTGCGGGTGGGTCATGATATTTAATTTGTGTATTTTATGACACATTGTTCTTGGTTAATCTTTGACTTAAAACAATCTGTTGCAAGGTAAAATTTCCTTAGGTGTCATTGTTTAATTTTGGATAAGTTAGTGTGCTTTTACCACACCTGGATACTAAGCACTCCCATTAGCAGTCGATTTGGACAAAGGCATTGAACGTGTGTACTGGTAAATCTGACCTTGTGCAGAGCACTGAAAGTAGTTGTAAGCAGTGAATTCCTTGCTTACTTTTTGGAATTTCTGTTTATAAGCGAGAAATTACCAAAATGTTTTTGAGCTGTGTAAAGGTATACAATTTATCTGGCAGTGACCTTCCCTCAGGGTCTTAATAGTTTTATACCCTAGCCATAAATTTATTTAATGAGAACATTATACATGAGGCAACAGAGGTACTTTCAGGAATGTGCATAATTTAAGCATAATTTTGAACATTGGTATCCCACTAAATTATGTTACAACCTTGGTTTTTGTCTAATCCCATAGTGTTATGTATGTTTGCAGCAGTAACTGGTTCATTTGAAATAGTTGCTGAGGTGGGACGCGGCGCAGTGGTCCCTGGTTTGAATCCCACTATGGCACAAAGTAGGGAGCTAACCCCACATTGCTTCAGTAAGAATACATTTCCATATGAATTAGTGAGTCACCGCTAGCAGCTTTTTGCGGTACAAGCGCAGCATTATAAGTCACCTTGGATAAAGTTATCAGCTAAATAAAAAGGTTATTAATGACAAAGTTTTGTGAGTACACTGAATATAAAGTGACAGCTGGAAATATGAACACAGGGGCTTCAAAGAATAGCTGGTAGCGTAATGGTTACAGCTGCTCTGTTTAGCCCGAAAGGTCACAGGTTTAAATCCCACCTCCAGCTGTAGTACCCTTTAAGGTACTTACCTTAAATTGCTCCGGTAAAATTACCCTGCTGTATAAATGGGTAAATAATTGTAAGTAGTGTATGTTTCTTTAGAAAGAAAAAAACTATAGTTTAAATGAGTCAACGTACTTCCCTCAGAGTCAAGCCGATTCATGACTAGATGATGTATTTGCTCACTTGCATATGGACCCGCTTCATTAAGTGAGAACACGTCCGCGACCAAATGAACTCGTTCCGCACGTACTATGTGAGAACACTCAGAGTCCAAAGCCGATCTCTTCAGCTGCTCTCCAACAGAGCCGTAGTATCTGCGGCCAAGCGCCAAACCGCCCGATTTCCCTAATCGCCATTGATTGAATCAGTCTGACTGCCCTCTCAGACCTATCGCAGGGTCAGCGGTTTACAGGCAGCTGAAAAAGCTGTTGGACCGACGCCATGCGAGAGTCGAGCGGACCTGCTCCATTTCCACAGCGCGCGTGGTAGGGAAACTCCAGAGCTGGCTGAAATAAATTAAGTGTGTCAGAGTGAAGAATTTCAGATTCATAAATCACGTGGCAGAGAGCGGGAGAAAGCAGGCCTTTTCTAAGAAGTTTTCAGATAGCCCGCTCTCTGACTGTTGGCGCTCGAAGCCTTGTGGGTGGCTCTCGGCGCATCCAGCCTCCGTTGCTATATTTAGTGATGTGTGGGCTTCATTTCCCACCTACGGGAGCTTACTGCACAGCTACTGCCATACATAAGGAAATGGAGCCCTCCCCGATTTTTCGCAAAGGGGTTACGTAATCCATGGCTGGCTTCGGCACTCGCACGCACGGAAACACACGCGCACGTTCGAAATGTACGTGAAGGATTTAGTCAATTGACCAGAGCCATCACTCGAGAGCATCAATGGCCATAAACTGGGCTGCGAAACACCTGGGGGCGCTATTGAGATGGCCGCGCTGATGTAGCCCTCGTGGTGTTCGGCCGAGGACGCGCGGTACCGGCACCGATCGATGGGCTCTGCTCACTTTTCGAGGCTACGTGATTTTGGATGTCAGGCAGGATGCAGGACAGGGCCGAAAAACCCTGCTGTGACCTAAGCCAGAACATACATACATACATATACATACACCTGCGCTAGGAGTTGCACCTGTAGATCGCTCGTTCTTTCTTGCGTGTTTTCGAGGCCCGCGAGCAGCTCCTCCTGCAAACTCTGAAGTGTCGGGCGGGAAGCGCTCGCTCGTTCGCACCTGTTCGAGGAAGTCATTAAAGTGATGAATTCAACTCACAGGGACACGGCGCCACTGTCAGCAGGGAATACGAGCATCGCAGCTCTTCCTTTTATAACCATCCGCCTGTCACTCCCAATTACACTTCTGCGCAGCCTTGTGATTGAATGGAGAGCTTGATGGAGTAATTAGGACAAGCCAGCGTGTAATAGAACGTTCCGGGGACGGGGAAGGCGCCGGTTTCGGGAGCTCTCGTTACGCGCGGCGAAATGCGGATAAACATCTCGCGGCCTTTTATGGATGGATTTCTGCAGCACGACAGCGAATCCTTTTTTGAACGCGGTGGCTTGTTTCAGCAGCTGTAAAGAGGGTCCCGCACCTGCCTGCTTGTGCGCAGAGGATGCACACGGCACAAGGTGTCGTGAGCGTGCCCTTCTCGAACGCGCGCGCGCACGCCCAAAATTGCCGTCATTAAAACCAGTTAGGTAATAATCGCAGGCCAATGCTTTTTTGACATTTAGCCCCGGTAAATTTGGTATTTTCCTCCAGATCCGAAGGGAAGTGAGCTTCGTGATTATCTTCCCTCATTAGACCGAGTATCGGGCCTCTGCAAAGAGATGTAACGCAACAGGAGCGGCGCATATATTATCGGTGTATCCATTCTCACTTCGGTGCTTCTACAGCGCGAAGAGGAAAGTATAACCTGATGAATCCCGTTCAGATTTAAAGGATTTGGCCCGGAGCGGATATGGCGCAGAAGCGATTAGTGTCTGTACCCTTGCCCATCTCCATACGTATGGCCGTCCATTTTCTGCGCCTATTAGTTTTGCTTATTACAGCAGAAAAGAAGAAATTTCACTTTACTGGAATTTATTTAATCCGAACGTTTTTTTTTCTTAATGCCTTGGGCAGCGACGCTAATGACAATTAGCGCTGAAATGTTGGTTTTAAGCGTGTGGCTTTCCGGAATGTTTCTGCTGCAAACAACGTGATGTGCAGCAGCTCGCCTTGCGAAGATGCGCTGCTTCTTTGGCGTCCGCATGTGGGCGTGCGCCGCGCCAAGGATCAGAGTCTCTCGGCCGATGATCCGAAGAGTCGGACCACAAAGCTGGGTCCCTGCGTGCAGGGGTTTCGGTCCACCCCCCCGTGTTGTTCTTGTTTTGTCTTTCAGATTTTTTCCGTTTTTTCAGCCTTTTATCATCAAAGAGATAGAGACAGAGAAATAGAGGCCTGAAAGGGAGAAAGCGCAGCCAAAGAGGCCAGAGTATGAAAGAAGAGATGAAAAAGAATGGGTTACAAGCAAAGTGGGTGCAGGAGCAGGATTAGAACGACACTGTGAGAGGAGGACGGGGGTGATGGTGCCGTCGAAATGCCTGTGTCTTCCAGTCCTCTTCCGTTCGGCTCGGCTCAAACTGGCGTCAGAAATACGCATCGAGCAGCTATAAAGAGGAGGTTGATCGGCACTGATACGCGGCTTCTGATTCTTCTGGAGGGAGCTTTTATTGCAGAGATAGAGGCTGCCACAATGTAATATCATGCAGAGGTGAATGAAGGGAAATAGCATAATTTTATCAAGAATGAAGTGGATCTTGCTACCTGCACAGTGTTCTCCTAGGACGCAGTGAAAGCATCGCTGACATCGTGACAACAGCTTGGTGTAGTTCGGCACAATACGGGACTTCCAGACCTTCGGGAGTCACTGTCCTTTCATTTGTCACTTTGTCCCACGCTGCAGATCTCCGCTGAGCCTGGCAGCAGAGGCTGCATTAGGAGCTGGGCCTTCAGACAGCTTTTATTAATAGCCTGGCTGGTTCAAGCTTCCTCACAAGTTGGGGCCACCTCGTATCGGCAATCAGGGTTTCAGGATGATCGCGTGCCACTGCGCAGACATCTATCCACATGGCACTCTAAGCTTGCCTCCCCTTCCTGAGTTAGTACAGAAACTTTTGTCTCACCATTGTCAGCATGGACACGATGTCATCCTCACATCCTGTCCAGCAGAATGTTTACTAAGAAGCATTTTATGATGTATCGAAAGCCAGTTTTATAAGTGCAGAAGTGACCGTGGGGATATTTACTGTGTCGTTAGTAAGATGTTCAAAAAAAAGAGATTACAAAAACCTCTGCCGGTGATTGCGGTGCCACCAATCCTGGAGGAATTGTTGTTCAGAAGGACCTGCCTGAGAGGTAAAGAATGACTCAGAAGATCTCTGATGTAGAAGGGAAAATCTCAGCTCCACAGAGATGGATGAAAACAAGTACCAGAAGTGAAAAGAAAATAAATGAATTGGACTCATTTGATCCCGGTTTCTGCATCTCTGTTGGCTTGTTTCACTAAACTATTAATGGCTAAAGACATACTGAAGGAAAGAACAGTAGTGTCCCCTGGAAGGGTTCATTGCCTGGTGTGGTGAATCGTATCACAAGGTGCAATATGGGTGTCGGCAATCAGGGCCAGCGAAACGGAGGGGACCATGTAACACCAAGGGCCAGTGAGCTTGTGAGAGGAATGACAAGTGCAATTAAGGCAGAAACCAGAGAGGAGAAATCCAAAGAGAAATCCTAGGGTGACTTCTATGATCTATTACACCAACAGGTCTAAATGCTGTAGATCAGAGGTCCTCTCACATGGTCCTGGTATGGACAGTGGAGCACAACTCCCCACGATTTAGCTGATTCACCTGTGTTGTGCCAAGGAAGGTAACTAATTAGTAAAATTTTGCAATATTTTTCCGTATTGTTTTAACTCTGTCTTGACTAAACATCCTGAGCACCCCACGAGCTCTTTGAGAAATAAAGAATCCACATCAACAGGACCGGTTCAGTAAGAAACAAGGCGTTCAGTGTGGGTTGCTCCAATAAGTATTTGTCACAGCATCATTTTCATTAACAATTCACCACCTTTTATTGTTTCTAGAGCATCAAAGACTGCATGGCATCAGTGGCCAAGTGTTTCCCCCTTCACTCGCTGTCCACGAGTTTTGTTCTGTTTTCCTCGGTCTTTCCAGTCCTGGCTTCAGCGGGTTGCAAAAACTATAGCTCTCCAGCTCTCTCTAAACATCTAATAACCTGGTTAAGAACTCTGCAGTGGATTAGTTACAATATCAGTCAGTCAGTCAAAAGTTTGATTGAACTTGCAGGTTGAATTCCTACCTCTAGCTGCAAAAACCTTGAACAACGTGCTTCCCCTAAATTGCTCCACTCAAAATTGGCCACCTGTATAAATTGATAAGTAATTGTCAACTTTTGTTTTTTTTTTTTTTGTCACAGACTGCTCTCAAGCAGGTGCACTGAAGCTTTTGACTGGCACTATCTAATGAGGTACTTAATGTAGGAGATGTGTGAGTGACTTCACCAAACCTGGCAAAGTGATTATGGACCTTAGTATTACTTTGGGAGAAGGTGATACTGAGTCCACAAATAAATTTGCATTAATGGATTTGAATCCTGCTGTGAAGACCTTGGATATTATTGTACAGAGAGTACATCCCATAGCTCCCTACCCGTTAGGGACCATGTGACACATGGGAACCGGCCTCTGTAAATGCTGGTCAGTGTTGCAGGGGGTCCGCAATGAGCAGCTACACAATGTCTGATGCAGAGAAGTTCAACCGGGAGTTCTTAAGCCATATTTAAACTTGAATACACTCCCAATTTTTATGACATAAGAGGCTTGTTAATACTAGTATAGTATACCGCGGGTCCTTTTAGATGCTCTGATTTCAGTGTATATTCCTGTTAGAGCACTGAAATAAGAGTTGTTGTTAAGGATGATGTCATAGGGGGCTGATATACGATACTACTCATACCGTGTCACAGTCCTCATCATCCCACAGGTGGCAAAGTTTTAAAGAGGCTACGCAGAGCCACAGCAGTAATCATTAGTGCAGCAGACACCTGCTGGGCTGTATGGCAGGTGACCTTACCAACACAAAGTATTCCGGACTCCTCGGACCGCCGCCTCGTCAGTTGCGCCCGTCGCGGCTGCACTAATTGGACGCTGCACGCCGGGACATAAGGCTGAGAGAGGATGAGCCTGCACACGTTGCTCATTCCCAGACTGGTGGGGGCCCGAGACGCTCCACGGAGACATCAGCGCGAGCCAGGGACGTGCGCCGACTCGAGGCGAACGCGAACGACAGTCCGGCAGCCATGAGTCACCCGCCCCACGTAGGCCTTCCTCTCCATGCTGAGTAGGAGGAAGGTGCTTTCTGACTCTCTGGCTCCGAAGCTGTCGAATAACACACTGTACTGTGGGCTGTCAACGTGGACAAGAGCTACAGCTACGGTTCAGATGCCTTAACTAATTTGCACGTGCATCTAGAAGGCTCCGGGCTGTATTCTCAGTTCAACCTGTGTTGAACTCCAAGATTGCTCAGTGCAAAGTAATCAGCGGCACGCATTATACGATTAAAATGAATCGTACGTTAAGTAATACATTTAAAGGGTATTTTAGAAAATCCCCCTCGTTATAAATATCTCGCTGCCTCGATGCTGATTGATTAAAATTGTCCTTGATGCAAACAGCTGGTGCGGTGAAGAAGTGAAACGCTGATATAAGCAGTCTTGGGAACATACAGCCGCTAGATTGGGGTCGGTTTGGATTAAAATAATTAGCTTGAAATTAAGATCCTGTTTTTGGGCTGCCTAGTTAATTATTCCACAAAATGATAGCGGAGTCAAAATGCACTCGACCAACGATTGTATCGGCGCTGATGATTTGTTTAGTGCTTGAAGTCATCCTTGACTAAAGAGGGAGCGGAAGTGTAAGGAAAGCACGCGGTTAATCAGTTACTGTTTGAGGTAAGATCGTGAAGCCGAGGCACGGCGATATCGTAGCAGCGTGCTAATCTGAGCACTGCTCTGCATACTCTAGCAGAAGTGGGTTGTTTTATGAGGTCAACGAACGTGGCGCAGATGTGGGCCGCACGAATGAATCCGTCACATGATCACATTTACATTGTGTTTACACACACACACACACACACACACACACACACACACACACACACACACACACACACTTTCAGAACTGCTTGTCCCATACGGGGTCGCGGGGAACTGGAGCCTACCCAGCAACACAGGGCGTAAGGCCGGAGGGGGAGAGGACACACCCAGGACGGGACGCCAGTCCATTGCAAGGCACCCCAAGCGGGACTCGAACCCCAGACCCACCGGAGAGTAGGACTGTGGTCCAACCCACTGCACCACCGCACCCCCACTTACATTGCGTTTACCTCCATTCATTTAGCAGACGCTTCTCTCCAAAGCGACGTGCATCTCATAGAAAATACGTGTGCGTTACATTAGCGGAAAGAGAGATATGGTTGCAGACGTGCGATTCTTAGGCGCGGTTAGTTTGTTTCTTTCCACCATACAAATCAGCGTTCGTCACACGATTAGTTGCATAAAACTCATGATGAACTGTTATTACAAATGACAGTTCTTATAACTGTTGTTTTAACTGTTATTATTATGATGAACTGTCGCCGTATTCACACCGGCCCATAATTTAACCTTGCCTTTCTGGTACGACATTTTATTTTTCCCCCACTTAGTGGAGTAGTTGATGTTAAACACCTTTGTGAAAGGTACAACAGAAGGACCTGCCCAGGGACGTCGGGCATCGGCTGTGTGTAAAAGCCCGTAACTAGAGGACAGCCGGCGCGACAGAACATAATGATAAAGAAACCGTTCCGTGCAGGAAACGCTGCGTACATCAAGAGTGGTTTTACCACACTTTCTCGAGTGCTGTTTGATGCTCTTGACTGTTTTCCCTGAAAAGGTTTGCCTGCTGAACCAGCCGTACTCACTAAATAATGCAGGACTAAGTCCCTGAGCCCTTGCTTTCAGGAATATGTAGAGACAGTGCTGGGTTGGACCCTGCGTAGGTGCAGTTTGGCAGAACCACACGAGGGTTCAGGCGAGCTAGATGACTGGTGTGTGTGTGTGTGTGTGTGCGCATGAAGATGTTTAACAGGGTGAGATGAGCTGAGTTGTGGTGCAGTTGTTTCAGATAGAAGAACTCACACCTATCTCCCATGCGCTGCTCTCAGGAATCGGCCGCCCATCCTGTGCAGTCCCAGACATTCTGGTTTCTTCGGACGAGCTGCCGAGGCGAAGCAGTACTATAAACGGAGGCTTACGGTGGAACTGTGGTTCTGCTGAGCCCGGAGGCGCGCGGTTCAGCGCCGGATGGCAGGAATAAACACAGCTGAATGATGGCGGTGCAGGGAAATGAGGAGAGAAACGTGACGTGGAATGGCGGAAATGAGCGGAGGGGTGCGGAGGCCGTAGGGTGGGAGTAAAAGGACGGCGTGTAGAGTGCGAACCATTTCCATCTCAGGATGGGGAGTATGCTCATCCGGCTGGAAGACCAAGGCAGGGGTGGAGAGGCTCACGTTGGAGCTTTAGCCATGCTGACAGCCGCGGGGAGGGAACGTAAGAGCGCTAGCGGCGTGGCGGACGCAGGGCCACCGCTCCACCAGAACGGCCGTACGGCACACGAGCGGCGCCGCCGGTGTTTGTATGCCGCAGGATGTGTATGGGCTTCCTTATGGATATTTCTGTGTTTAAAAATGTCACCGGTCCCCCTGGGAGCCTTCAAGGTGTCGTTCTCCTAGGGATAAGAGACAAAATGTTTTTTTTTTTTTTCCAGTGAATATGAAGCCTCTCCACTTGATACTATTACCTGTCCTGAAAAAAAAAAACGCAGATTATGTTTTTTTTTAGGAAGCGCGTATTATTTTTCAAAAGACCGCGACGCCTCTAAGCGTAGATTTTCAGCATAATCGACTTTTGACGAACAGATTTTTTTTTTTTTTTTAAGCAGACACAGAGCCCGAGTCTAAAAATAACAAGAGATGGATGTGGCCGCATCGCAAGATGGCGAACGGCGGCGCGACGGCTGCTCCGAAGTGGAGTTACCTTCGGAAAGACCCGCGTTCCAAAAGAAACGAGAAATGGGGCTGGCTTCGAGCGGCTCCAAATTCACCCCTCACCATGACAACCACTTTTAACAAAACACGCTATCTCCTCCAGGAGAGCTCGTGAAGAGAGGGGGAATGTGTATTCGGAGAGCACGGAGCACTAACGACACCCGTCTCAGAACGCGTGCAGGGGCTTGAAGCCCAAGCCTGCGAACGTGAAAGGGAAACAAACGAGGCTCCGCAAAAATAACCGGTTTAATTCAATGGGTCTAAAAATAAACGCGTGCTGTAGCTGCCGTCGGTGCGAGGAAGACATCCCCGGTGCGTGTGATCTCAACAAGGCGCTTAAAGTTGAGAACACGGAACTCGCCCTGGGGGCCGGAGGAGGAGCCGGAGGAGTCAGACACCTCCGCTCTAACACCTCACCCCCATCCCCGGCCCACCCCACGGAGAACAAAAAAAGAACAACGGGAGCGCATTCCTCTTTCTCGCACCGCCGAGGATGCTCGAAAAGCAGTAATTGGATGGCACCGCATGCTGTTTTAAGACACGTGCGCACACAGCACGGATACATGCCTGCATGTCACGTTCGCAGGCCAGGCGCTACCGTTGACCTATAATGCACACACACGCAAATACCAGCAATCAGTCGGTAACACACACACACACACACACACACACACAATTCTCTTCATGTTGTACACCCACAGCTCTCGAGCAGACGAGTGCACACACGCCAGCACAGTTGCACATGTTCAAAATCCCCCCCGGCCCCCTCTCTCACTCCCCCCCCCCCCCCTCGCTCCCGCGTTTACGCTCATGCTCTCTCTCTTTGCTCACTCGGGCTCTCTCTCTCTCTCTGTACCGCTCTCTCTGCCTTTCTCTCCATCTCCCCCTCACTCTCTGCCATCTCATTTCATTGTTTTCTCCCTTGCTGTGTAGCGGCATCTTCATACACATCGTTGATTGTTTTTTTTTTTTATTATTATTATCTCACCAAGCTTGAGACGCAGGAGTTGCTCGGTCTCCTTCGTTCGACGGTCTCGCTCCATCTCTTACGGCACCGATGTCTCACTTAGTGTGGAAACCTGGCCTCTTCGGGACCATGTCTCTGCCTCCCGTGCTCTGACCACGTTGTTCTCTTCTTCCATGCGCCTGCTCTGTACCTGCTTCCCCTGCGCTCGCCGGAACCTGGGACCATGTTCTACTTCCAGCTGGTGATCATGGCTGGCACCGTGCTCCTGGCGTACTACTTTGAGTACACAGACACCTTCCCCGTCCACATCCAGGGCTTCTTCTGCTATGACAAGGCCTTCTCCAAACCGTACCCGGGGCCCGAGGACAGCAGCAAGGCCCCACCGGTGCTGGTCTACTCGCTGGTCACCGCCATCCCCACCGTCACGGTAGGACTCTTGCCCGGTGTGGATGGACGGCATGGAGAGAGAGTGGGAGCTAGTGAGCGTGCGACGTGTGCATGTTTGTGTGTTAAAATTTGTGCGTGTGTGTGTGTTCGTGTGTGCGCTGCACATGCGCCACGTGCTCCGAGTGGCCCTGTTGCACGGTGATGACCGAGCCCTGTCAGTCTGCTGCCTCTGAGCCTCTCGCTAAGGCAGCGTCCACTATCTACTCCCCTCGTTCTACTCATGTCTACCAAGGGGGGTCTGTGGGAACAGATTGAGGAACAGGCTGCTTGGACCCCTTCCCCCCGTAGCCCTCTCTCACTCTCTGGGTTCCTCTTGGCGGCACTGGGGTCTCGCTGGGGAAGGGCCGGGTGGGGAGGACAGAGGGAGAATTAGTGAAGACGGTGCCGATACCTGGTGCGCGTGGCAGCGCCGTACCACCAAGGGCCACCGGGTGGGAAGAGGTTCTAAACACCTTGAAGAACCCAGGTCTGAACCTCACTACTCACTGCATGTCCCTGGGCAAGGTACTTACCATGAACTGATACAGTAAGAATTCCCCAGCTCTGTAAATAGGTAAATACCTGTAAGTAGCTTAATATTGTAAGTAATTCTGGTGAAAAAAAGTGGCCGAAATGAATAAATAAATGGTCGGACTTTCCGTCTTTTCCAAACAGAAAAATATGAAGCGCTGACGGATATAGTCGCGTCTTCCCTCCTCCGAAGCAGCTGTTCTTTACCCGGTGTAATGAGGTACTGAGCCCTAAAATTGTATTTTCTCCAGACAAGTGTAATTAGACCCGTAATGAGAGTTCGCGGGAAGCCGTGGGGAGAATCATCGACTCACGTGCGCTCGTGCGTGTGTGCGCGTGCGCGTGCGTCTGCGAACCTCGAGAGTAAATGTCTCCGTAATTACTAACATTTAACAATAGACCTTACGGAGGTAATTCCACACGACAAAATGCTTTGTTGAAAAGTTAGCCCGAAAAACACGCCGAAGTACAAACGTTTCGCGTGACGAGTTTCCGCCTGCTTCTGGCTTTCGTTGTCACGCGATTGTCTCTCCATTAAAGTGAAAGTCAGTGCATGTGTACTGTATGTGTCTCACCACGCTGTTCCTTTGTATAAACATCTTATTTAAAATATAGGACTCGGTGTCCCCATTAGGCCTTTTGCCTCTGAATCACAGCTGGGAAAGGTCTCTGCGAAGTGAGGACAGCCTGCCAGGACGCGGGACACTTCATCTTACTGTTACATCAGCACTGTGTTGACATAATGTTGATTTTTGGTACATTTCACCGTGGGCCGGAGTGGTGTAGCCCTTATTAAAACCCGGTTCTCCTGTTAAGGGAGCCTCAGCCCTACGCGCCTCCTCTGCAGGCCTCGAACCCGAGGCGGGTCACGCTCCGCTGCCTGTCCGGTGTTTCAAATCCTCTGTCTCCAGCCAATAACCTTTTGCCATTGGTTTCCGCATGAGCTGTTAAGTGGCCAGGTTCTCATAACATGGCATGCATTATTAATTTCACCGCAGGTGCTGCATCGGTACCCCAGGAGCACCTTCATTTATGTGCAGCGCCAGCCGCTCGGAGCAGCCAGTGTCAAAAACTGTGGGTCATCAGCTGGGCTGCGGGTGGGCTGGTCTTAGCTTGCTGAGCGTAGAAGATAAGCGGTGCGGCGAGAGGAAATGTTCTGTGGAGCAAATTGGTCATCCGAGCACAGAAAACAGTGGCTTACATGGCCACCGAGGTTTTCGAGGGAGCGGCGGAAGCTTGGAAGCGATGGGCCTCGTTCACAGTCAGCGTCAAAGTTTTCGCAGCGGTTATGAGCTAATGCTCTTTTACGTATTAGTGGCTCCAGCACACCTCGGAAATCTACTCTTTATTCTGTTGGCTAAAAAAGGGAAAAAATATTATTTTTCATTAATTCATTGTCAGTAACAGCTTGTCTGATGCAGGGTCACGGCGGTCCAGAGCTTAACCCAGAAACAGGGCATGAAGCAAAACACAACCTGGATGGGACACCAGTCCATTGCAGGGCAATTACACACACTCATTTTCTCTCTCCCTCTCTCTCTCTCTCTCTCTCTCTCACAAACACACACACACACACACACACACACACACACTACATACAATTTAGAGTGACCAATTCACCCAAAACACATATCTCAGTGGGAGGAAACCAGAGCGCCCAGAGGAAACCCACTCAAACACAGAGAGCTTGTGCAAACTTGACACAGACTGCTCTGAGTGTAAACCTTTTCCAAACCCGCAGCCCAGAAGAAGTGAAACACTAGCACTACCTGCTGTGCCACCATGCACCCCCCAAAAAATTGATTTTCTAAATGAAAAACAGCACAAATGAGGGCACAAGTATATTATTTTCCCAACGACTCTTTCTGTTTTGTTTTTCTGTGAAGATGAAACACTCTTTTGCCCTGTGAAGGCATTTCCCATTTTCCTGAACCGAAATGTCTGCACAGCACAGAGGTTACCCTCAATGTACCAACGCAGTCACTTTGATCTTTCATAAGAGAACGGAGGAGACATTACACTGTCGCATAGATCTTTCAGTTTCTCTTTCAGTCACTTAACTTTCCCATCGTTCCATTCGTGTTTGATGTACAAAGCTTTGTGTTTCAGGTCATTTCGAATTACTGCATTATTCACAATAAAAAACATGAACTACAAACTGCTGCCAGATGGAATCCAGCTTTCCATGAACACTAAAACATGAATGTGCATGCACACACACATATGCCTTTAACACAGTAAAAATTCATGATGAAATCAGTCATCGTTTTTATTCACAGTTCAGTGGGCTGTTTAAAAGTAAAAGATGGCAGATGTACAGATAACTAAGGCTTCACCCATCCCTTGTTCCTGTAGAAGCCAAAAGACTCATTGTGATAGACTATGGCAGGTTTGTCACGTCCACGCCCGCACCTCAGTCGACAGCACCTGACTCTGATCAAGCACCTGACTAACCGCTCACCCTTTAAAAGACTCTCCTCAGCTCCCATACCTTTGTGGAATCTCATCAGAGACAACCGGCCTCCTTTGTGATGTCCAGTTCACACGCAACGTTTGTTCTCAGTTCTCGTCCTCTGGTTTTTGACCCTTCGCTTTGTTTTCTGACCACGTCCATGGATCTTCGTTCCAACTCCGACCGACCCTTCGCTTCGTCCCCTGACCACACCCATGGATCCTTGCTTTGACTCCGATCGACCGACCCTTCGCGTGTCCCCAACACCAAGAACTTGCCTGACCCCTTGAATCCAGACGAACGACTGTGCACTTGGGTCCAGCCGTCCCGGTTCCCTCAGTTTCGTATGACAAGGTTCTCCCTCACCACTTCTGGAGGGTAGCTGTCCTACGTTTTCTTCACATTGTTGTCACATCTCAATGTCATTCCTCTCTTGATAATTTCTGCATCACCGGAAACTCTACTTCCGCTGATCTGAGTGTTTATTCCGGGATTGACGAGCTCTGAGCGTAGCATCTACGTGAACCTCAGCTTCATCTGACAAATACATTGAAGGAGAAGAACTTCATTGAGCTCAAAGGACATTGCAGCAATCACACCGCAGCAAATAAGAAGCACATTTAGACAAACATATAAGAATAAATAAATGCAGCAGTACAGATGGCTTAGTGCCACTTGCACACTAAGAGGTCAGGACCACCCTGACAGTGAGAGGACCGGTAGCAGAAATGATGCCAGATGGCTCCTCAGCAGAGCGCAGCTGTGCCAGTCTGTTGCTTAAAGTTCTCTTCTGTTTGTCCAGGGCATCGTGTAGAAGGTGAGGGTCACTGAACGCGATGGCGAGAAGTTTGTTCAGCGTTCCTCATAGTAGCACTTCCAGTGAGTCCAGCTTAACTCCCAGGACCGAACCAGCCTTCCTTACTGCTGTGTTCAGTACTCACTGTTCAGTTTATTCTCCAAAAACCTATCAAGTCTGCTCCGTGGTCTAGGACAGTTCTTGTGATACCATATATGAAGATATGAGATCTACTGTTATTATTTGTAGAGGGGGTGTGGTGGCGCAGCGGGTTTGACCGGGTCCTGCTCTCTGGTGGGTCTGGGGTTCGAGTCCCGCTTGGGGTGCCTTGTGATGGACTGGCGTCCTGTCTTGGGTGTGTCCCCTCCAGCCTTGCGTCCTGTGTTGCTAGGTTAGGCTCCAGTTCACTGCGACCCCGTATGGGACAGGCGGTTCAGACAGCGATGAAATACAATTGTTAGTGCTACAGTCTTGAAAAACAGTTTAAATATGAAGAGGAAAAGATAAATCATCTCAGTGTGGATATGGGACACAATTCTACACACAAATGAATGAGGTTGTGACCCTGAGGTGGTGGTTACCCTCTTATCATTTGGAAGTGTCTACTGATTTGGTCTTCTGCAGCTGAGCTCAGGCAAAATTACCCCTGGGAGAGCCATGTCTGTTCGCCCAACAGATGTGTGAAACCGTGCCCTACTGGCAGCGACCTGCTGAGATCCTCAGACGAGGGAGACAAGTACAACAAGGGCCGGGGTCTCTCGCACCCGGCTCCTCTCGCTGCTGGCAGGCTGACCTGGGTGAAAATGATGTCCGTCATCCCTCAGCGCACACAGGACTTGTGGGAGGCATCTTCAGGCCTGTCATTTTAGTTTTGTCTGGTCAAGTGTGAGTGTGTATGTGCACATGTGTACCATGATCCCTGAAATCCCTAGTGGTGTAAAACACACCACTTGATAGAGAGACCAAGCCCATCGCAAGTGCTGGTTCCCAGCTGTGGCAAGCCGCTCTCTTCTTGCCAGGATTCCTGCCTTTGATTCAGGCCTCAGTTTTTAATTACATCTGCCTTCCAAGTCATTAGCTGAACGGGGAGTCAAATGCCCTGCTTATCCGACAGGCTTAACCTCATTCCTAATGAATAGGTTACCTGTGAAACCTGGAGGATGCCAGTTGTCTGGTGTGTCAGCACTGAGTGGAAATGAATAACCAGCAATCCCATGAGGCCACCGCTGTGTCAGTTGGAGACCCTCGGGAGTAGCGCAGGTGTGGCCTTGAGACCCAAAGAGGGAGATGACGGATCTCCGGGTTCGAGCGATGCGCGGCAGGATTGCTAGGGTGCGGACGGAAGCCGAGAGCAGCCTGTAGGAGGAGCTGTCCTATCGCCAGGCAGCCCTCATTCTCCCAGTCTTAGCTCCCAATTAGCACTTCCTGTCTGAGAACTGCCACGCTGTCTTCCCCACCTCTCGTCCCCTCGCCGCGAATACCGCCGGGACGCCGGCTATTAAAACGCGAGCAATTTATTTTTGTTTCCCTGCTTTTACAAGGTTGTTCTTATCAGTGCGAGTAATTACCGACAATGGCTAATGAGCTGCTTAGAAGAACTGTGAAGGGACATGAAAGGTGGCAATTACCGTCATTTTAATACAAGCATTCATCGTTAGCTCTCTCTTATAATTGCATCTGTTTGTTTGGTTTTTTTCTGATGAGTTGAGAGTTCGACACCTAATTTATTTATTTATTTTTTATTATTCTTTTTAATAGAAAATGCAGCGCAACCCTCGTGTTATCTCTTGCCTGGAGTTCACCTCTTTTACCGTGTCGGTCCAGGTCTACAGTTGCCAGTTGCCTATTCCTAATTCAGCAGGTTTCTAAGGATAGTGGACATAGAATGTAAATGGCGTCTTAAAGGCATTCCGGTGAGATCTGGGTGCGATGGGATTTTTGTATGAATGACATAGCAACCTTTTTGTACAGGAAGTCGATACATTGATTTCCTCCTGTCTGATCTCGTTCTGGTTAATGAAGGTGAAAAATTTTGTCTTGGAAATTGCTGGAAAAATATAAAAATGGCAAGGGAGGGTTAGTCACCATGAGGTTTCAGTTCCTGAAGATCTAGGCAAATGCAAAGATAACCATTTATCTGATACTTTTCTTCAAAGAAACTTAGTTTTAAGCTTCTAACAACTGTTTACCCATTTTTACAGCTGGATAATTTTCCTTTACTCGAGCAATTTCGGTTAAGTATGTTGCTCAAGGGTACTGCAGCTGGAGGTAAGAGTCCAACTTGCAGCCTTTGGGTCCAAAGGCAGCAAGTCTAACTACTAGGTCACCCGCTGCCCCAGCCATGCCCCATAAACATGTAGTAGGGCAGAGCAAACGCAATCCTTAAAAATATGTGGAAAACTGGAAAAATAATGAAAAAATTAATGCAGGGCTCAAAGGGTGTACAACTCGAGGTGAGTTGATCTGAAAGGGCCTTGCTGTCGATTTTGTTTTCCATCCGACAGCCTCTCTAGCTGGAGTCTAGCTGCGCAAATGGGTTACATTATTTGAGATGGAAAAGTGCACATTTTTAGCCTTCCCGAATAAGTGTGTCAGCTAAGGAAATAAATAATGGAGATGATGTGACAGGATGTGAAAGTGTGAACTGTGCCAAACCTTTCGGATTCACGCTGCGCTAAAGAACTCCACCTTGCTCTGACCTCAGCCGGCAGGAATTCCCACCATTTCCCTTTCCCCATAAAGGCAAGATTTATGGATAAACTCACTTTCCCAAATGGCTAAACTTGCCACCTATTGTTCACGTTTCACACGAGGGAGGGAGAACGTTGTTCGCCGATCACTCTCGCGATTCCCGCATACCCTGGTCGAATACATAACGGCGGCTCTCGTTCCGCTCCCGTTTTGATGAAGCCCTGTGTGAGGAACGTCTGTGTGTTAGAGCCATCGGAAGGCAGTGGGGGGCTGTGGCAGATGAAGATGCAGCCAAGCGTAACAGGATTAGAACACTTTCCTGACGGCACTTCTGCCTCATCCCTCTCAGAAGCGCACCAGTGGCCAGCCTCGATCCAGCTTCCTTCCTTCATCAGAATGCATTAAAGCTCTTAATAGTCATTTAACCTCTCTCGCTTTAATGAGCTCTACATCATTTGCATAAGCTCTGAGCTTTTGCTTGGCTTTTTTCGAAATTGGAGGCAGCAGGGAGCCGGGGGGATTCGAAAGTACTCAGGTCGAGGCTGTGAGGAAGGAGAAGGTAAAAACTGGGCAGGGAGATGAAGGGACAAAGTGGTGAGGAAGGAGAGGAGCGGAGCGCCTGCACAGCGAATGAGATCAAAAAGAACCAGGAGTGATTTAACCGGAAACTTAGAGACGGAGGCAGAGGAAGAAGAGTTAGCATGAAATCAAATTCGGAGGAGCCCTGCAGAGGTGGAGGAGGAGGAGCGCTGGGGAAGAAAGGCATTAACCTACTTATCCATGGAGGGGTTTGGAGTGAGGCCCAAGGAGGTGAGGGTGTCGGGCGATCGCAGTACGGTGCGTACGTATCACAGCTCTGGACAGAGAGGGAAAGGTGCACTTTATGGAGTGTCACACCGACAGCCCTTTGTCCTAAAGAGAGGGCCTTTACTGTGGTAGGTTCCAGAGTCCAGGCAGGAGGCCAGCACATTGCTTCTCACAGAAATCGTTCCCTTTTCTCCCTCATTATTCCTTTCCACCTCATTCTGACTTCCTTTCCCAACTCCGATTGGTCTTGGGTTCTGCATTGGTCTGCAGAAGACAGGTGCTTTGCTCCGCTCCCCTTCCAGACCCTTCATCTTCCGCTTCGGTGCGGAAACAACATCATCATCAGTCATGAGCGGTGGTGCCAATCGTTGCTCCGCATCTGCTTTTCATTCAGCGTTTATGAGCCTCTGCGTACGTCCGACCTGAGCGCGCGTGTGTGCGCGCACTGCCGACATCGGGTATACCTTTTCTTGCTCAGTTCCGTTTTCTCTGTGATGAACCAGCAGCAAAAAACTGATGTCTTGCGGCAACTTGAAAGATTTATCATATTCTCAAAGCTGAGCTCGTGGAGTTAAAGCTTTTCCTTAGACAGGAACGCTTTAATGAAAGTCTTGCGCAGTTTGCACGTGTCGCATATGGTGATTTCGCACGATATCCTAGACTCTTGGGAACGAAAAGGAGGGAAGAAGAAAAAGTACATTTTTCTATGAGAAAAGACGCCGTTTGTGTTCAGCAGAAAAAGTTGACGCTCCAAGGGATTGAACCACCAGGGGTTCCGTCAGCCTTTGAAAATATGATATACCAGGATTGTGCAAATATGTCAAAATGCAGCTCGGAGGTCCAACGGATGGATCTGTTAGCCCATCTCTCCAGACCCCAGTTGTGTGTGGAACCTGCAGGGTCTCCCATGTGTTCACCTGTCATCTCCTCGCTACTGTGGTCTCCTCATGTTCAAAACACCCAATCTGAATTGTCGTTCCTCTGTGCTTCTGTGTCATGACTGCCCTTTGCTTCCCAGGATAGGCTCCAGGTCACAATGGCCCTGATTGGATGACGAAAAAATGGATGGGTGTGACATCAGTCCACACACACCGGGGAGCAGGGATCTAGAAAGACCCGCAGCGTATATTTTGATCATTCTGAAGAAAGACTTGTGAGGCACTGAGACTGCAAACACAATGCATATTTGCACCTGCAGTGGCACCAATGTTGTTACGTCAGTTACCCAAGTACGTTTAATAGTACGTCATAAAGCATATCCAAATATTTGTCAAAGTTAGATTGACAGAAGAAAATGAGCCATGACTGTTTACTTTATTCAGTCCTGTTCACCCTTTCTCCTTTATTTGTCTGTTCAGGACATGATGCGTATACAGGTCCGCAAACCTTGTGAGTCCTATGGAGTGTTCTTCTCTCAGCAAACCACCCCCACACACACACGTCACACAGAGTGTCCCATCTCTGTCGGGTTCATTTCAGCAGCTCCAAAGCAAAGCACCGGACAGGTCTCCTGTCTGCAGAACCACTGTGCTGTGAACTTGCGTCCTATACCCATTAAAACCCATCCCTGTCTCAGAGTTCACCGTAATGCCACGGAGCTGGTTGTTACAAAGTTTGGCTTTGCCACTGATCACAGAGAGACACACACACAAGCACTCAAACCAAATTTAGCACCCATGGATGAAATCCTGTAAAGGAACGAGGACTCCCACACATACTTAAGGACTGCAAAAAGGAGCTTTATTACACTGTGCTCAGTCCAGATGTTAAAGTTTGAGCCTCCATGGTCCGCAGCAGAAGAGCAGAACAGTAAGAAGTGCCCATGCCTTTGCACTGCAGTTTATGTTTTTTGCGCTTCTTATCTTCTCTGTCTGTATTCAAAGAAACCCCTCAAAACCTCTCCAGTAAATAACGGGGTTTCCGAAAACAAATGAAGAGATGAAAGAAACGTCTCCTTAAGACTCATCATCCATCATTCCGTCTGTGCGAACTCCCCACAGCAGCCTTCTGGGAGAAACCTTCAGTTTCTGCAGTAAGTTAGCGAGTTAGAAACCGTTTGACACAACAAGCTGATTATGAATTTTGCGCTTTTATTCCACCAATACAATCATTTATCGTAAGTCATCAGTGGAATATTGCGGGAACTAAAAGAGGGTCCTTTCCTCACCATCCTGCTGTACTTGCTGCCCTGTCTGCTCTGATGTTTTTAGGATTCCTATGAAGTTTTTCAATCCCCATCCCCAAACATATGATATCATTTAAAAGCATATAATGTATATAAAAGGTACATTTGGACTTTTTTGCCATTTTTGCATGTACAGTTTGGGAGATACAGTAAAAATCTGTGTGCTCTAGATAGGACAAAAACAGAAGGCTGGGTCTCAGGACTTATGCTCTTGGTTGACTTTCTTCAGAGACTTCTTCTCTGACCTTATTCCTTCCTTCTTTCCACCTTTTCCCCTCCTATTTGCCTCTGTATTCCTGTGCCTTCCATTCCTTTCCTTTAATCCACCTTTTACTGTCTTCCTTCTTTCTGTCTGGCCTTTTTTCACTCCTCTCTTTCAAATTAAAAACATTTACAGGTGGTGCCCAGCTGCCCAGCCTACTTCTTACCACCCCTCCTATTATCTTCCATTATCTTTCACAAGGTGTGTTTCAAGCATGGCTTTCCTGTCTGTCTCAGAGATGTTCTTTTTATGCTTCGCTTTTTGCCTCGGCGCTCGACGGGTCCGATTTCTTCTTTTACAACTTGATGTCACTGCCAGAGGCAGTGATTGGAAAGGTCTTTCAAAACGAGCCTGTTGTGAGGAGATATGTCCTCTGCAGCCAAACCCAATGTCACTCACTGTCAGCTTTGCTGCTCCATCTCCTCTTTGCTACATTTTGGGCGTCCTTCTCCTTGCCCAGTAATGCTCTGCGCCGTACACACTCAGCACTTCCTCTGCTGGGGACAGTACACCCCACCTGCCAACGCTCGGTAACCACTGGCAACCGGGAGCTTGCTCTAATAGCCCCATTGACGTAAGTGTTGTACCACTGTGCCAGGTGCTGTAGCCTGATCTTGTTCACTTAATATTCTGCTACAAAAATCAAAGCTGTCCTTAAAACACTTGGGATTAAAGTTTTTGTTCTGGTAACTTTAGCTTTGGGATCCCCTGTGTGGTTTTCTCAGCATTCCTATGCTTCCGCAGCCCTTCTTACGTAGTGCTGTAACTCTTGCTTTCATTGGGCTATTCTCGGTTAACTCTTTCTTCCGGCTGTCTGGCTTCCCCCAGAGCACCTGTCATGTCCACGCCCACAACTCAACCGACAACACCTGACTCTGCTCCAGCACCTGATTAACCGCTCACCCTTTAAAAGACCCTCCGCAGCTCCCACACCTTTGCGGAATCTCGTCAGGGACAACCGCCCTTCCTTGTGACTTCTCATTCATATGTATCTCCAGTTCACGTTCTTCGGCTTTTGACCCCTCGCTTTGTTTCTCGCCAACGTCCACGGATCATCGTTTCAAAGCCAACCGCCGATCGACCGACTCTTGACCTCGCTCATGGATTCCCGCTCTGACCCTGACCGTCAATCGACCGACCATTCTCCTGTCCCCGACACCGAGAACTTTCCTGGTCCCCTGAATCCAGACAAACGACTCCACACTTAGGTCCTGCCGTCCCGGTTCTCTCGGCCCGCCATGAGAGCACCATTCCAGCATGTCTGTTAAATGCTCTTATTGGGTGCAGTGCAATATTACAGTATGTCTCTAGTCCCAGAAAAGCCTTTCCACCAGGTTCCGTCATGCACCAGTTACACAGCACAAATGTCTTTAGGGATGTTGCATCTGCGAGGGGGAGATCTAAATGGTCGCTGCCCGTGCTGTTGCACTGCTATGTCACCTCCAGCCTGGGCAGAGTGTCAAGAGCCAAGCCTATTTGTCATACAACATCATGGAGCGCAAGTCTGTGGAACAAACAGTGCGATAAGCTGTTTGGGAGGAGGATTATTTCAGCTGGCTGCACTTGTGCTCTGGTGCTTCTTATTGCCCTATGACCCAGCGCTCCCTAATGGGTCGCATCCTAAATAAGGCGAAAATATTCCTTTTTATGTGTTTGTGGCGGCTGTTTTTTTAGTCTAAGGAAAGTGGATTTTTATTGGCTAGAAGTGGGGTCTCGTCCCCGACGGATGTGTGCGCGGGGCACCCGGAACGTATTTTGCCCAGGTGCCATCAGGTTGCAATGCCAGCGGGAGACGCGGCAGCACACCAGCGCAGGTGAATCTTTCACAAGCCACATGTGTTTGGCTTGCTTTGTGTGATGCGTCTGGGGTCTCCCAAGAACCGTTTGCTCTCCACCCTCCCTCTCCCACTGCACAGAATACCTGACTATTCATAAACCAGTCCCCTCAGTGCGAGCAAAGATTGAACTGAACAGACAGTGTGTCTGCCTGGAGGACACAGCGATATGGTGCGTGTCAGTTCGGTCAGAGAAGGTTAGAGTCCTGCTATTATGGATGAAAGGGATGAAAATTGAGATCCAAAAGCCTTTTAAGAGATCCTTACACACCTGCTGTCTTCCATATTTCCTTTAGTTATTCATGCGCTCATTCCACCATTCGGTTTTGAATCTTCCAGTGAATTTATTAATCTCTTTGTACCAAGGCCTTGCATGCAAAATTTGTATTTTCACAAAGACACAATCAGGAGTTCAAACTATCTAAGAATCACGATCGGCTGCTTATGCTCCATGCTGTTAGAAACTACATTACTGCCATGTTAACTGTTACCCAGGAAACCTGTCTCTTTTCCCTAATCATATCATTCTCTGAGGCATGTCAAACAACATGGACGAGGAGCAATGCTAACTTGTCCCTACTGAACCTGCTTCATCTTGTTCCTGCTCTTACGGCAGCCTTCTTCAAGTTCCCAGCGCCATAGCTGAGGCTTCTAGGATGGAGCTGTGACCCCACAATGGCTCAGCTCTCTCCAGCTTAGGCCTTGTCCCTGCAGACTCCTGTAGGCCTACCACGTCTCAATAGGGTTCCAATGCTGGTATGAGGACTCTGGTGTCTATGAGCACGGCACCACGGTGCTCCAAATCTTACACCCACTCACAGCTTCTGACCGGTGTCCTCGACCCACGGACTCCATTAAAACATTTCCTCCACAGCCCTGAATAAAGCCACAGCCTGAATGAGCATGTGTTGTTACAAGCCGCCCCATTAGCATTAGCACGTCGCACTGTGCCTTTCGTGTGATGTATATTTCATAACCATGTAACCCACATTCTTTCTCTTGACAACAACAACGACAGCAGTGAGAAAACACTAGTTCCAATATCAGGTTTGTGGACCCTGACCAGAATGAGAAGTAGTGGTGAAAGCTAAGGGCACGGTAGTTTTTGATAAATGTGTATTTTACCAGGGGTGCGGTGGTGCAGTGGGTTGGATCACAGTCCTGCTCTCTGGTGGGTCTGGGGTTCGAGTCCCGCTTGGGGTGCCTTGTGACGGACTGGCGTCCCGTTCTGGGTGTGTCCTCTGGCCTTACGCCCTGTGTTACCGGGTAGGCTCCGGTTTCCCGTGACCCCGTATGGGACAAGTGGTTCTGAAGATGTGTGTGTGTTCCACCAATAGGGATGTAACCCCACCATGCTCTTGGGTGGCTGAAGAGCATTTTGTTTTTTATTGTTTGCCAGCAACTAATGGTAGCATGTCGGGGCAGTAGATAGTATTATGGTCGTAGCCTGAACCTTGCACTCAGAGGATCCAGGTTCAGATTCCACCTCCTGCTGTAGTAGCTTGATCAAGGTACTTACCCTGAATTGATACAGTAAAAATTACCGATATGTAAGAATGAGTGAAGTGGGGACAGTGTGGTACAGTGGGTAACCCTGAACTGCTTGGTCGGTACAAGGTTTGAGACCAGCTCAGGGTGTGCGGAGTTTACATGTTTCCCCCGTCTTTGTTCTCTGCACCTTCCAGACACGCACTGGCAAACCATTTCCACTACTGCCTTGCCTTGGAAACCATGGCTGTGGTTGCTATGAGTCGGTCTCGACTCAGTTGCACTTCCATCCTTCCATAAATGGGAAAATCATTGCAAGTGGCTTAACACTACATGCTGCTTTGGTGAAAAGTATCATCTAAAAAAAGGAATGAAACATAACAGGGTCTCCCTTAACACAATGAGATGTTCAGAAGTAGAACAAATCGTTCGAAAGGCAGATGCGCAGGTTGGACAATGGCTGTTGACCATGGTTAGCCGATCTTGCATTCGACTAAGCTCCTTGTTGTAAACGCAGGTCGAACCAGTGACAGCTACACATCACAGCTTTTGCTGGCCGCACATTTGCACTGCATCCTTAGCATTGAAAAGCGCGACCCCGCTAACCCCTTCCGACTCTTCCCCTCCGTAGATCCTGGCAGGTGAGCTGACGTGCTTCTTCATGAAGTCCGAGGGCATGCAGGAGAAGACCATCGTGACAGCTGACTGCTGCTACTTCAACCCCCTGCTACGTAGGATCGTTCGCTTTCTTGGTGAGCATCGCAGCAAAGCTTCCAGAAGTTTCCTGAGCGGAGTTTAGCTTCTCGTGTTTGCGACCTGGGGTTCCGACGGGTTAGCGGATGTTCGTGTAGCGGAACACAAACTGGCAGCACCAAGCTTTTGATGTGAGCAACAAAGAGTTTAAGCTTTAAGGTTTGTCTACAGCTGAGGTTATTTTTTGTCTTTGAACTGGCAGTTTAGATGCAAGTAATGCATTAAGGGTTTGTGGCAAATAATTTATAATGCAGTTTTAATGTAGCATGATGTACAGCGCTTTCAGCGAGGCTTGCCGGGGCCGACTGCGTAAACCCTTAACTTCAGTGGCTTCCATTCTCCCTTTTTTTTACTCGTGCTGCAAGGGCTTTGCCGCAAAACAACAAGAAATGAGCCTTACACAAAAACTGAGATTTCTTTTTGCTTTGTATTTTCTTCATCCCTCTTTTCATTCCTTCCCCTTCTTTCATCCCGATTCACCTCTAACTGTCACTATCCTCCTCCTCCCCCGTCCTACACCTCGCGCCTCCCGCTCATAGGGGTCTATTCCTTTGGCCTCTTCACAACCACCATCTTCGCCAACGCCGGGCAGGTGGTGACAGGAAATCCGACGCCCCACTTCCTGTCGGCCTGCAGGCCCAACTACACGGCTCTGGGCTGCCAGTCCGGCATGCAGTACATCACGGAGCGGCGCGCCTGCACGGGGAACCCTTTCATTGTCGCATCCGCCCGCAAATCCTTCCCCTCCAAGGATGCTGCCCTGAGCATCTACTCCGCCGTCTACACCGTGGTAGGAGCTCCGTGAAATGAAATGGCGCGAGAGAAGTGACGAAAGAAGGGGTTCAGTCCCCTCTGCAAAAGGACACTTTTAAAGAGGAAATCCACCATACTGCTAACTGTCCAGTCAAGGTTTAAATAGACCAGCTGTAACAAAAACATCAAGAGTCATAGGGTGAAACCCTAAACCGTGCAATGGTACAGAGCGAGGGACTCTTCCCGAATAAGCAATGACAGTGTTCTTTATTACTGTTATCTTTCATAGATGGCGCATTATAATGTTATACAGTATACATAAAATAGTTACTTTTAGGCCCAAATAATATGCCACAGAATGTTTATTATGTAGTATTTAAAAAGTAAGAAAGTTAGCATGTTTCTGAGAAAATTGTTGTGCCTTAGTGTATCTGTGTGTGTGTGTGTGCGTGTGTGTCGGCGTGCTGCAGATGTATGTGACCCTGGTGTTCCAGACGAAAGGCACCCGTCTGACCAAGCCCACCTTGTGCCTCACGCTGCTCTCGCTGGCCGTGCTGGTGGGCATCGTGCGCGTCGCCGAATACCGCAACCACTGGTCAGACGTGCTTGCGGGCTTCCTGACCGGGGGTGCCATCGCTGCCTTTCTGGTGAGGGGCTTCTGCACTGGGTCTGAGAGGGACCCTCAGCTGGTGGGGCTGCCGTTACCGGGACCGGGGCATCATTTGTAATTCTTTATTCACAGTGCGGTATTCATGCGTCATGTGCACATATTCCACTGACAGTTCTGCTATTCACCATCAACCGGGACAGTGCTCTCATCCAAAGCAAGCAAGACGGTCAATCAGGCTTTAATAAGCGCTAATGGAATGTATTAATTGATATCTGTATATTAAACAGCATGGAAGCAAATGGTTTAGTGGGAAAAGCACATGTCTGGGACTATGGGGTTCGAGCCACAAATCTCTGGAAAGGAAATGCTTTTGTACCGTTGAGGAAACCGTGCAGCTGGAACCGCTTCAGTACATTTTTCCATTAACAATTTCAGTATGGAGAGACAGAGCTAAATTACTTAAATTAGAGTAATAATTAGTTCAATCGAGTGCTTAAGTGCACAGATAAAGCTGCAGACGCTGTGGCTGCTCAGGACCGGGGAAGAGAAATGCTGCTCAGTATGATGTACATCGGAGAAAAGCACTAGCAAGCAGATCACAGAATAGGAGCACGAGCGGAACAAAACAGAGGAGCTCTTTCCGCCGTCAAACTATTTGCATTATTATTATTACTAACTTTAACAACTTACAGTGTTACCTTTGCATGTTGAGCTACTTACTGTTTAATTTATCCATCTGTTCTCATTAACTACTTGTCCTGGTCAGGGTCACAGTGGTCCAGAGCCTATCCCAAAAGCAAGCCAAGGCCTACCCAGCACCACAGGGCGCAAGGCCAAGAGGGGAGGGGAGGGGACACACCCTAGACGGGATGCCAATCCGGCGCAGGGCACCCCCCGCAGGGCTCGAACCCCAGACCCTCCGGACAGTGGGCACTGGCCAAACCCACCGTGCCACCGCACCCCCTGGGAATGTTTAATTCAGTTCAATTCAAATTATTTCTTAAGAGCACAGTGACACAAAGCAGTGAAAAACAGAAGCAAGAGACTAATTTACCCAATTATACAGCTGGGTAATTTTTTACTCTATTGATTCAGGATAAGTACCTTGAACTAGAGTGCTGCAGCAGGAGTTGGGATTTGCACCCAGCTCCTTCCAATTGCAAAGCAACAGTTCTAATTTTCACACTAGCCACCGTCCCTACGCGTGTTCCTGTTTCTTGTTACTGGACCGCGGTTGGACTTGCTGAATTGTCTTGTTCTGCACCTTTTGCCTCTTCGATCTCCCATCCCCTTTACTTCCATTTGCCGGTCCATACTCTCACCCTCTCTGCGCTGCCCTCTGCAGGTGACCTGCGTGATCAACAACTTCCAGCAGCCGCAGCCCCCGACTCCACCAGTGAGGCCCCCGCGCCCGCAGCCCGTGGTGGGCGTGCCTACGGTGGCACTGCCCCGTGTCGAAAGTCCACTCGAAAAGTTAAGTGGCCCTCAGGTAAGGGGTGGGGGAGGGGGGGCACAGTAAAAGGGGAGGGGGTACCAGTTGTTAGAGGTCCCCTCATGTGGGAATGCCATCATACAGCTGTGTTCCCCAAACTCCTGATGTGCACACGTCGATAACTGACATAGACCAACTCCTGTACTCCATATATACAGCTGTCACACACAGATACTACCCCACCCACTCCAGACACACATTCATTACTGACAATTTTTACCCCCACCCCCTGCCCAGTGCACACTCTGTCACGCAGAGCTGGTAAACCCTCTGGCCTTACACCTCACACCCGAAAGTAAACATTTGCTCTCACCATTGCCTTGACTTAATCAAAAGTGGCACTAATACGCGTGAAGCTGTGGGACGCAGACAAGCATCAGCACAATCAACAAAGTAGGGGCGGCAAGTTAAAGAGATAAAGACGCGATTCATAACTATTTCATAAGGCTTCACTGTGAACAGATAAATTAACGGAGACAAGTTAAGGAGGCAGAGGGGGTTTTTGCAAGTGTTTTCACAGCTTGCTCCACTAGAGCCTTGGTTTGCGCAATCAGCAGGACCACTATGTGAGCCCATGATATGAGAGCCTTCTCCGTCTCCCTGAATAGATGATTCTGGGATGTTCTGGGTCACAATGCCTCTTGCTGTTGTGTGTCACAACGGCTCCGATTCTGCACGTGCCTAGTGCAGGTCCTCAGCCACCAACAATAATTCACTTTGAATCCCTTATGTCCAAAGCGATTTACTTCCTTAAGTGTCTTAGAATTATTTACACATTTATGCAGCTGGGAAATTTTTATGGTATTAGTCCTGAGTAAACACCTTGCTTAAGGGAGTAGGATGTAGGATTCAAACCTGGCTCCGCCAAGTCCAAAGCTGAGGGCACTGACCATGATACCACCTGCTGCCCCTCAACAAATCTGAGTGCAATTCACTGCAATTTTAACTCAAGAACATTCGTGAAGAAGCCGTAGACCAACGCAAAGTGGACAGCCCCAACACGGCCCCTGCGTGGGGCAACCCTGTCCATCGGTCAGCGTTTGTGAGGAATCGCTCTGGCCTCCTTAGCACAGCTAGAGGATCTGCCTGCTCTGACTCAGGGTTGCGGTGGGCTCTCCATCACCGCTTACACCCAGGGCGTTTGCGGCTGTGAGAACATGACCAAGTGACAGATGATTCCTCTACCTCCGCCAGATGTGCTGTAACTCTCCTGTGACGCCGTCCTGCTCCACTTTTCCCCGACTGTGCGCGCTCTCTCCTGTTCTTGACCAAACCGTCACTCTATATCCTTCCCCCTGTATCCCCTGCTGTCCTTTTGTCCACTGCTCTCCTTGATTCCCGTCCCCTTCCTTGACCTTTCTTCTCTCCCCCACCACCTTCCTGTTCCGCTCTCCCGCCTCATCTCGCTCTTTCTCTCCCCCGCCCTCCTTGTTTCTCCCTCCTGCAGACTTCGGGAGCTCCGTTCACCGAGATCACATGACCATCAGCCTTACCTGTTCCCCGCCACCCCCGATGTTCTCATACCGTCTCGCTCCATTTCCAGCGAAGTCTAGACCTGCTGCCGGGACACCCCCCCAAGTGTGCGGCCCACCCCGCTGGGCGTCTGCCCCTCTGCCGCTCTTACTCCACCCAGGTCTAGACTCACACCACCTTGTTTCATACACAAACTGTACCCTTCCTGGACGAGCTCCAGGCCCCTCGAGAGTCCTCATCACCCACCGTACTGTACAGCGTCACTGTAAAGTCTTCAGTTGTGTTGTGGTCGGCGGAGCGTTTGTTGCTAGTACCTTCATCATCATCCGATTCTGTCCGTCTCAACTTCAAGAACTGTGATGACAATCCATATGCTTCCAAATTGTTTCCGTTTGGTTTATATATGTATTTTTAAAATTTCCTTCCACTCAAAACGTAGATGTCCTCATTACCCGGTGGCCTAGATTTCTTCTCTTTTCTCCTGCTTTTGTTTCTCAAATAGCAACAGTCTGGCCGCTTTCTAAATCTAGACCTCCTAAAGAGGGTTTTCCCAGGTGCGTGTTGCTGGTCTTTACTATGTTTCCTCTTTCCGTATAGCATCTGCGAATTCAGTTGTCTCAACCAGCTGCAGCCCCCAAAACCTGAACACATGAAGCAAACGACTGTCATCCCACAGACCTTTGTTAATATATTTAGTCCTTTACGCAAGACAGATTCAGGACATTAGACTGGTGGTTTCAAACTTTTTGAGTGATGGTGCCCTCAAGCCATATATCCTGCTCCGTGGCACCCCGGTCAATTTTTATCTGGAGCGCTTTCCCGGGAACACTTATAAATAATTACCACAATAATTATACTATGACTCTCAAACAAGTCAAACGCATCCGCTGACAAAAATCGATCACGTATTGGATGGAGGGCAACTATAAATAAACTGATGTAAAGCAGATGATGACTATTATATCAGTTTACTTTAGCTTAATCATTAATCATGAGTGTGTACTAGTATGAAGGAAAGGACATCTGTCCAAGAAAATTGTTAAATCTCTGCTGTAGTGCTGTAGTATGCGGTGCACAATAACATATCCCAGATAGTTCAAAGTAAATACGAATAGCTTGATTTTTATTTCACGATCTACAGGAGGCCGCGTTGTCGATTATTAGAAACTGTGCCATTCTTGTCTGAAATATTAACAACAATATTTAAGGCGATCAAGCTAAAGCAAAATTGCTGAGGATCTCACACTGCCACTGGTACCCTGGCCTAACTTCAAACACGTGTCAGTGTAAGTAGTTAATGTGTGAAAACAGATCAGGTTGTTCAGATGGCAACTTGTGCAGTGCCCTGGACGACAAAAAAAAAAAAAAAATCAGATTCCTTAAACACTTCTGTTGACTAATTTAATTAATCTGTTAACCAATTCAAGTAACAATTTAATAATACACACATTTTCAGAACCGCTTGTCGCATACGGGGTCACGGGGAACCAGAGCCTACCCGGCAACTCAGGGCGTAAGGCCGGAGGGGGAGGGGACACACCCAGGACGGGACGCCAGTCCGCCGCAAGGCACCCCAAGCGGGACTCGAACCCCAGACCCACCGGAGAGCAGGACCCGGTCCAACCCACTGCGCCCCCTATCCAATTTAATAATAATACAAATAAAATAATTTAAAACAAGTTAACTGAAAAATTTCATGGCAATCATTTTTGATGCAAGAAAATGTACTTTAGGGCAAGTATTGAAAGCCTTCTCACATAAACGTGAGTTAGGGTTAGGGTTAATAATTATTGCACAATAATACTGTATATCGCAACTAGTTCAAAGTAAGTACGAATGGCTTGATTTTATGTCAAAATCTACAGGAGGCTGCGTTGTCGATTATGAAAAACTGTGCCATAAACCACTTAGCTGTCACCTGAGTTGCAGAATGAGAGATACCAGACAAGGCGTTTTCCTAGTTATATAGGACGATACCTCAGATCTGTGTAAAGGGTTGCCTTTAATCTGCCTGCTACTTAGAAGGTTCTCCTTATGACTTTGACATATTGCTTTCCTGTTCTCTTTCTACATGTTTAACCAGCAAGCTGTCTTTCGAACCGATTGTTCATGTCTGAACACTTGTGCGTCATTCCTATGAGTGATTGTTCCCCAGTCTACAAAAATGTGACCAGCTTCGTGTGCGAGAGGGAACTTTCTCTGGCCAAAAGATCTACCGTTTAGCTGTTGCTCGTGTTTGTAGGCATGACATTGCTCATGAGCTCTAGTAGTAACACTGGCACCAGGAAGGCTACGACACTCGTCGGTGTAGTGTCCATTGATCGAGATGCTGTTCGAAGTCGTGAACTGCAGAGAAATGTCTGCGTAAGGTATAAAAATGCAACATCTAAGTTAGTATCGTTGGTGTAGTGGCAGCTATTATACTGAGAAAAAACTTCCCTCTAAAGGCGACACAACTCAAGAACAAGGAATATGTTTTTTTGTCCCAAGAAGCAAAAGCTCGTTGAGTATAACGTAACAATACAAGTTCTCAGAGCTGCGTTATTTCGAATACAGGCCACAGAATCCCAAACCGCACTCCAGATTAAAATGTTAAAAAGTTTTAATTAAAATGCCGAGTGTTTAGCTGCTAATGGTGCAGAAAAGTTGTAGCTTCCCATGCTTCTTATGTAGCCGTTTCAATGTGTGGTTCAGTCACCAAATGCGTGTCGACAAGAAGGAGCTGTTTGTTGTTGTTTACGTAGTGATTAATTTTTAGCTGTTGTACAAGCAGGTTTAACGACTTTATGGCTTCATAACCGGGATTTATCTGCTAGCGGTAGCAATGAATAACTTGCCGTGTGCCAGTTCCAGTGTTATCGACATTGATTTTGTTTCTGTTCAGTAAAGCTTCTCTACATGTTGCAGTTCAGAGCTTCTGCAGAAACACATCCGCTGAAAAACAAGCTACGGCTGCAATTTTTTTATCCGCGTAAAAGTTGTCGGTGTTGTGCAGTGTTTCTGTGTAGTGACTTTTGACCAGCCGGTGTACGTTGAATTGACAATCCGCTCACCCCGACTCTTCGTATTTGTATTATTATCTGGACACGGATGAATTCTGCAAAGAGCTGAAAATCAAACTGATGGGATGAGGCCAAGTTAGCAATTTCCCGCACTCAGCCACGGTAGTCCTGACCTCCTAGTTTCTTGACTGTGGATGGGGGGGTGTAATTACAGATTTTGAAGGCCAGGCATATGATGATTTTCTTCTAATCTGGAGTGTCAAATGACAAACCTTCAAAAAAAAGCATTTTGGGCAAGTATGCTGTAAGTGCACACATGCACCGAAGCCATCCTTTAAATATGTGTTTATCTAGTGCTTTTCTCCAAAGCAGTTTGCAGTGTTATAATTATATGCAGCCTATAATTATTTCTCCATTTAAAAAGCTGGGTAATTTTTACTGCAGCGATTGAGGGTAAGTGCTTTGATCAAAGATACTACAGCAGGAGGAAGGATTCAAACCTACGTCCTTTGAGCCCAAAGGTGACAGCTGTAACCTCTACACTACTCAACTTCTCAATGAAATGCACCATAGATACATTCAAAATCCTTTTACCAACAGTTCTTCTTTACACACATATAATCACTGACTAACTGAAAGGTACTGCGACCACCTGCAGGACTGTGGCTCTTTAGGGCTGGAGTTGCTCACACGCTTGTCCGTGTTCATCCACTAGAGTAAACACTGTAACATCACCGGCTTTGCGTGGTGATGCCCTCTTGTGGAGCAGCTACAGCCATGTTCCGGCAAACACACCGCATTCGCTCGCACGTCACATTCCCCGTCGAGGAGGCGCAAATCAAACACCCGCTCCTGTGTTTGCTGAGGGAGTTCCCTCTTTTCGGGAGTCTCACCTTCAAGGGGCGTCTGAGAGTCGAAGGATCTTATTAACATTTCTCAGGAACAAAGAAATACAAAAGGGAATTGAGATGCTGACATTTGTGTATTCGGTGTTTATTCGGTTACATTTGCGGATGGAGGCAGTGTTACAAAAAAGCTTAATGTATCAAAAAAGTAATGCATTGTCAAAAAAACATGTACATTGGTCTGCATTTTAAGAAACAAGGATTCCTTTATTATGTATATATTTTACATAGTGTTTACCATGTGTAGCTGGAGCAGGAGACTTGCTGTCATCTCATGTTTTTCCTTGTCGTGGATCCGGTATTCCGTCATACCCATAAATGAGCAAAACGGACAGAGCAGAGACAATCGTTGATCATGCTGGGTTAAATACAGGAGTAAAATGCAGTGGAATGGAAGGCTGAGCGAAGTGCTGCACAATGAGCGTAATGCCGGAAGGGGACGCGATGATGCGGAACAGGATGCAATTGACTACAACACAATAAAGCCAATTGTCCAGAGTTTCTGTTTCTGTAATTATCTGTTTCTCGTGTAACTATTTATTAGCATTTTTATGCACATTTTTCATGCACTTTTAATGCACTCTTATAGTGGATTACAGTTTGTCAGAAAGTGCTGACTGACTAACCTTGAGCTGATGACTGGTCCATATAGGCAGGTGGCCTCCATCCCTCCTCCATTCTGCTGGTTTGGGTTTTTTTCGTCTGCTGTGCTGTACCTGGCTTCTATCGCGTGACAAATCCACTTTCTGCAGCATCTGTAAATTTTTCCATTTTTTTATTTGAATTTCTATGTATGTTTCTGTAAATACTGGACATTTCTCCTTTTTGTATAAAAACTTATTTCACACAAAAGGTCACCTTATCTACCTGCCATTTCTACAGACGCAAAGCAGCTGTAGCTATTTAGCTGAAGCATAAACATTTGGTGACATTTCTGTCTCACTGGCATCAACATGACTTATTAGTAGGCCGAAGAAAGATAGACGTAGAGCGAAAGTAAAGAGTGCGAAAGCCCCGATATGTGTATTGATGTTCTATTTTGGTGTGACTGTCCTGTATCCAGAAAGCAGAAATTGCAGCTCAATGATCGCTCATGCACCCGAATAAGTGTTTGTTGCAGCATTGTACTTTCATTTCCAGTCATTTTATTCATATTTGATGAAAATCATTAAGCTTGTGTTGACTGCAGATAATAAAAATCTGAAAATGACCGGAAGCTGACAAACTGCACATGCTTATGGAATAAATCTGTCAACCATGGGGGTTGAATAGGAGGTTACGAAGATGACAGGTTTTTATTTCTAGTCATTTTAGTCAGTTATAATTTTAATGTTGAATTTACTGAGTTTATTTTTGTTTTAAGTAAAGCTTTCGTTTGGGTTTTCTTTGGATAATGACCAATATGTTGTGGAACAACTGTATTTTTAAGCTTTCATTGATTGTGACTTAGTGGATAAAATGTCTTTGGGTTTAAAAACAAGAGTTATAGACTTTCTGCCCCAATTTTATGGTATGGTGCACTTTTAAAAGCAGCCTGTAATAGGACACAGTGAGTGCAATAGTACTGTTAGTTATGGGAGGGTTTTTTTGTGTTTAGCCCAACTTTATATTGTAATGTTGAGGACTCTGATCATTTGATTGCAGTTAATCACTTGTCATCAATGTGTCGTATAGGATTGGAAGCCATTTCCCAACATCTTATGATCTTTCTCTTGGCTGACCTTCAGGGCATGTGTGGAGGTAAGGGATCTGTCCCAGTCGGGAGTGTCCCTCCAAGCAGGGAACAGAAGGATACACAGATCTGACTGCTGAAAGACTCATTGGGTAAAACCTAGTTCTACATGTCAGTGTTAACAGTGTTAACATGTTGGTGTTAACTCTAGGAATGATTCTCAAAAAATTAGTGCAAGATTAGGCTTCTTTGCAGATCTTGAGTTTACTTGATCGGTCGTTCAGCCGCTTTTGAGTCGTTTTGGAGCAAAACCCCTCCCATCTCGTGTTCAGCCATCCCAGCCTTCCTGGGAGTTCCTTCTGTGTCCGTGTTAAGAACAGCACTTGCAGCTGTCAACGTGATCACGAGGGCCTCGGTATCAAAGGCAGGTGATGCAGACTGCGTCAGGCATCCGAGCTGTCAAGTTGTCAGAGCAGACCAGAAGCCGGGCCTTTTTGCACCGCAACCAACACGTCTTAGCTGTCGCTCTCAATTTCGGCTTCTTCACACTCCCTGTCGGAGAGGAGCTCTGGCTGAGTTTGGTCTTCGGTACTTCTGCTTTCATGAGAGCGATGTCATTTATTCGTCTTTCAACATGAGATGCCACATTCGCACAGCCTCAGCGCTGCTGGTTTTGGTTCTGCAAACGTTGACCGAGAGCCAGGGATGCCTTGGGTTTGCACCATGACAGCAGAGCACCTGGTTGTCCTTACTGTGCGCTTACCTGAGATGCACCATCATCTAATGTTTCCCACAACCACTTAGAAAGGCTCCAATGGTAGATGAAATGCTTGAAAGCAGGTTTTTATGATCATGACATCATGGGCATTTTTAGCCAAATCTTTTTAACAACATTAAAAAAAAAAAACAGAAGAAACCACATGTAATAAAAGTGTATGACAGTGACACTGTTTTTCACATTGTTTTGATCTATCTTCTATTTGTAAAAATTTGTCTGATAAGAAAAATAAATATGTATTGCAGTAAAACGGTGGTGTACTAGATTTGTTTGGTTGGTTTAAAAGTTTGTCTTCATCGTAGTTCATTATTTTACAGTGAATCGCGTTATATCGAAAATTTTTCCACACTTTTTCCCAGAAATTGTACAATACACACGAGCTGTTATATGCTGGTAGTCACATGTTCGTAACTCTAGCAGTACTGCTTCCCAACCATTTTTTGTATATATGAGTCTTAAGATATTGGACTCATAACCAAAAAAGTTCAAATGTGGTCAACAACCCCGTTGATGAAGTTCCATTGCTTTTGCAACATTCCCAGAGCAAGGGAGGTGACAGCGTGCTGCGAGAAAAATGTCACTGTCATTCGCCTCGACAGGCCACGGAACCTCCTGGAATATAGCATGGAATGTTCTAGAATGCTGAAAACACCAACGGTACTCTTAAAAAGTTTGCTCGCATTTTAAACACAATCAGCCTCCAAAAACTGCAAAGTGCAAAAGTTTGAGTTCGATAGACTTCCGGGGACAGCAACTCTGACGGGCTTTGAGTGTGTCGCCTCCGCACGGCTTCCGGCGCAGCAAGAGAAAGTGTGTCCACTGACGCACTGATAGCGTGAATTTAACCGTTTTAGATTTGTACGCCTCGGCCGTACTGAGACACAGCTGCAAACGCATTACTAGAGAGACGAGAGGCTGCTGCTGCGACTGGGGAGTTGGGCTTCGAGTCCAGGAGGTGGCGATATTCCCCTTATCCGTCTACATCGCCATCATTTCCACTGGAGATGGGAAATATTACTGCAGATACAGTACATGGTCATGTGGTTGAGTTACAGCGAATGTCACATTAGAGCTGAAAAGGCATAAATCGGGACACCCCAAATTAAATTCACCAAATTCATGTTAATAAACGTTGTAACGATCGGGTCCATTTCAAGGCAACAATAAAGGCAACTGGATTTTTATTATTGAATATTTAGTACTGTCAGCAGGGGGTGTTGAAACATTAATACTTCCTGCCAAAGTACACAGCAGCTCACACAGTGGGGTGACAAAGCTGGCTCCGACAACACTGAGTCACGACTGGAGCTGTTACTGTCCCGACTGGGCGCAGGGACATTTCAGCGGCGTCAACTTCGGAGCGAGAGCACAAATAAGGAGTCTGTGGCGCTTGACGAAAATTTTGTGTGCGAAGCTCTGGGAGATTTATAGATCATGGAAAGGAGGAATAAATCAGGGCCAGAAAAAGCCAGGTACTGATACCTACAGGTCAACGTGTGGCTCAGGGGTGTTGCAGAGCACCATGTCACTGTCCGCAGTATCAACAGCATCAACGTCATCCGTAGCGTCAACAGCATCTACACCACCCACAGCATCAGTAGCAACCACAATGTCAACAGCATCAAGTGTCAACTGTATCCACAGCATCAACAGCATCAAGTGTCAACAGTATCCACAGCATCAACAGCGTCAACAGTGTCCACACCACCCACAGCATCAGTAGCAACCACAATGTCAACAGCGTCAACAGTATTAACACCATCTACAGCATCAAGTGTCAACAGTATCCACAGCATCAACATCAACACTGTCAACGTCATCCATAGCGTCAACAGCATCCACACCACCCACAGCATCAGTAGCAACCACAATGTCAACAGCATCAACAGCATCTACAGCATCAAGTGTCAACTGTATCCACAGCATCAACAGTATCCACACCACCCACAGCATCAACATGATACACAGAATCAACAGCCTTCACAGCATCAAAGTATCAATAGTTTCAGTAGCCTCTACAACATCCACAGCATCACTAGTGTCAGCAGCACCCACAGCACCAGTGAGATTTAGTGGCTATTGATGGTGTGGGGTGTAGAGGCCAGTGCAGAACCCAGTCCTCACTGGTCCGAGGTGACAATAACAAAATCTTGTTGTAAACAGAACCTCGCTTTGCAGAAGAGCATCTGCTACACTAATAAACTGAAACTACCCCAGGCTTTTTTGTTGTTTCTTCATTTAGCTGACTTACATTGCAGCCACTCACTGACACTGTGTGCTATTGTAGCTAATACATATACACTGGCTGAAGCCGCTTGTCCCAAGCAGGGTCATGGCGAATTGGAGCCTAATCCAGAAAACACAGGGCACAAGGCGGGAGGGGACACACCCAGGACAGGATGCCAGTTTGTCACAAGCAGGGCTTGAACCCCAAATCCACCAGAGAGGAGGACCTGGTCAAACCCACAGTGCCACCACACCCCCTCTTATAGCTAATAGCTACTGTTAATATAGTTACCATTATTAACTGATTCAAAGAGCAGGGTGTTCTTACTGTATCACTTTACAAGAAGTACCTTGCTCAGTGGTTCTCCAGTAGGAGTGGAATTTAAACCTGAGACCTTTACATGTATCTGACACTTCTCTCCAAAGCAACTTACAATTTTAACGTTACACTAATTTACCCATTTATACAGCTGGGTAATTTCACCGGAGCAGTTTAGGGTAAGTACCTTGCTCTAGAATACTACAGCCAGAAGTGGTGATCGAACCTGCAACCTGCAGATCCAAAGGCAGTGGCGCTAACCACTATGCCACCTACTGACCACATCCTTCCGCTACCTTCTATTATTATTTTCCTGCTCAGCTGCTCGCTTTGTGCAAAGTGATTTAATACTTTACCCATTGAGACAAATGGGCATTTTTCAGTCACATCCAGCACCTCGGCCAAGGGTACAACGAAAGGGCCTCTCCCAAGGTGCAAACTGCGTGCTCAGACCTACTGCTCTACCTGTTGCCCAACTTCGGGAGAACGAAATGCTCGGCTGCGCCTGAGCCCGTACAAACAAAGGTATCGGCGTGGTATGTGTTGCATGCATTGCACCGCGAGTCCCACCGATCAGAAGCTACTGGATGGTACTTCACACCCCCGGTGGGGCGACGCGCTCGGCCTGCGTTTCGTTCGGAGCGTACGCGCTCTTTAGCCGGTGTTAATGCACCGCCTCTCTCCACAAAGGAAGTAATCAGCCACCGGAGCGATCGCTCCATTAAGACGCCAACAATTATCGTGATGCGCGCGAACGTAAAGCGGAGGGAACGGGGAAATGACGCCGATCGGGGAGGGAGGGAGACGCCCGAAAGGATCGACGGAGCACGTGGATCAGACGCGGCGCCGCTCGGGATGCGTATGTAGGTTATTAGTAATGTTCGGATGAGTAATAGGCCAGCAGTTTGGATGAGATGATCTGGCTCCAACACCCACTCGACCAAAAAAGAGAAACATCAAAGGACGAGATGGAGGAGGTATGGCTATTTTTAAGAAATCTTCGTTCCCTTCTTTGATTTCGTAAGTGGCGTTTCTCCTCTCCCTCAGCAGCTCCACGACGCTCTTTGACCCGGAGGAGAGAAGCGAATCGGGCCCTTAATCTGCGCCAGACCCTCCTTATCCACCCTGATGAACTGTCTCTCATTTCACTACCTCTCTCTCACACACGCACACAGAGAGCACGGTGCCGCACCGGTAGATTACAGACCCACCTACGACCGCTCGCTGCTATCACGCGCACATACACACATTATGTATGTATGTACGCACGCATGCAGCCGAATTACCTATCGAGCACCAACGACGACGCAGCACGTGCACAGGGAATGCACGTTCTCGCAAAAACACGCGTGCAAATATCTGCGCGCGGGCAGAAATTCTTCCGCGCGCGCGCGCGCGCGCGGGGACGCGGACACGCACCCCGCTCTCTCACTGACACGCGTACAAGTCTCTCCCTCGCAGAAGACACGCTTGCTGCACGCTCTGTCTTCGCAGCCCCCTCTTGCTCCAGTATTATCTTTCCTGGAAATTGCATTTGCAGCGCAGCCGGAGCTCCATTATAAAAGGGGAGCGACATGCTGTAACCTTTTTAAAAAGCCATTAGCGATGCACCTGCCCCTCCCCCCACTCCTTTCACCACCACCCTCTCCAGCCGCCCTCCCTACAGGGGGACTTGTAATGTTATTCAAATTTCACACCGCTGACCCCTCTCGGCGCGAAGCCGCTCTCGTGCGGCCGCAGAGCGGAGCAGGGGAGGAGAGGAACCCTGAGCGCCCCGGGTCATGTGACCTGCGCTCCAGGTTACGCTCAGCTGTGCGCCGCGCCGAGGGACTTTCGGGCTCTTCGGCACGGCGGCCGCGCGGCATTAATAACTCCTCACGTTGTCTCTCGAGATTAGGACGGCGTGTACCGGAGTGTGCGAAGCTCTCAATGAGAAGATGATCCAAGGCGGCCTGGAATAACCTGCGGAACAAAACCGGTTTACGCCGAGCGTCGCTTAATGAACGGTGCCGGCTGATAAAATATGAATGTGTTGCGTGTGTCTCTGCACATGCGTGTGTAAAGTTGCTGAGAATCATGAAGGCAGGAAATGCAAACTCGGCCGCCTCTCTGCCCTCTGAAGAAATGGGGACGGGCTGACGATGGACGCAAAGCGAAGGGAGGCAGATGCACGAGGAGGGCGGAAATCCAACCGGCGCCGAGCTACCGCCTTGGCCACGCCCTGCTTCTCGTCAGCCTCTCCCCCGTCGTCCGCTCCTCCTGCAGCCGTCCCCGTGTCTCTCCAGCTGAAAGGAGCGCTCGTTGACATTCATTTAGATGACATTTTTCCCAAAAGCGAGTAAAAGTGTGAAGCTTCTTCCAGCGATTCACCGCGGTCATGCAGCACGGTCATTTTTACCCTATCAGTTCAGGGTAAGTACCTCGCTTAGCAGAAGGCGGGACTTACGTTTTGCGTAAGAACGTCTGCTCTTGAAACACAAGGCTGCAGCTCCAACCACTGCGCCCCCTGCTGGGCCTACTCGGAACTCAACAGGCTCTGAGCCGTCAGCCGGGATGTAAAAGTGAAGCCTGACCGCTGTTTCTGCATCATTTCTGTAAAGTACGCTGGAGGATTGTGCTCTTCAAACACAACGGTCGCCACCGTACTTTGACCGACAGTACATTTTGTGCCGTTACAAACGGTTGAACCCATGCTTTTTGGTGCGGAAAGAGGCACTCTTGGACACCCCTGTCCCGCAAGCACAACCTGGCGGAACTCCCTGCTTGGTGGCCGGCGATGAACGTACAACGCAAAACATGTCAGGTGCTCGCATTCCTCCTAGCCGTTCCCCCGACTATTTCAGCGGCAGTCGGCTGCTTCCGCCTCTCCAGCGTAACAGGAGCCCCGTTTCCAAGCCCTTTCCTCCCCTCTTAGAGAGCAAGATGATTCTGGCCCCCTCCCCTCCCCTCCCCTCCCCCACCCCCTCCCCGCTACCGACATCCGACCCCGAACAGACGTCAGCAGGTCGATGCCGTTGCATCGTGCGGCAGCATCCAGGCGGGGTGCGGCACGGGGCGCGGGGGGTGCGTTCAGCCGAACGGTAACAATAAATCGGAGCGCATCTCGCTGCCGGCCGCCCGGCCCCGGGAGAGGCAGAGACGCCGTGGGGGCCTCTTCAGTGCCGCCTTCTGCCAATAAACGCAATAGAGCTGAAAGGACAGCGATGTTGCGGCGCATGATGGGACGCACTCAGGAGCGCCGCTGAAGACAGCTTGGCGGTTTGAGGGCTGAGGTGGGTGGGGAGGGGGTGGAGCGCCACGTTCGGATGAAGACAATTTCCCGACGCGGCGCGGAGACGCACGGGCGCGCTTTGGCACCCGCGGCTAATAGATGCGAGCTGGGGAGAGGAGGAAGCCTGGGAGAGTCCGGCTTTCCATCCCGCGCCTGGGTGCTAATGACGCCCATAGAGGCCTGCTGGGGTTCGGGGAGGGCAAGCGGCTGCCAGACCCTCCCCGACTGACCCGTGCTCCGGATCTGTGGGTCAGTCGGGTGATAAAGGCGCTCGTCAGACCACTCCTCTCCTCACTTCCAGTCCTCATCTGTCCCGCCGCTTTCTGGATCCTCTGTCCTCAAGATCGACCACCTCGTTCCCTCCAGCTCCTCCCCTCCCCTCCCCTCCTTTTTCACTCTAGTGCTCAGCTGGGCCCTCCTCTCCACTCGCCCAAGCTGGAGCCCATCACTCTGCTCCTTATCTCCGGCTCCGCTCCCCATCCTGTCCCCCGCCCACCATCCTTGCATGTGTCTTCATCGGGGTCTGCCGTTCCAAACCCGTCTCCTTCATCCTCCTAGGGGCCCTTCTCCGTACCACGCCTGGCTTGGGCACGTGGCCCATCTGCCCCTGCAGCGGTACATTCCTCTAATCCACCTGCGGGGGTCGAACCGATTCCAATCGCCTTCCCGGTGCGGTGGGCTCAGAGCATCCCTGGCAAGCTCCCAGGCAGCAGTTGTTTGTGTTCGGAGGAAGGGGGGAATTGGGGGGGGGGGGGGCAGGTGACAGACGCCCCTGGGCCCGCAGCTGCCCCGGTGCAGGCAGACACGAGCGCCAGGCGCCAGCCCCATCTGGAGCCTGAGCTGCGGTGCCACGGGCTACCGGGCGACTCCCCCCGTGGGTCCCGCTTCCCTCGAGTGCCAGGTTACCAAACACAAACACACAGGCACCTTTCACACTGTTTCCCTGCTCTTGTTACAAACGATTGTCCGCATCTGTATGGCGCGATTTACCAGCGCAACCTACTTTGTAGTGAAAGTGCTATCAAGTACTCTTACATTATTCATTTAAGCGGCACACGCCGATGTTCAAAGCAACTTGCGATTAGAACCGTTCCAGACGACAGGTTGCGCCCGGGGAGTAACTCGGGTGAAGCGCGTTTCTCAAGGGCGCGGCAGCACTTTCCTTCCGGGCTCTGAAAACGGGACGTGATGCCCAGGAGCGCAGCTCATTAAGGACTGCGCCACCTGCCGCTCACACGGCAGGCCCCATCAGTCAGTCGGCGCTCGAACCCGAGCCGCAGTCTGCCGTTTCTCCCTCCAGCCCGTGGCTCGAGTGACTCATTAAAAGTGAGCCTGCTGTCCGTCGACTTTGCCGAATTGGCAGCGCGGAGCAGGCGGCGGGGGGGTGGGGGGGCCAAAGCGGTCTCCGCGCAGCCGTCGTCCAACGGACCTCCGGAGAGCGGCGCCGGGACCGGGAGCTCCAGCCGGTCTTCGCGGTTCCGTCACGTCGCCGCATCCCAAAAGGGCAAATCGCCAGCAGTTGACTGCCGCTCCTACGGCGAACCGTAGGACGCACGTGGCGTCCCTACATTTGTCGTATATTTCAGCGCGTTTAGCGCGACTGCTCGGTCGGCCCTTTGTTTAACAACAGCCACGTTCACTGCCATTTCAGATTTGCAAGCAATTTGTTTTACCTGCTGTGTCACGGTAGGAGGCCGCCGCATAAATTCCGTTCTTTGCCATATTCCGTGCCGCCGGCGAGGAAGGCGGGTCCTCCCACGTCAGTCATGCGGCCCGGGGACACGTGATCGGTCACGAGACTCCACACGGGCCCGCATCTCATCCGCGACGGCTGACGGTTTGTGCGTTAGATTAATGGCGTCCGGAAGCAATAAATATCCCTGCATTATTTAAACAAACAGGGAGTAAGAGGCGAACTCGCGCGCGGAAACACGCGCCCGATCCGGCGGCTGCGATGAGGAAGGGTGCTTACGCGGGCCTGATGTCTTTAGCGGCGTGCTGTTCGTTGTATAATCTGGTTCCGACAAATTAAATTCCCGCTGAATTTTTATCCGTTGTCCTCAGATGCCATCCATTTCCCACCTACAGAAGTGTAAAAAGGCAACAGTTCAAAAGATTACTTGCGCACAGAGTCATGGCCTGTTCATATCCATTACTGTAGCTTTCTGTTATTCCCTGAGCGCAAAATGAAATCGTGACTCGGAAGGCTGTGTATAACTAACCTTGCCGTAGCAGAGAGCTATATTAAAGTGAACCGCAGATAAACATTCACTGGCTTCCTGCGACTGCGCGTCCGAGTCGCAGAGGTCCAGAGCCTATCCCAGAAGCACCAGGTGCGAGAGCAAGTGGAGTACACCCGTGACGGGACTCTGCTCCGTTGCAGGGGAGAACCACACTCATTCGCTCACAAATAGCAATTTAAAGGCACCGCTTAACCTGAAACGCATTCTTGGGCTGTGGGCGGAAACCAGAGCACCCGGAGGACATCCAAACAGGCACAGGGCGAACGTGCAACTCCGCACGGACTGAGCTGCGTTCGAACCCACGCCCAGGTGCAGCCAGGCAGCAGCACCACCCGTCGTGCCGTCCACAGATACGCCAACAAATAAAATAAATCGGTCGAGGAGGAAGGCGAGTCTGAAAAGCATTCACACGCCAGAGGGAATTATGGGGCTTCTCGGTTTACACAAAGCGGCAAACCCCGACACGTGGAATTGGCTTTGAATGGGATGTAGACTTTCGCCACGTAACAGTACCATCAGCTACTTTGGCAAAACACTCAGTCTCACCTGAGGATGAACTGTGAAAATGACAGTAGATGATATTGTTAAGAGTCACACGGGCAGAATGTATTAGACATCCGAATACGAGCATTTTTCTCAAGATGCAGAATCACAACGAGAAACAACGCGATAAATTCAGGAATTCCGTTGAAAAACGTCGCAGACCGCAAGCTGTCATTCTGACCTGAGACAGAGCAGGTCAATCCATGCGATGGAATATAGACATTAATTAAATATGCACTGAACCCACAGTTATATTAACTGCTGGGGTGATGACCAAAACGACATGGGGGAAAAAGAAAAAGAGTCCGTTTGATTAAAACCAGAGACGTCGTGTTCGATTTGAACTACCTTTCTGTTTAGACCCGCACTGATTTGCACGATTTCTAAATATGAGCTGGTGGTACATCTCGCGCTTATGACCTTGTGTAACCCCTGAATTTCTTCTTTTCCTGCATGGCTGCTTTTCATGCAAATGAGGTGGACAGCGGGGTGAAACAGTGGTGTGGAGCAGTGTCACAGAGGACCAGGGTGAGGTCAGTATCGAGATCCACGTCTGCTGCTGATGCTGCGGCGGCGGAGGGGTCAGGTTCACCCCACACATGTAGGAAAACCCCTCTTTTCGCAAGCCGGCTGAGTAGCGCGATTGCCCTGAACCCCTTCAGCCAGCGTGTCTTCGGAGGGGAGAACCTGGCAGGGTTTCAGGCATGGGTGAGCCTGGGATGTTCATCTGCCTCGTCTGTGCTTGGACTCTGGGGAAGGGGAGCAAAGAAATAAGACATGCACAAATCAATCAGTGCGCCAGAGTCCTCCTCGGCCTTCCATGCGGTGTGTGTGTGTGTGTGTGTGTGTGTGTGTGTGTGTGTGTGTGTGCTGTAAGTGCTGACCCATCCCCCCGAAATACCGACAGGATGAATGGCTGCCGTGCTGAATTATACATATTTGGTTTTGCTGCAGTCCCCTGGTTACTGTGAAAAGTCAATCTATGGCAGTTACAGAACCATTAGAGCCGTGTGAGTGCGCGTGCGTGCATTCGTGTGTGTGTGTGTGTGTGGGTGAGCATCCAAGCGCTCGTGTGGGTGTCTGCATGTGTGTGAGTGTGCAAAAAAAAAGTGAGGGGAGGAAGGGTGACAGGGAGCGAAATTGGGAGAGAGTTCCAGATCAACAGCAATCGAAGCAACAAGAACGCGAACTTCCTTACAGGGACAATAGGGCTGTTGTGATCAGGCGTAAAATATCGGTAGCACTTGGCATATTAGTTAGAACCCTCACCTTTCTAGCAGCGGGAGCTAAGTTCAAATCCCCCCTACTGCCGTTGCACCCCTGAACGAGGTATATTTACCCTGAGCCGATACGGCTAAAATCACCCGTGTAGCTGTATACATGGAAAAATCAGTGCAAGTAGTTTAGTGTACAAAGCGAACATTATAATTTGCTTTGGAGAAAAGTGTCAGGCGCATGAATAAATAATAACAAAAGGAAACATTGCACTCAAATGAAATAAGAACTCTCAGCTGGCCAGGTGTTATAGGTGTTAAAAGCAGCAGCTCTTTGACAGCCTTCCCTTTGCTGCAGGAAGCCGAATGATCAAATCACTTCGGTCGAGTGTATTAATAATAACCGGTGTGCTCCATTTCTAGCTGTAATCCCCAGAAGAGGGGAAGGCATGACGTACAAACTCCAGGGCGCTCGCCCTAAGGTCTGGGTTCGAACAACAAGAAGAGGCGGTGGGGGGCGGGGTGGGGGGGGTGAGTCTAGGAGCAAGACGTGTCTATTCCACCGCGGGGGTCCTTTTGCTGTCGTCGCAGCACTGACGTTGCACCGCTCATCCCCAAAATCTCTCCCCGTCCGCTTTTGACGTCCCTTCCCTCTTGATTCGCCGCTAACCAGTTAAGAATCGCGGGAGAGTCGGACGTCGGAGAAGGTCTGAAGGTTAATTCCTCGGCAACCGCAACTACGGCACAGTAATTGTTTGATATATGATCACCATAAAGTATTTATGAACTGAACTTAACTGTAAGGTTTAAAGCATTGCCGTGCACATAAAACGCAGCGATTAATGGTTCAAAAATGAAGCCCGCGCCGTCCGCGCAGGCCGTATTTCACGAGAGCGCGATTGTAATCTTTCACCTTGCAGAGGGGGAAGAGACTAAGATGTTTTGGCACCGGGCCCTCGCGAGCGTATTATGAAGCGTCAACAAAGTTGCCGGACTGATTTCTCTGGTTTAAAGCAAAGTTGCATCATTCATAACCAAAGCCTAACAATGCTCTTCGAGCACCAAAATGAGCTGGGCGATTGCTGAAGTCCACCTCCGTACCTGCGGGTAAGGGGCGGGGGGTGCGGGGGGGCAATAAGCCCCCTGTCAGTCAAAGTAACAGATGTTGTGTGCAGCATCAGAAGGAAATCCGAAGGAAAAACATGCAGCCATAAACAACCTGTCTTTGAGGTTAACCTCTTAACGTATTTATTGTAAACAATTAGAGCAACTGCCTGATTTTTTTTTTTTTTTTTTTTTTTGAAGTAAAAGCACATATTTCACCGTTAAATCAGCTGTGCAAACTCTCTCTCTCCGACGAGGTGGGCGACGACACGCACGCGCTGCACGTTATGAACGAGGACGGTAATTATAGATTACAATTAATTTCGCGGCCGCGGAAAGCCGGGGCTGCCAATCACCGCGCGGGCACACGCCGGGCGCCGCTGTGCGCTTCCGCCTGACGCAATCCTCGAAGAGGAACGGGGGAGCCCTCGGACGCGAACGCCGAAAAGGTGGCTCGGCCGCGTCGACGAAGCGGCGAACGTACCGTCTGTGGGGACGCGCCAACGAACAGCGGCTCTAGCGGCGCGATCGCGCCCTTCGCATCCCGCCCGTGTGTCTCGAATTCTTCTTGGTCTCTTTGTGTTTTGTAAGAACAATAAAACTGCATGGTGGGGGGGCAAATCAGCTGAGCCAGCAGCAACATCACGTCCCGCATGACGGCCTATGCCCTGCGCAGCTCATATATACACATTTATTACACAACGAAGAGCATTCTTCCGTCCCGGTGGACCTCCGACAGGTCCGTGACGGGGATCCGAACCTTGCCTTGCATACAGGAGCGGTGGAGTGTGTGGGCCCTTAGCTATTTTCTCTTACGTACATACAGCATCTGTGTTCAGCCCCAAACCTTCCACAGGGACACGTGTACGATTATACTTCATCCCACACTATGAATTGACAATTGATTATCTTTGCCAAAGCTGCTGCTACAAATGGTTTTCCACAGCTATGCTCTAAATCTGGAGAAAAGGGGGTAAAAAGGGCAAAAAAAAAAAAACGTTCCGCGGTCCTGATGGGACCTGCCTTTGGTTGAGTTTAAAAAAGATGCAAATGTATTTGTTTGCCATTGAGCTGCAGGTGCTGTTGCTTCTTGAATACCAAATCTTATGACTTCCTTAAGCTCTAATGGAATTATAGCAATTGTGTAACATTTACATAATTGTACAAGATCGAGAGCAAGAAGGTAGAAAGTAAGAAAACGGCTGGTAGGAAATTAAATATTGTGGTAAAGCATTTCTTAAGAGGCAAAGAAGTTGAATTCAAGGGCAAAGCAATCATTGAAAATACAAAAGGTACAAACAGAATTAGACAGAGATCAAGCATCCAAGGTTAACATTCAGATCAAATTTGCAACTCAAGACGTACATCTTGGAAACGGAATGACAAGAGAAAGAATTTCATGAAAGATGTGGATCTAGTGTGTTTTTTTTTTTTTTTTTCACTGCGAAAGGTTCTTAACAGTTTGACTGGAGACTGAACTGATGTGTGTCTTTCCGCTACGGTGTGAGTTCAGTAATTGATTTTTTTTTCTCTAAAATTTTAAAATACTCTATTTTAAAGCAATAGTTCAGATCCCAGGTTATCAGTGGTCAGGGATGAAAAAATGAGGTGCTAAACGGAACTTGTGGGGAAAAAAAAATGCATGACTGAAACAGAGCAAGCGAAGCCAGAAAAACAATATATGCAATGCTTTATGTATCCTGCAGGCCAGTGCGCAAAATAAACAAAATATAGACAGAGTCTCCAGCATTCATTTCAGTGAAGATTTCTTTTCTATGTTTTTTCAGCTCATAACGCTACTGCAGTTATTCAGCTGAACGGATTTCAAAAGTTGGGCCCAAGAGCAGACGTAGTCGTTCCGAGGAGGAAGGGGGGGTAGACGATGTTGACAAGTTCCGCTAAACTATAATGAAAATGTTTTTAATAACTGGAAAGAAATATTAATTGTTTGCGTGTGGAAAACTGTAAAAATGAACAGCAGCGGAAAAAAATGTTAAGCAACATTTTTGCTTGCTTTTGCTAAATGCTATAATAAATGGAATATGAGATGATATACAGTACAGGTAAATAGTAATATGCACACCATCTGATTATTTCTCGCAAAGAATATTACATCACTATTTTTTCGGAGCTGGTCATTTTATGTTTTAAGTACTAGACTACTTTTAATGTTCGCAGTAGATCAGACAAAAATTATACAAGCGCCAGGATTTCTCTAGAAGCACAGCCAGTGCACATTACTTCACCGGGTTATTAGCAATCTAAATTCTCAGGATGTAAGAGATGTTTCTCCTTTGGAAAAATACTGGAATAAAATCTTCAGAAGTTGAGTATAAAGGATTTTTCAAGCAGACAAAGCTAAGCAGATGCCCGCTGTCTGTGGAATCCACAACAGCATCAACTGATGAACTCCCAGTTTGGTTCTTCCAATAATTTAATATCGAAATCTGTTTTCTGAAATTGTTGGGCTACATCCTCTGAAATATTCACTGCCTGGGACTTGCTCCAGTAAGGTCTGCTTTATGCTGTCGAACAAAAAACCTGCACATGTTGCTCTACCTTCTGGTGTTCTCATGAGCACGGCTCTGTCGCACAGTACAGGTACCACGAAATCGGCACCGTAAACCAGTATTAAAACGCACGCACTTATTTATTCCTACACAGATTTAACGTGTTTTCCATGTCACAGCAGGCGCCTGATGTTTTTTCTAGAAAAAAAAATACGCAAGGGGAAATAGATGTTCAATAATCTAATTGTTGAGGGTTATTAGGAAATGCACAGGATCATATATCATAATGTGATTCCCAGTTATAACTCTCCTAACTGGCAAGACTTTAATTTACATTTTATTTCTTTCCGGGTGCCTAATGTTCTCCCAGTGGTTCCTCCAGAAACACGTAGTTTCCCTTTCCTCTCAAAAGATTACTGGGATTTTAATCACCGTATTTCTCATGTTATAAATAAGAGCTCTCGGACTTGCGCGCTAACGTGAAATGTGCAAGAAGGTGCATTTGCACTGGGCGTCTCCCCCCTTTTGTGCCGACTATGAAGTATAACCTGTAAGAGCGTATTTTTTGGCTAAAATGCTTAGGGTGACAAGCGCTTGTATTACAAGAGATGAGGAAAGGATTAGAGATTGAGGGAGCCCTGATCCCATTCAGCATGCCTGTTCAAAATGGCTACGCCTGGATATCCCGTGAGATTGGATTAGCTAGACAGCCCGGCTCGCCGTATATTTTTCCACAGCCGTGCCTGTCTCCGGCCCTCTCGCGCACTTGCCCCTCTCTGAAATTTCAAGAGGCTGCCATTTTCCTTTGAGGAGTGCGGTTCAATCAAGGCTCCGAGCACCCAGAATTATTTAACCTCAATCCCCACAAGGCCACAGTGAGACAACCCCCATTAAGCAGGATGTTGAAACTGCACCTGCTAAATGGTGTTCGCGCAGGAAATTACCACGGGCGCATTACGGTCCCGCTCCTCGCCATTCCACAAGCATCCTTAACCCTGAAACCCCAGGTAACAGGGAGGGGGGAATCTAGATTACATTGCAAATTCCAATTATCTGAAAAAAGACTATAATAAGCAAACATAATACAAGTGCAAATGCTGCATCCCAGGAAGCGTTTGATGCTTTTGTCGTCGGATGGAGTCTGGGCAAAAGTTGTCACCGCGACTGCAGTGGGTAGGACTGGATAATGGCTCCGGCTCATCGAGGGCCCGCTGCTTGACCCTGCGTTTCAACCAAAATGTTACGCTCTTTACGTTTTTAAGTACAACGCAAAAAAAGAGTGTTGTTCAAAGCGTAGAGTGCCTGACGGATTCTGTTTTTAAACTCGTGCGAACTGAGAAAAAAGAAAAATGTAACGCTGAAGGTTAAGAACAAATGTGTTTCAGACAGGGTAGGCTGCTTCCGGGGTATATTTGTCTTTATAAAGAAGAATATAGAAGGTCAGGTTGTGTATCTATACAAAATTAAGAAAAACTATACTTGATTTTTTTACTCTTTTAAATGGTCACATATGAATTTCGTCTGACCAAACAGCTTTTAGTCCTGTGATAGAGTATAGTCAACTTCTGTCCTCATTACATTTACATTTTTTCATTTAGCAGACGCTTTTCTGCAAAGCGACATAAATCTCACAGAAAATACAATTTGTGCATTATATTAGGCGGAAGAGAGACATAGATGCAGACATGTGATTCTTAAGTAAACTTAGTTTCTTTCCGCTTTGTGCACCGATTTTCGTCGCACGAGTAGCTGCATGAAACTCAATAGATGACTCCTTATCACCTTCCTACGATTTTTTTATTTTTTCTGAGATACACAAACATTGCATACGATATAGAAATAGAGACTGTGTAAAGGGTTATCCGTGCATGATCATAAAGTTATGGCGCATGAGCATTTACACCTTACATGAGCTTAAGAGCTCATGGGCGAAGTGAGTCTGGAAGAGGTGAGTTTTAAGACCCCTTTTTGAATGTGGACAGAGTTTCCGTAGTTCTGAGTGAGAGGGGGAGGTCGTTCCACATGTTTCCCTCCATTTTCTCTCCCGTGAGATAAACCGCCGCCATCGTCAGCGACGTGGACATCGTTGCGCGTATGTGTGTGTGTGCAATTTTAACTCCTTTTCCCTCGTTTCAGCCCGTGGCAGTGGGTGTATGTCCGGTGCGAGGTAAAAGGTCGGTCACCGTAGCTTATGCGTGGCGACGGTTAGCGAAAAGCGCGTTCTCCCTTTACTCGGGTCGCGTGCAGGGCAGGTGGCGCGAAAACCGGGGTCTCTTAGCAACCGGCCCCTGTGTTCCCGCCATTTGAACACGACTTCAGTAACCTACTCCATATTATTTCACTCCCGTCCATTCATTTCAAAAACCCAACTTATATATACATATACTTCCTTTTATAAACCACCGAATGACGGCAACGAAACATCTTTCGCGTGTTAAATAAGAATAACAGAGAAAGTTGACAGAAATTATTATGAGAGTGACAATTAAGAATGTCTCAAATAGCGCTAACGGCGCATTTTGTCAAGTAAAACACCCCTCCCCCATGTCTCTCTGCCTCTCCGAGTAGATAAACGGTGTTAAATCGACTCCGCCGCGCCCCTCTCCCAGTCGGTCCGTTCTCCACAATGGAAGCGAGTGTGCGCGCGGGCGCGCGCGTGCGCCTGTGTGACGGAGGGATGAAACCGGAGGGAGATGGGCACCGGCGAGGGGAGTAAAATGTGGTCCACGAAGAGAAGATGCCACTCGCGGATGCTGTGTGTGTGTGTGTGTGTGTGTGTGTGTGCGCGCGTGTACGTACGTGTACGTACGTGCGTGCGTACGTGTGTGTGTTTTCTGTCTCCGCTTCTGAAAAGAAGGGGCGGGGCGGGGCGGGGTGGGTGCGGGACGGGGAGCGCGCGCCGAGGGAGGGGGGCGTTTCCCCGTCCACATTATTACATTTTTTTCCTTCGCTCGCGGTCCGAATTGTATCACTGACTTGTGCGCGTGCGGCAGAAGACAATGGCACGTTTGCAGACAACGGGGGTGAGTTTTTTTTTTTTTTTTTCCCTCTTCATTTTGTTTAATTTTTGTGTGTGTGCGTTGTTGTTAAATCTTTATTTATACGCGTCGGTGCATCGTATATTTATTCTACACGCACTGGCGACTTGCGCGTGGAATATTGCTCTTTATGTTTTGCTGATGTGCACCAGATGTCAGGAATACAAAGAGGTGATAAAGAGATGTGAGATGCGCAGACACTTATTATACTAGTGGTGGCTCTTGGTGTTCATTTGCAGGGATCCGAGTGTTTCAGAGGCGTTGTTCACCAACATGCGTGGAGGAACAGCCGTTTTTACCAGCTTAGTTCCCCACCTAAGGGGACAAGCGGTGTGGAGATGCTTGACATCCTCGCATTTGGTCGGATGATTGGTAATAATGGCAAAATTAGGTGCAGGAGGAGGTCCAGTGAAGAGTGCATGTGGATCTGCTTTATTGTGACAGTTATTCCAACACAATTCAACAGATTGCTTCCCTGTGTATAGCCCCCCCCCCAACCCCCACCCCCCCACAAGTAAGCATCTACGACATGGAAGTTGGACTACGTTCTTTTCCCGTTACCGTCAGCAGGAGCCCAGGTTGCTGTATTCCACATTTGTTCCGCTCGTTGGATTGTAGGGGTTATTCTCAATCCCACTGCGTTCTTTGGAAAGAAGAGTGTCGGTGTGTCGGTGTGTCGGTGGTCCTCCACCTGCTCCTACGGGCAGCAAGGCCACAGCGCCAGAAACACACGCTGCGCTGGCGACGTGTTGGCGTAAAGAAATCCGCTCTGCTTCCCGCACCAACTTTCGCACAATTCCTTCGAAGTTGCAAACAAAAAAGGGGGTCGGGATTTGCCCGCTTGTGAGAAGGGGCATCCTGTTATAGGGATCTTTCTGCCTGGTTTAAATATTCCTCAAGTCACGTTGCTCTGTGGTGTGTCTCGGAGTACCGTGGATGCACCGTACGGAAATTGGTGTAAGTTGCACTTTTAACAAACGGATAGGCCCATGTACTGTACCGTTCCGCCACACATCAGGGTACTAGCGAGGGGGTGTTTCCCGTGGTACACCTGAAACTCGCACATCAGTTTCTGATTAAACGCAGCAATTCACGCACAACCCTTATCGATGTAGGAAAATTTCTTTACAGTCAACCGGAAACAAATGTACAGGTTCAGCAGGCATGCATAACTACTGTACAAATAATTCATCATTCAGGAAAGAATGTTCCTTTAATTAGCTCTAAATTAGATTATTTTGTGTTTATTTGCACTCTGTTTTAAGGACATAATGCAGCAAAACCAAGAATTTATGATAATGTGTTATTAATTCTGGTTTGCATGTTGATTTACTGAAAGAGGCCTCTTGCACCTCTCATCGCAGCTGTAAAAGGTTTAGATGTAAACTTGGCAGTGACTTCAGTGTGGCCTTATCCTTTGGCTGTGCAGAATGTCCAGCTGATGTGGTTTGCACGAGCTGCTCAGATATGATTGCTTAATGTATTTTACAAGAATTTAATACGAGACCCTTTTTGCGATAAGAGCATCAGTAAAGTCATTTTTGACCGAGGTGACCGTTGAACCCACGATCTCGCCGTTTTCACACGAATAACAGTTGTGACTCTTTCCATAATCCGTTCGGAGTTACTCCAGGTTTTTATTTTTCACGAATAATATTGAAATTTAACAGGAAAGCCAGCTTCTGGAAGATTGGAACAGTGTAATTCTTGTAGGAATGACACCAGTATTCCACAAGTAGTAATTACCCATTCTTGATTTTTGCTACAGTTGAGTTACATAATGTTGAAAAGAAAAAACAATCAAGGGTAAAATAATGATATAGTATTTAAATAACGCATTTTATGCGCTTAGTCGTGTTGTAAAATTCTGTTTCGGGTTAGGGTTTGTATGTATATAGGCAAAGGTGGTCAGAATGTGCTGTATGCTAAAGTATTTCTTATTTCAAAAGTGCTCTCTTTTTTAATTTACCGCCGAACTCAGTAATAATAATAATACCTGGAAGAATACCTATGAAAGGAAATAAATTATTTAAAATTGAATTTATGTAAGTGTGTTTAAAAAAAAAAAAAGATGCGTCTTGGCCTGTTATTTCAACGCTTCTGTTTCCTCTCTTGGATGATTGTTCACGTGCCGCTCTCTCAGATGAGCACATCGTTTTCAGACATGTAGAGCGCAGAGATGCTGCAAGAGCTGCGTGAATCGAGCAGGTATGGGCAGTCGTTTTGTTTTGACGCCTCCTGCTTATCATGAGGAGGAGGGCTGTCGACGGGAACACGGGATATCGTCCTCATAGCGGCGGACACGCTCTTTGAAATGAAATAACAAAGTCTGCTGGATTTTGCCCCGTATTTGCACGCTATTTCTACTGCATGCTTTTTTCTAAGTTTGTCCTTTTTATTTCTGTTGCAACTGCAAATTCTAAATCGAAGGAGTCTCCTGAAGAAAACTGCTGAAATCATCTGCAAAACGTCACATACGTACATAACGTGTGATGCAAATGTTAATTTAACAAAACAAACAGGTGGCTCTCTACTGCAATATGTAGTTTAGTATTACAAGAATGCATTATAAATAGAATATAGATAGATAGTGTCTTACCGTATTAGGTGTGTGTGTGTGTGTGTGTGTGTGTGTGTGTATGGTTGGAGAGTCAAAAGACGAGGAAAGCTAGTGCACGGAAATCAATTAACGGTAATATGGAAAATCGCAGCGATGATGGATTAGAAAAAATATGACAATTGACAGGGAAAGGAGGCTCTGAGACTGCATCATCGCGGCGAGGCTGGCGTGCAGAAGGAGAGGAGGCACAGGAGGCAGAGAGCGCCGAAGCGGGAGAAGGATGCGAGGGAAAGCTTTCCTTTCGGAAACGGCGCGGAGATGTACGCAGGGAGCTGTTCCCAGTGCTGATGTTTGCCCCCCTCCTGCCCTTAATCCACCGCACCAACCCTCCACGCTCCCTCCCTCTTGCAGATTGACATCCCCAACCTTTGTAATTGTCAAGCATGGGCCAGGGGGTGGGGCCGGTTGACTGTCAATCATATTCTCAATGGGAGCACCATGGGGGGTGGGGGGCGTGGGGGATGGGGAAAGAGTGGAAAGGGGCGGGGACAACAAAACATCTGTTTGGTAATTGGGCTCCCTTCGGTGTTGAAACACACTTTGACATCCATTTGGTGATTTGCCTTCCTGGCTTCCTCTTCCCGTGCGGTACGAACGCTAATTTGCTGTGGGGGGGAGGGAGAGGTGAACGCGACTACGAATTAACGGCGCCGTGTCAACACGTTAACAAACGGCGATGGGTGACATTCGGTGCGAGCGCTCAAGAACAGAGCAGCGTAGCCCTTTCCACCCACTTTAAGTTGTACCGATGACAAAGTATCACTGGGCTTTTGACGCTGCAAGCCTGGCTTTGATGGGTCCCAAGATATCTGGTTCCACTTGGAAACCCAGAAAATTCCATGCTGCAAATAATTTTACGCCTTTATTTTCTTCATTTTATCATCACTGACTCCAACTGGTACCCGTCTCCGTCTAACCTACCCGTATCTGCGAAGCGTACGTTGAAACCCTGGCGTACCGCGCTTATTTCAGTCCCGCCTGAAATGTGTTGCTTGGTTCTGCGGAAGATGGTGCGCGTTTCTCGCAAGGTGAACGTGCACCGCGGTGAGTGCGTCTTAGTTCGGTGGGAATCGCAGCGTTTGTGCACGCGTGGACACCCGAGAGCGCGGGGACTACAGGTGTCGTTCGGGAGTCTCGCAGACCGGCGCCGTCGCTGACGGAGGGCAGCTTGTAGAGCCTCGCGCTCCGTTCCGGGGTATCGAGGCCCGTTCGGAGGCACGTTCAAGATCCGAACCTGTGGCGGAGCCCGCGGATCATAGCTCGGTTCTCGGGGGGACGGGGGGCCGGGGGCACGGAGAGGGGCTCAGCGAGACGGCTCGGGGCTTCCGCTGGGATTTCTCCTCCCGCCTGGCTCACCATCAATTTAAGCTTCTTCAGACTATAAAGTGATTTGGCAGCTTGGAGTCTGACAATAATAGAGGACGGTGTTCCTCTCAGCTCTTCTATTTTTGTGTAGTCATCTTTTTCATCCTCTTACGCGGATGTGAGCCATATCTGAAATGGCTTTTCGATTTTTTCCCCCACCTGTGACATGTCACGTTAATTCAGAGAGCCAGTCAGTACGACAAAGGGCAAATTGGTTCCGTTTTTGTTTGCAGACTGGTATACCAGCCCCTGATGGCAGAACAGTTTCTCCACGTAGTCTTTTAGTCCTGATGCTTTTTTTTTTCCTTTTTTTTTTTATCGTAACAGACTTTGGCGCCCAAGATTGGGCCGCTATTGATCAGGCTTAGATCTGTTAGTTGAGGATTACTGTGACTGTGTCAGTGTAGCCGTGCTCTTCGACTCCGTATCCAGTATATGGGATTAACCGAGCGCGGCTCATTCCGCTACGGTAGATGAGCTACAACTAATTATTAAAACAGCGTTTAATGTAGCTCGGCTCAGGATCCGAGCCGCCGACATAGCCGCGTGCAACAGGGATGTGTCAGATTGCTGTTGCACGGTAAAGTGACCCGTTTCGCCGTACAGTAGATGGGCTCCAACTAACTGTTGTTCCGATAGGTTGTCGAGCGCAGCTCAGCCCAGCCGCTCTGAGCGGATCCCGCACGCACGCACGCACACACTGCCCTCTTTGTTCTGCTCGCCTTTCCAGACGCAGAGCAGAGACCACCGCCGCGTCGCCGCCCATGTGGCGTGGAGTGACTCGACACCCGGGCAGGCCCCTCCAACCTGCCCCGCTGTCCGCTCTCGACGGCAGCCGCGCCGAACCCTCTTTCGGGCGCACGTCCGCGGCCCGAGAGGTCGTGCCCCTCGCTCTCTGAAAGCCATCTCGCTCCACGGTGGTGGCGTTCGGGTTTTAGATGGGGGGGGAATTCTTCGATGAAAAAGGCTCTTCGTCGTAGAGAAACGCACCGGAGAGAGGATATGTTAATTCCACTGTTTAGCACCAATGTAAAAAAAAAGACATTTTGTGTGCATGATTGAATAATAGCTTTTTCACACAATGTTTTTATTCTGTTTTCCAGGTGACTGTCCATCTGTCCCCTCTACCCCTCCATCTCTCTCTCTCTTTGGTGGGGAAGGGAGGAAGGGGGAGAGATAGAGAGAGAGAGAGAGAGACGATTCAGGGGATTAGACGGCCGGACCCAGGTGCTCCCGTCTCGACCACGGGTATTCTTGGGTTGATAATACGGATCTCGATGTTATTGCTTGAGAATACGCGTAGCTGAGTGGAAGCGATTGTCGACCAAGAGCCTCATGTCTCCTCACGGTCCACAGTAACCCCCCCACCCGAGGATTCGGGAAAAGGGGCACGTAGGGGCGGGGCCCTTCTTTTTGTCCTGAATTGGTCTTCCCCGAAGTGGACGGGTAAAATTCCAGGTGCTGTCAGGGTAAGAATTTCAATGTGATCTTCTCAGCGCCATTACTCGTTTATGTCCTGTCCCGTTGCAGGTGGTGGATAACGAAAAGCAGAAGGTACAAAAGCCAGAACTGCACAATCCCGCTTTTCGCCGTGCTTGACCGAGCACTCTGCCACCGCCTTGTTTGTTTCGGAACCGCAGCACTCGAAGCCTACCTCTCCATGTGAGCAGAAGGGGAAACTTCAGCGCTGTTTACAGCCGCGGAGGAAGTATTTGACATGTGGGAGGGTTCGGGGAGGGGTAAACGACGGCCATCGCGAGGTGTAACTCCAAATATTTATGTATGGTTGTTATTATTTATTCATTAAGCTTCCGTTTTCCTCCCATGCAGTTTAAAGTGTTGTTTGCAGGCTGAGCGTCTTGAACGATTTACCCATTTGTACAGCAGTGTAATTTTTACTCTGTCGACTCGGGGTAAGTGTCTTGATCGTCCTGATCAAGGGTAGTACAGCCACTGCAGGATTCAAGTTCGGGTCCTTTGAGTGCAAGGAAACAGTCGTGACGTCCACGCCACCTGTGACCACCCCATATATGTACGTGTTTATCTAAATATATAACGGTTTCATTTCAACGTGTTTATGAAAACCTCCCATTGTACCGTGGCCCTTTGACCAGACCACACCCAGGGAGACAGACTGTCCATACCTAGAGAGAGTCAGACTGTTGGCAAAGGGAGCGGAGGGCGACAGAAACTACAGTAGAGACCGTAGTTGGGATTCCAGTCGCGGCTCAGGAAACGACAAAGGACCCCAGTCACCCCTTCCCGCTCCATCATATTCGAAACTTATTCATCCCTTTATAACTTGGCAATTTGGCAGTTTCCTTGCGCGGGGTTGCTACCGACACGCTCCGTAGCAGCGCTGCGCGCTCAGAGACAAGTCCCGCATCGCATCCTCTTTCCACCGGACTAAATCGGCACAGATTTACCACAGCCGGTGTGCTCGGCGGAGTAGCGCAGCTCGGTCGCATCGCAGGGCGTTACGCTTTCGGTGTAGTTTCCCGAGCTGCTGGGGGCCTCACGCATCAGACCCGTTTTTTAATGGCGTGAGACAGTGCGGACGGTGACATCTGAAGCGACAGCGAGGTGACGGCGTCGGAGCGATCACGCACGGGCGGGAGCGGCGAAGACCTGGCGAAGTCGGCCGACACGGTGGAGAAGGGAGGATGTTTGAGAGGCGCGTCGTGGATTACGGGAGGAGGCTCAAGAAGCACGTTCGCGAAACTCCTGGGCTGGGAGCAAACTACAGCACGGCAGATAAATCCTTGCGTTACGCTCCCCTTTTCCTGCCTAAACAAAACATCCATATCCGAGCAGAATGGAGGATTGTAATTAGCCCTCTAATGAATATGTTCTCATTAGGCTTAATTAAATCACGTCTAAAGACCCCCGACTTCGTACGAGACGTGGCAGAAGAATATGAAAGGAGAGGAAGCGCAGACATACTTTGGAGTTCACGACTGCCACATGGCATCCACCTCCCCGTTGCCGTTAAAGTGTGTTCGCTTCTCCAGGTCTGCATTGGCACTGCGTACACTGCAGCACACGCAAGTCGGGGCGCGTTTAATGTCTGCTGTGTTCTGCCTTTTCGTACCTGCCTTAAAAAAGAGATGCTTCGTGCTTAGGACCGACGTGTCACGCGGACTCGGAAAATTATAACGACGGGGGGCGGTCGCAAAATTATAATCAGCATCATGCCGCTGCTCGGTTAATATTAGGTGCGCGTGTGTGTTTGTGTGTAAATATGCATGCGTGCGTGCGTGTGTGTGTGTGTTTTAAATAAATAAAGAACAGTCACGAGCATAGCTCCAGGTGCCTAGCAACCGAATCCATCGGTTGTCTTGGAAACGGTTGCTGCGGAATGTGAGGTGATTGGCAACCGTGACAACGAGGAGGGAATGACACTTGACCTGGCGTGCTGACTGAGGGGGAAGGAGGACCGAGAACGGGAAAGACGGATTCATAATTATTTTCCATTTTTGTATTCAAACCTCCTACGACTCCTCCCTCGCCAGCCAGTCAACACCCCCCCCCCCCCCCGACACCCCCCTACTCCTCGCCCACTTGCGTTTCCCACCTCTTGGCTCGTCCGGCACGTATGCGCGCTCACGCACTCACGCTCCGAAGGCCTAGTCTTGCCCTGACTCCCTGGGCTGAGTCTGGCCGAGATTCTGTCGCTCCGGCACCTCGGAGGAGGGGTTCCCTTTGTCACGGCGCTGTCCGCCTTCCTCTCTCGTGGCTGCCAAGCTGGTCAGCGTGACAGTCATATTGAAAATCCCCTGACATCACAGGTGTCCTAATAGACGGATTATAGATGACAGAGATGGAGATGAGAAGAAGCGGCAATAAACTCGACCACAAAAGCAAGTATCATGTAGGAAGGTGTTTAACTACGGCGGATGTTATTTATCGCGGCACCGTCAGCGGTGTTTGTCTGGGGAAGGAGAGGAGGTCGGAGAGAGTCGGAAGGAGAGCGCCGGGGTCGGCGCCTCGGACGCGCCGCGGCCCGCTTCGCCCCTCGCTCAGCTTCACGCGTCACACGCTCGCCGTGTCATCCTACCTCTCCGGCGGCTTGGACTGAAACGGCATAAAAAAATCTAAATTCATGATAGTTAGCCGGCTGCGCCCGTTTTTTTTTTTTTTTTTTGCCTCGGGTTCCAGATAACACGTGTGACCCGTCGCGTTTGCGCCTCGCTCGTGCTCTTCCCAGACGTGCACTTCGGTTCTGCGCCGCATCGCCGAGTGCGCTTCTGAGGGAAACCGGCTTTATTCCTGAAACGAAGAGGGGCTTTCAGACGTTTGTTTGTTCCTGTGCGCTGCGGCGTTCCTGCCACCCTAACCATTCCCCTCTTCGGCAGCCTGAGCCCCAACTGCACGGTTCCAGCACAGACAGTCTGCAAAACCACTGTGTTCTGATGGCATGTGTTACATCATGGCTCCTTTCCAAGGCTATCAGCAAAATCAGCCTTCCGCGATCCAGGGGGGTCAGGAGGATAATTGCGATGCACATGCATGCGGTGCATCGATTTAGAAAAGGATTGGAGAGACGGCCATGAGTGAGAACGATTAAAGCAGCGAAATACTTCTGTATGGATGTGGGGGAAAAAGAATCCCGATTTAGGGTTGAGGTTAGAATGAAAGCAACCCTTTGATTTAATAGTCAGTGTGTTCCTGCGTGTGGTGAGGATTTTTCTTTTTTTTTTTCCAAGCGTGTAGGTGTCGGTTTTTGTGGGAAGGAAGGATGAATGCTGAAAAGACAGCCACGACGCGGCAGCCCGTCCCCCCCCCCCCCGCCATGGCTCTTCAGACGCCTCCGCACTCCCCCGCGGGCGCGTGCGCACACACACACACACACACACACACACACACACACAAGCGCGCGCACCTCCTGGCCCCCTCGCGGATTCCAGCGCTTTCTCAGCTGCGGTGCAGGAGGGCAGCCTGGCTTCCGAGACGCAGGACTGGGGACGCAAGGTCGGAGCCCAACAGCCCCGGCTTTAGCCCCTCCGCAGAGCCGTTAAAAACCAAACAAGTGAATTCTCACCTTTTTCCACCCCTTCCGACACAGTACCTACAGTTTGTACCAGTGTACCCCGATTGCACTCCGATTGTTTCGGCGAAGAAGAATTCAAGAGGAATTAGTTGCCAACAGAAGCAGCAAGGTTTGCAAGGTCCTCTCTTTTATGTGATCTTTTTCATTCAATACACACATATTTGTGAAATGAGTGGTAATCCTGTCTGCTTTTTCCCATTTAATCTTCTTATAGCTTCACCTGTCTTCCTCGCCTGACTTGGCATCGCTTCCGTACTCCCCAGCAGACCACAGCCAAGGACAGATGGACCTGATCCGACCCTCTAACTCCCCCAGACGGCACCCGCAAGTCCAGCTGACCCGAAGGCGACCCGCCTCCCGAGAGGCAGGGATGCCGGTGAGCGGGCGCCCAGGTGCACAGAAGGCACTCTGCTCCCGTGAGCAAGAAACGGGGCCTCGGAAGGTTTGTCGGGCACAAACACCCTCCGAGTCACAGAGCCTACCGTAGCTGGCCTTCACCGTTTGGATCAACTGCTTGATCACACCCAGTGTGAGGGCGCTTGTATTTAGCAGAGTGGGAAGAGCTGAATTTGGCCCAGATTAATGGAAACGGTCTTAGAGTTATTACAATTCGGACTGCGATCTGGTAACCCTCGTATGGATATTGTTTTTAGATATTGTTGCCTCTCATCACACTTTTGCCGTGCCCTTTGCGCTGTGTAGCATGACCGCGCTTGATTTAATGATACGCTTACAAAACACCTACCCAGGTTGCAGTGGTTAAAAACACTAAACTTTATATGTGCCTTTCAGATGCCTTCAAGAATTTCTTTTTAGCCTCAAAAGCGGTCTGAATATCACAGTTACTCTCGCGAGGCGCTGGGGGATGTAGCCACAGCTTCGGAAACCTCAAGGAGTGATGTTTAGGTAATGAAAAGGTATACAACCGCATAAGTCACCCCTTGATAACACGGTTATGGAGGCGAGTTGGAAAACTGCAAATGAAGGCAGATTAGAACATTTGATTTGACCGGATGAGGGACTGAAAACAGAGCAATTCAGCACAGAGCATTAGGTCACGTTTTGTACCCTCACAAACATGCTTGAGTATCGAGGATACGCTATGAAGCCGATAAAAAACACTTGAGTGTGTTGCTGTTGGAAGCAAACACAAGCCCAGTGTGTGAAGCTAATTAAATATAACACTGGGCAATGGTGCCACCTTGTGTCCTTTTTTAATGGGGACTAAATACACTGGGTGCCGCTCTTGTGAATTGAACAGCTGGGCACAAAAGTCTGTTCGTGACTTGGTTTCTTCACAAATCCAAAGTTATTTTTACTGCTGTCACAATTAATAAAAGCTTAAGAATGCAGACATTTGTCAGTTTATTCACAGGTCAGCATTTGGGGAGGGAAACTGCTGATGATCTAAAATGTTTGATTCTGCAGAGTGTCATTCAGACAGGTACACTTTGGATGGGATGCCTGTCCATCACAGAACTTTTATTTTATTGTCTTTTATTAACTCAACGTTGAAGTTTACTTTAGAATTACTGGAAACAACCTATTCACTGCAAACTGTTGACCAGTTTATCCCATAAACAGGTGCAACATTTACATTTACATTTATTCATTTGGCAGACGCTTTTCTCCAAAGCGACGTACGTCTCAGAGGGTACAATTTGTGCATTACGTTAGGAGAAAGAGAGACATAACATTTGTCAGCATCTGACCACTTTTAAATTTCTTTATTATCTACACATTTAAAATGTCAATAAAGCAGATGTCCCGTGATTTATACAGGTTAGATTCTGTAAGTCAAGGACAAAACTATAATATACAGTATTAAATACAATAACATTTGAAACCAGTAATGATGCAACGGTAAAATTTACACGTGCAACATTTATAATTATGTTACTGATAAACATTCACAAACATTGTGGAGACGAGTTGAATAAACCCAGTCCGGGATTCCTAGTCTGTATTGGTGTATTTTACTGCCAGCTAATGGCTGGAAGGGGATGTTTGCTCTGCAAACAAGAGAAACTTTTGATAACAGAAAAGCGAAAGAAATGCAGTTAAAAATAAATCAAATTAAAAGTGTTAATTTCGTCAAAATGAATAACTCAAGCATTTATAATACCGGGACCCAGAGTGCACTATATTGATTGATTTTGGGATGTCTAGCAAGTGTGTTGAGAAACACTTGACTAAATAGAAGATAGACCACCCTCTGCATATTTGCCCGAGTTATTTTGGGTTACTAACCATTTAGTAAAAGCAATGGCAAATGTCCTCATAAGTTTGCAGCATATATTTTTTACATAAAAACAGTGAAACCTCTACCTTTAGCCTTTATGATAGCAGTGATATCATCCCTGATATCATCCCTGTCGTGTCAGCAAGCAGTTTGGTGGTTAAGGTACATGACCTAGCAGGAGGTTGCAGTGTTGAGGTAACCAGTCCCAGCAAGTGCATTGTATTTGAACCCTTGGACAAGAGCCTTGGCATGAATTTCTTTGATAGAATACCTAGCTATGTCACTGCATGGTTGTGTAATGTTTTTAAAATATTGTGTCACTGAGAACAGCAGGATTTAGAGGAATTCAGGCTAAGAAATCTAACATGGATGATGGATTTTTTATTATATACATATACCTTTGACTGTGGCAGTGCTATAGGGGGATATACTGTATGATTTTGTACATAATGCTCATTTTCATGTTCATGTTCTTTTGAAATTATGATGCAGTCCTCTGGATAAAGCACACAAACAAGCCACAAATTCCAACTGTTGGCTAAAAGCTGTGATCATTGATAGGGATGCAGACATTACAAGAAGTTACTACGAGCTTAATTGCAAAGGCAAGTGCAAAATCCTTTTTTTTTTTTTCTTTCCATTTTTAAAATGTTTGAAAGGCTGATAAAGAAGGGAACGGTGTGAAAATACAAATGACGATTTGCTCCTTATAAAATGTCACTTTCTGTTTATTTATTTATTATCTACGGAGGTGTAAACACGATTGAGAAATTGCGCTCGGGAGTCGGTGTAACTCGGGTCGGTCTATAATACAAGTGCGGCGCTCAAATGCAGGAAGGACGGTGCTCGCGGAAGAAAAGACGTTATTTAACACAAAGCGGAAAAGTGCGATCCACCAACCGAGGAGATGCTCTTACACGAATTCGTGACAGACTGCTCTGCCCGAGCGCTTTCCTTCACGGGAACTGTGCGGCCTGTGCTCTTTCAAGGGGTGTCGGCGTTCACAGCTCATTATGTCACATTGTCTACTCCAGCAGCCGCACATTACCGACCTTCTTCTGCACTTTTAGAACTCGTTCGTTCGGTGAGTCCGGACAGGTGGATCACCGAAAGCTTGCGTGTGGCGCCGTACACGGAGCCGGAGCCTTCTGGTCGCAAGCCTAGCTCCTTTGGCATGTTGAGGTCAAAGGTCAAACATATAAAGGCCATATCCTTTATATGTTTATAGGGTGTTGACAATGCTGGATGCGGTTTGTTAGCTTTCATGGGTCTCCGCAGTGCGAAGTGCGGAAGGAAGGCTTTGCTGCAGCCGCTCAAGGCGGCCCCGCGTGAGCCGACAAGACACGCCGCGAGCGCAACGTCATTGACAGCTCAGCACCAAACCAATCTCCACTGCAGCAGAAACGTGCAAGGTACTGTAAACGATCCGCCCCGCCACTAATCCCCTTCAACTAGGACAGCCTAAGAAGCTTGAATCAATCAGAAAGTACCACACAGTGCGTGTGTGTGTGTGTGTATGCGTGCGATTGTACAAAGCAAGACAAGAGTGTGTGTGTGACAGAGACCGTGCGTCTGCCAGAGTGCGGCTGCGTCTCCCAGCGAGATGAGGGGCAGCTGGGGAGAGGCTTAGTACAGCAGAACAAACGGAATATTTTTGCATTTCTGATTCAGTGATAAAGTGAAGATGCGATGGATTAGATTTGTGCTTCACAAGCATCCCTGTACGTTCATTCCGCCACGCGGGGAGCATCGGGGCGGCCGCACCGCAGCACAATGCCACGTATCCCAGCACTGCTGCATATTTTATGTGTCTATGCATGTAAATAGCAAGTTGTGCCTAAAACGCAGGTCAGATGAGGTGAGAGAGAGAGTTGGGCACCAGCGACACCAGTCTGGGCTTTCAGTAACGCCTCAGGCCTCCTGGGCTTGTGGTAATAACACGTCACCTTTTACTTTAATTTTTGCTCTCTTATTTGTGTATGAATTCTTTTTATTATTATTACCATCGTAACTGCGTAATGTAGATGTCCGTGCCGTAAATCCAACGACACTGTGAATTTTAATTCACCGCTTCATTTACGGTTTTCAAACTACTCCGTTTCGCTGAGAAACGTCGATATCCCCGTTTTTCGTCGTCTGTCGCAATGCCCCACAGAGACTATATCTGGTGAGGAGAATTTCCGTGGTTTTCATTCGTTCAGATTTCTGTCGTAACGACGCTCTCGGCCAATCAGAGTCGGGGGTGTGGTTTTCACCCCTCCCTTTGAATAGAGCGGTCTATGTGCGGAGGCGTGGCTAGTCGGGGGCGTGTCTCCGCGCCGGGAGGGCTTTTCGCGTGCCTGCGTCACATGTCAGTCTGAGCTGTCAGCGTGCAGATACGGTGGGCAGCAAACAACAACAACGCAAAACTTTTTTTTTTTTTTTTTTTTTCTTCTACTACTACTACTGTGTGTGATCGTGCACGTCGTCGCATGCTAGACCGGTGGCGATGAAGACGTGTAAAAGGCGCCACGCACGCAGCTCGGTTTGGGTGTGAATGGTGAGCGCAGAGGCACGGCGCGCCTGCCTGGTGGCTCGGTGGACATTCCCGACAAAGCTTTGAAAGCAGCCGTGCGTCTCTGGTGCCGATCCTGCGAAGTGCGGAAATCTGGGCGTGAAAGTGGCGGTGAAGTGGCGAGACTGCGGCGGAGGAGCCCGTTCCTGCAGCGGAGACCGATGCGCCTGCCATCAGGTAGCGAACCTCCGTGGGGGGGGGGCGGCGCTCGGCCATTCATGTGTGTCTGAGGATCCGGACTCTGTGGAGGAACGACCCTGCCTCTGTGTGTGTGTGTGTGTGTGTGTGTGTGTGTGTGTGTGTGTGTGTGTGTGTGTGTGTGTGAGAGAGAACTGGGGGGCATGATCATGTGGCGGTGCGCCGGGAGCACGCGGCCGGTTTTTGCTGCCGTTCTGTCCACCTCCCGCTGTGTGGTACAATACCATGGTAAGGGAGCCTCGGACTGTGTCTTAAGTACCTTACGCCGTGTGTGTAAGTGTGCTGAACCGCCGCAATTGCCAATTCCATTGTGTGCGTAGAACGTACATCTATAAAAAAAAAAACACATCATGTGAAAGGATTATAAGTATCTCCGTCAATATGTGCGGTATTTCTAGGGGCCGCTAATTAGAAAAGATGATGAGAACATTTTAGTTCCTGAGCTCAGTGTGTGGAGATGTGAACAAGATCATCACGATGATCATGAGGCCTTTCTTTCAGATAAAAAAAACAAAGCAAGGAAAATTCAGTCTTTATCAAACAATCTTTTCACACTGTACGCAAATGTTTGCATAAACAAGTATGTGATACTTTGTTTCATAGTCCTTCCAGTGTGTTTAGTTCTTTAAATGTGTACTTTGTGAAGACATCAGGTATTATAGCATCAAACGTTTCAAATGCTTGCTAGTAAAAAAAAAAAAAAAAAAGATAACTATCTTCACAAATCTTTGTCGTGTCTGTACATTTACATTTTACATTTATTTATTTAGCAGACGCTTTTCTCCAAAGCGACTTCCAATGAACTCTATGTAGTGTTACCAGCCCACACACCTTATTCACCAAGGTGTGAATTGGTAGAATTTTAGAATTAGTACAGGTCTGTAGATGGTCCTTTCCTCTCCACATTGTGTCCATGTGTTGTGTCAGTGAATTATCTATCCATTGTCAACAACCCTTTGTCCAGTTCAGAGTCGCCATGGTCTGGAACCTATCCCTCTAACAGGCATGTTCAAACCCGCAGCCCAGGAGCAGCGAGGCATCAGCACTACCTGCTATGCCGCCGTGCCGCCGTGCCGTTCCACGCCTCCGTGTCGCCGAACTACCTGTGAAGTAGCATAATAGCATTCTTAATATTTATTGAGCTGAAAATAGAATTAGTCTGGCTTATAATTACTGTTGCACTGCAGGCATGAAGTGTCAGGCCAGGGAAGGAAGGTATTATTGATTGTGTTGAAAAAGAAAGCGCTGGGTTTGAGAAAGGTGCTTCGGGCCATAGCTGATCTGTGCCAGCTGGCAGATCCTTTCCAGGTACCTTCTCACCTGATGGTGAGTTGTCCCGCCGCCCTTTATGCTGCTCCATCAAGACTGGAACGGATCCATTTGTTGTGCCGATTGATAATCAGACTGCTCTTATGGCATTTGCACCTGCCTGAACTCTTGAGATGTAAAATGACCTGACACGTTGGAGGTTTGATCGGTTACGTAAACAACGGGAGTTCTGCACTGCGCCGCATGAGCCGAGCAGCGAGTCTCGGAGTTGATGAAAGTACAGCCGACTGTCTGCGGGCAAAGTCGGATCTGGGATTAGCCAAGCAGATGTTTGAACAGAACTGGCGTCCCGTCCAGGATGCACCCCGCCGAACACCCCGTGCTTCCAGGACCTGCTCTGGACAACCGCAACCCTGCAGTGGACAAGCACTTATTGAGAACAGATGGATGGGTGGTTGAAAGGAGCGCTTTCATCCGGTTCCCGGTCTGGGCTGCAGTGAAAAGGCGTTCTCTCCGCACCGCTGGTGTTCAGCGTTTTAAGTGTTCGGCCGATTCTGTTACTCGGACCAACTTCCCCATTGTGGCAAAATAAAGCAGCTGCGCAGAAAATTGTTCTCGTGCGTAATGCTGCAGGGGCGATTATGCTGCCCGGCGTGGGCAAAAAACTCCTGGCGTGGCATAAAAGTGCTCTACCGCTGCTCCCTGGGGCACGGTTGAACTTCTGCCCTTCCTCGGGGGTATTGATCACATACCAAGTGGTTTTCGCTGCAGTGCCCTTCGCCCGTGCCCTCTCGCCGTCTCTTCTGCACGGGTGTCGTCTTTTTAAATCAGATCAGAGGGATTTGGTGCATTTTAGAGGAGTGCACCACCCCTGTCACGAACGCACGCTCATCTGTGGGCTCTCGTGCGCTCGGAAAGGGTTAATGATCTGCGTGCGAAACGTGTGCCTCGGAACACAGTTGCTCTTCCTGCATGAACCGAACGCTCTCTGATCTCGTCCCGCTGGTTCAGCCACATTCCCGCTACGCCTATCCCCTTCCCCGCTGCCCCGTCCTCCTCTCGCTCTTTGCCGCCTTCTTTCTTTCAATATGTTTATGTGTCTTTCAGTACGGGCGGCACGGTGGTACAGCGAATAGCGCTGCTGTCTCACGGTGCAAAAGGACATGGGTTCGATCCCCGCTCAATCTGTGTGGAGTTTGCATGTTCTTGTCTGTGTGGGTTTTCCCCTGGTGCTCTGGTTTCCTCCCACAGTCCAGACATGCTGTTCAGGTTCCCCCATACTGTGTGTGTGTGTGTGTGTGTGTGTGTGTGTGTGTGTGTGTGTTCCACTGATGTATAGATGAGTGACCCAGTGTAAGTAGTGTATCTACCAGTGTAAATCACCTTGGTGAATAAGGTGTGTGGGCTGATAACACTACACAGAGTTCATTAGAAGTGGATTTGGGGAAAAGTGTCTGATAAATAAATGTTTACATGAAGTGTTTTTTGTGTGCTTTTTTTGCATACGGGTGCTCCTGTCGCTCTCTACCACCACGGCCGCCGCTTCCTTCTTTTCGCGTCCCAGATCGGAGATGGACGTGCGAGAGCTGAGCGTGGTGGCCGGCAGCTTCGTGGGGTTCCAGCTGCTCTTCTCCATGGGCAGCCCCCGCCTCTGCGCGGCCCTCGCCCCCGGGTACAGCCGCCTGCCCCCTGACAAGCACGCCGAATGGAACTCGAGGTTGGACCTCCTTCCGCGGACGCACGAGCACGTCCACAAACACGCACGCAGGCGAGGTTTTAACATTCTCACGGGGGCAGGAAAAAGTAATCTCAGAGTGATTCCGTCCAGACTGTAAAAGGGTTCCCGACAAGCCTGTCATCTGACTTCATCTAACCGAAGACTTCCTCCAAAGTGACTTCCTGCTGACAGCTTTTTACTCATTTGTACCGCTGGGCAATTCTTACTGGGGCAATTCAGAGTAAGTACCTTGCTTGAGGGTACTACTGTACGAGGTGGGATTCGAACCTGCAACCTCGGAGTCCAAAGACGGCGCTACCTGCAATGTCTGGCCAGGGGGCCACTGCTGTAGAGCTGTTCCATTCTCTGTGTGGTCAGTGCAGCAGCTCTTTAGCCCGTGATTGAGAGAATTACCCCCCCTCCCCCAGTGCGACTGGACCACAGTGTGGTTTGTGGGCTGGACGGCTGGTCTCAGATGAAGAAGAAGTAAGATTTTCGCTGTCTTGGGTAATCAGACTTTCATCTGGCATGTCATCAATCCAGTTTGTTTAAGGAACTAGTGTTTGTTATTGATGCGGAAATGGGGGAGGTCCCGGCATGCGTGTTTGTGGCTGCACGGACGTGTAGTGAAACAGAAAGTTTCAAAAAGCGAGAGATTCAAAAGAACTCCTCGAGTCCAACTGAAAAAATGGTAAGAGCAGTAAAGTATGTTCAGTTGGGGACATCTGGTAGCGTAGTGGTTAGCGCCCCTGCCTTTGGACCTGAAGGTCGCAGGTTCGAATCCCAGCTGTAGAGCAAGGTACTTACCCTGAATTGCCCCAGTAAAATTACCCAGCTGTTTAAACGGGTAAATAATAGTAGATACTTTGCCGCGGTAAGTCGTTTTGGCGCAAAACGCCAGGTAAATGTAAATGTGAAACGGAGTAAGCGTGTGTTAAAGAAAGGAAAATTCGGGCGGGCAGCGACTACGAAGACGACGATGACGAGAGCCGCGCCGAGTCCTCGCGGCTTTTATTCCACGTGTTGCTCCTATGCCCTCCGCCGCTCCGACACGAGAGTCCAGAACCCGGTCGGCACTGGTGACGCGGTGCAGCCCTTCTCTTTATTGCCACGTGAGATACGGGGCGCAAAGCATGCTGGGAGAAACCGGGAAATAGACACGGGTTCGACGTGGTTCCGAGGCATGCGTAGCGCTGCCTGGGGCTGTGTAATAACACGCAGCGCTCGCGTTCAGATACGCGTCCCCGGACCGTCTGTTCATTTCAAAGGTTCCCTTCCTTGTCGAGGACAGGGACAGAAACGCACGAGTCGCTCTTTGCTCGACGCTGGCCCGTTTTTTTCACCCCCCCCCCGACCCCCATTAGTGCGTTAATGACCCTCCGTCGGCGATAAACCGGCCGACCCCAGAGGAAAGGAATTGTCCCCCGGGGCGTCGGCGCCGTTCGCCGTTCGTGACTGATCATTTAACCAGGTAGTGGAACATTCTGTCGCTCTCCTTGCCGCGTGGCGTTATTTCCGCCCGCGTGGCGCGCGAGCCGCGGCGCCGGTGTTTAACGTTGCGATCGCTAGCTGCCCGTGCCCTTCCCTCCTGTTGATACAGCCGGGGCTCTGCCGTGTTTGTCTTTCTTTCCCCTGCACCACCCTCGCTCTTCGCGCCGCTCTTACCTCTTATTTGCCGCCTCTACCGTTTATTCCTGTTTCGGAGCTGTCGGCTGCAGGTACGCCCTGCAGCGTCCGCGCTCGGCAGCCAGGTGGCGTGTTGCCAGGAGGGCCGCGGCGCCGCACCGCCTCCGGCTAGTCGTCCCTCGGTGACGTCGGGCTGACGGGCTCGCGTCGAGGTGCCGGCGGTCGAAAAGGATGTCGAGCACGGACTCGGAAGAGTTGCGGGAGAAAGACGGAGGCGCTGGCCTCTCGCGACCCCCCCCCACCACCCCGCCCCCGAGAGCGATTACTCCTGGCAGTCAGCAGCCAGCAGAGGACCATGCATATTTAATGAACGCGGAGATAGCCGTGGGGCTGCGCGCGAGCGAACGCCGCCGCGAAAGCCGACCCTTCCCCGAGCGCCGTTCCTCGACCTCGGGGCCGCGGCGGCGAGATGCTTCCCCCCAAAAACTCTTTGGGTTTTCACGCGGCGGCGGGAGCGTCCCGTTCCTGCCTGGCAGCTGCGGCCGCCCCCTTGGATTCCTCACAGCCCGGCTGGTGGCGGGGAGGATTCACAAACACACACACACACACACACACACACACACACACACACACACACGTGGAGATAAGACCTGGGTGTGTGGAGTAGCTCCAGATAAGGGTTCCAAAGGTCTTGAGCTCCGCACTATAGCACACTCATATTGTCGATGACACCTTAGCTCCTGCACACACACACACACACACACACACACACACACACACACACACACACAGACTATGCATGCATGAAGTTCAAAATCCCTTCTTATTGCTGGCCTTTTTGTTTTCCTTGGTTTCTTTTTTTTTACGCTGTCATCCCTTTCGAAGCCAGCTTGTTTATTTAACTAGGAGATACCTTTAACCCAAGTGATGTCGAACCCTTGTGTTCAGATTATAAAGTAACTGTAACAACCTCTCCCGGCGTCTTCAGTAAAACCACCTCAGGCTCGAACCCCGCTACATCCGGAGGTGGGATTCGAGCCTGCGACCTTTCGTTGTCGCTGTAGCGCTTAGACGAACGTCTTAATGGTCACGTAACGTAACGTAAATTCCCATCGTGTGTAACTATCTAAAATAACATTGTTATCTTACACGTGACGTTTTATTTCATTTTTACCGGGTATGCGATCCTGTAGTAGTCCTGCCGAATGACCTCGTGCTGCACGAGCGAGAGAAAGTGTGAGAAGTGTGACGTGTGGTGCTGCTCTCCGTGTCCCTCGGTGTCTCGCAGGCGAAGGGCCAAACCCCGAGGTCTGCTGGTGTCTCCTCCAGGGTGTATCCTGCCTCACGCCCCGTGATTCCGGGATAGGCTCCGGACCACCGCGACCCTGCCTCCACGGAACGAAAGGCCCAGGGCTTACGCCGAGCCCAAGTGCGGAGCACCGGGTCTCGGCAGGCGCTACGGAACTCGCGCGTACCGGGCTCTGTCTCTCGCTAAATGTGTCCGTGTCGCCTGCAGGCTCGTGTCCACCATCCACGCGCTCATCGTTGGCCTCTTCTGCCTCTACATCTTGCGGTTCGATGACGCGGTCAACAAAGACCCGGTCTGGTAAGTGGCGAGGAAGCAACGTGGGGCGAAGAACCTGGGTTAGGTGCAGCGGCGGCGGGTTATTGTACCGTTGCAGTGAAGTCGCCTTCACACACACACACACACACACACACACACACACATACAGTGGTAAGAAAAAAAAATCTCGTTTCCCCTCGGCTTTTGGAGCGAAATAATGACGCGAAATGGATCAGGCAGCTTTCTCTCTTTGCCTTTCCTCCGCTCTTTGTCTCCCGTTTCGGACCTCCTGAAAGCGCTGCAGGGGGTTTCTCCCTCGGTTCATTTCTCTCCCCGCTCCCAACCCGCCCCCCGCCGCCGTCTGAAAAGCGCACGGGGGTGAGGGATGGGGCGTGGATCGAAATGGTAATGTCTCTGCTCCGGCTCTCGCGCGGCACACCACATTGCACCAAGACAGAAACTGGACCGTTTAGCCCTTTATCCGTCTTCTCTCCCTCCCTCCCTCGGTGCCCCTCTCTCTCCTGGCAAACAAGGCTGCTTTTCATGGCGGACAACAGGAGCCCCAGTTTCCCGCAGCCTCCCCTGCCCATGTGACCACCCCCAAAGCCCGTCCCCAGCCCCTGCTACGTGACGACCACCCCCGAACGGCGACGCTGCCATTGTCCTCGCCGTTCGCCCCCTCGCTCCTTCGCTCGGTCCCTCCGCATCCGCTCTCCCATCACCGCTCCACACGTCTCTGGCACTCCCTGCCTGTCCTCTCCTTCCTGTGCCAGTTTTCCTCCCTTTCCCCCCTTTACTCTTGTCTTTCATTCCTCTAGCCCTTCACAGCAGCTGTTCTTTTCGCATCCTCTTCCCTCTCTCCTTTTCTCGACGTCTCGTCTCCGTGGTTTTTCCGTCTGCGGGCGGGAAGCGACGGCTCACGTCTTACCCGGCGGCGGGAGCTCGCAGCGTAAAGCGCACGGCGCCACCTTCCAGACCTGCGCCCGTGTCCCGGGACAAACGCAAAAGCTGTACATTAAACACCGAATGCCACGCCTGCTGTAACGCGCGTTTCTGC